>NW_024070202.1:15281821-15858217 GCF_014754425.2 Oryx dammah | reverse complement strand
AGAGAGAGAGAGAGAGAGAGAGAGAGAGAGAGAGAGAGAGAGAGAGAGAGAGAGAGTGTGTATCTCCTATTGGTTTTGTCTCTCTCGAGGACCCTGACTGATGTAACAGTTACCTTTGGAGTTATAACTGCAAATTAAAACGAGTGTGCTGGCACTGCTTTTGAAAGGCTGAGACTCTGAGAACAAGTTCAGTGGGGAAATGTAGGTGGTACTCGGCCATTATACTCTCTCAGGGACTATACATGAGAACCCTTCTAATGTGATCAAGCTGGATCTCATTTTCAGCCACCGACCTTCTTTTAGGTCAAATGTGCACCATGGTTGGTTTACTGACTGATTAGCTAGAAAGGCAAAAGTGGCATTAATCAGAAGAGCATGTCCAAACAAGAATCAATGTCCCTTTTCTCCTGGCAGCCTCAATTCAGTTAATAATTAAATTTTTGTTGAATGCTGACTATATTTAGAGTACTGAACTAGATGCTGTTGAGAGTGAAAAAGAAGTTAAAAAACTGTACCTGTGTTGAGCCTACACATTGACGGAGCACGTTTAAGTCCACATGTTGACTTAATCAAGTACAATAATATTTCAGAAAACCTTTTGTTAGGGAATGACAGGTGCTACCCAAAGCATTTTTGTTCTAACCAAAGAACAAATTCATTTCCATGAATTTTTTCATTCCATACCAAAAATGTATGGTAAAGAGAAAGAGATGCAAACGTAAATGTAAAGAGAAAAACAACATTGGAGGTTTCTATAAAGTGTCCATATTATCCATTAGTAAGGAAATCCAAAAACGCTGCTATCCTAGTTGAGAATCTTGATTTATAACTCCAAGGGTGACTTAACTGAATCATTTGGGAAATGCCTTGGGAATTCTGGACAAACCAGATCTATACTCTTCCTCTTAAACCATCCTAACTGACACAAAGTTCATGTTTCTTGTCATAAATCTTAGGAGATCTTAGTTTCTATTTTGCTACTCATTACTGACTCTAAGACTTTCATTTTACAAATGCCGGCCTCAGTTCCTGTAGTTGGAGTGATCTGCTCTATCCCTTAGCTAGTTACTTTAGCTAGTTTACCTGGTTAGTCCTACAGCTAGTTATATAGCAATGTCACTACTCCAAACCAGTTCTAACTCCAAGGAATGTGTTGCTCTTGTTTTCCTGTCCCCAGCTGCCTAGAAATAGGGTAACTGGTCTGTGGGGAGCCCGTCACACATAGCCCACTCCCAAAGGCTAGGTCAGTTCTGGTCCAGACTCAGGCCACTGTCCAGCCTGTGGCTGGTTAAGGCCTCAGAGTCAGATACTGAAGAAATGGTCATTTCCAGCCTTCCTGGCTCCAGGTCATTTCTGGGTTACGTGTATCCAGGAGGGGGATGAGTTATGAGTTAGACATGTGGATTTGGTTGAAACTGGGAAGCCCAGCTACTGTCACAGAAACTCAGCTTTTATTCTTTTCTGCACAAGGAACTGCTTTAGAAACATGATTCAGAGAGAAGCAGCTCTTGCCAAACTGCTGTGGACTATTCATAGAGTGTCTCTTCAAGCTGAGCTGAAATTGAAGAGCTGTTCAAGGAATTCAAAACCCACAGCGCTTTAATTTTACATCTACACTTAATCAAAATCCTACCTCCCTTCTTCACAGTATCAGGACCAAAGAGGCCCTGTTCAGTCCTCTGTGCTCTGGAAGCAGACTATAATTTAAGGGGGATCCAATTTCATTGGGATTAATACTTAATTCCATACATGATGCTATGGTGGTGGTGGTTCACTTGCCAAGTTGTGTCTGACTCTGTGACCCCAGGCTCCTCTGTCCATGGGATTTCCCAGGCAAGAATACTGGAGTGGGTTGCCATTTCCTTCTCCAGGGATCTTCCTGCCCCAGAGATCAAATCTGCATCTCCTGCTTGGCAGGTAGGTTCTTTACCACTGAGCTTCCTAGGAAGGCCACACGATGCTGTAGGTATTGTCTTACCATTACCACTGACTATCACTTGTAAACACTGATTCCTCTTCACACTGATAACAAATCTCCTCTGCAACTTTCACAATACAATGTCTTCTATTCAGCAGTCACTCCAGATCCCTTAACAATCTGCCTTGAGGTTGTCACTCCAACTCTAGGCAGGGAAACTGACACATCTCAGATGGGAGCCCGAGGGTCTCAGTAGACATGAGTACAGTTGGTGAGGGTGGGCATGGGTGGTCCACTAAGCATTTCATAGCTCCCACCATGCTACAGAACGAAGGGCCAGGAGCTTGCTTTGTGCAGGGGTAGGGTGGATGTCTCCAAGAAGACATGTCGTATAAGAGGTAAGGGGTTACATACAACAGACCAGGTTTAGTTCCCTGTGCACCAAATCCGTGACCAGTGCTCATGTCTACTGGGAGTGCAGCTGGTCTTTAAGGGATTCCAGTCCTAATTGCACTCATTAACTCACTGCTCAGGGCCTGACCAGCCCCTGGGTCTTCATCACACAGAGAACAACGCTGGCCTTCTGTTCTCACATGATACGGAACCCCGTTCTCCTTGCTCTCAGCCTAGTGCCCTGTCCACACTGCCTCTCCGCACCACGCTGCCATGCACAGTTACTTCAGTGACCCCCACGAGAATAAAGTGACTCCTAACAGATGTTACAAAGTCTGTTCATCATATACAGGCAATACACTGAAATGCTTATTACATCCACCTTCTCATGGGAAAAGAACATTTATGTTTCTAGAATGGATTCTGATTTAAAAAATTTTTATCCATGTGCCTTTCAATTGATTCCCTCACTTCTCCTTCAATTATATACATGAGCATAAACTTAAGCATTCTTCAACCCTTCTCAGAAAACCAAAAACCAAAACCAAAACCCCACCAGCCTGGAATCCCTGCTTCCTCTTCTATCTTTTTTTGCTGTTGTTTAGTCGCTAAGTCATGTCTGACTCTTTTGTGACCCCCTGCACTATAGCCTGCCAGGCTCTTCTGTCCATGGGATTCTCCAGGCAAGAATACTGGAGTGGGTTGTCACTTCCTCCTTCAGGGGATCTTCCTAATCCAGGGATTGAACCTGCATCTCTTGCATCTCCTGCTTGGCGGGTGGATTCTTTACCACTGAGCCAATGGGAAGCCCCTCATATGCTTTAGGAAAGAATTAACCTCTTTGAGTCATACTTTCCTTCCTCTCTCCATATATACACAGAAATGATTGATCAGCAGTTGGGTGGCTTGGTTCCTAGCCTCCTAAAGAGCAACACAGTCATGCTTGTTTCCGCTGAAATCTGCTTCCTTTTAATCATGTTAGTAGTGAGACTCTTTCAGAGAGCAGGGAAGAAGCTCATCGATGTCATTTAGTAGATGGCATCCACAGGGAGGGCAGATGCTGAGAAAGCCACCTCTCCATGCAGAGTCTGCTCCCATTTCAGGGCTTCTGAGACAAGGATGTCCAGAGAGCCAGAGGGAGAACAGAAACCTTGCCAATCAGGATTCAGAAGCAGCACTGGTGATTCAGACGTGTGGCACCATCTACTCATCTGTTTCAGTGGCTGTCTGAGTAATGTTCTTTCTTCAAGATCAAGAAAGCATAAAGCAATTAGTGGTTTGGAGGAAATGATTATGAAGAAAGGAGGTTGTTTTCACAATCCACAGGTACTCACACATTCTTTTGTACATGTGACATGTAGGTCCCAACTTAGATCTAATTTTCATGCATGCCTTGGAAATTCTGGTATATCAGGACCAACTGTGAGTCCAATTTGCACAGGAACATAATCATACTCCTGGAAGAAAAAGCAAAAGCTATCTCAGATCTGACGGTTGGATTCCTCAGATGGGATAACTTGACTAAGCAGAAGATGTGTCCAAAGAGGCCCAAGTCTTCCTCACCTGGTGGCTCAGACAGTAAAGAATCCGCTTGCAACGCAGGAGACTCAATTTCAATCCCTGGGTCAGGAAGATCCCCTAGAGAAGGGAATGGCAACCCACTCCAGTATTCTTGCCTGGAGAATTCCATAGACAGAGGAGCCTGGTGGGCTACATATGGTCCATGGGGTCCCAAAGAGTTGGACACGCCTGAGCAACTAACACTTTGACTCTGAAGCAACTGGGGCTGCGTGTGTTTCAGCAGTGGTGAAGATAGGGAAGAACAAACCTAGTCTGAGGTCATTAGGAAAAGCTGAGGGTTGAAAGCTGGAAATACCATCCATGATGGTCATTATGAAGGATAATATATCCACAGAGTCTAGGGTTAGAATCACACTAGATCAGATTGAAAGCAGGACAGGAATAAGTACAGGAAACAAGATAGATGCTGACTCCAGGTGTTGGTTGGTAGCTGGAGAGAATGGGGCTTGTTAGAGCCGCTCAAGGGATTCTTGCCCATAGCAGTAGAAATGGAGCAACCATCAGAGTCAATAAGAGTCCCAAATACAGTACTTGGATGCAATCTCAAAAACGACAGAATGATCACTGTTCGTTTCCAAGGCAAACCATCAATGTCACAGTAATCCAAGACTATGTCCCAACCAGTAACGTTGAAGAAGCTGAAAGTGAACAGTTCTATGAAGACCTACAAGACCTTCTACAACTAACACCCCCAAAAGATGTCTTTTTCATTATAGGGGACTGGAATGCAAAAGTAGGAATTCAAGAGCTACCTGAAGTACCAGGCAAATTTGGCCTTGGAGTACAAAATGAAGCAGGGGAAAGACTAAGAGTTTTGCCAAGAGAATGCACTGGTCATAGCTAACACCCTCTTCCAACAACACAAGAGAAGGCTCTACACATGGACATCACCAGATGGTCAACACCGAAATCAGATTGATTATATTCTTTGCAGCCAAAGATGGAGAAGCTCTATACAGCCAGCAAAAACAAGACTGGGAGCTGACTGTGGCTCAGATCATGAACTCCTTATTGCCAAATTCAGACTTAAATTAAAGAAAGTAGGGAAAACCACTAGACCATTCAGGTATGACCTAAATCAAATATCTTACAATTATACAGTGAAAGTGAGAAATAGATTCAGGGAATTCGATCTGATAGAGTGCCTAAAGAACTATGGGTGGAGGTTCATGACACTGTACAGGAGGCAGGGATCAAGACCATCCCCAAGAAAAAGAAATGCAAAAAGGCAAAATGGTTGTCTGACGAGGCCTTACAGATAGCTGAGAAGAGAAGCTAAAGGCAAAGGAGAAAAGGAAAGATATACCCACTTGAATGCAGAGTTCCAAAGAATAGCAAGAAGAGATAAGAAAGCCTTCCTCAGTGATCAATGCAAAGAAATAGAGGAAAACAACAGAATGGGAAAGACTTGAGGTCTCTTCAAGAAAATTAGAGATACCAAGGGAATATTTCATGCAAGAGGAGCACAATAAAGGACAGAAATGGTCTGGACCTAACAGAAGCAGAAGAGATCAAGAAGAAGTGGCAAGAATACACAGAAGCACTGTACAAAAAAAGATCTTCATGACCCAGATAATCACGACGGTGTGATCACTAATCTAGAGCCAGACATCCTGGAATGTGAAGTCAAGTGGGCCTTAGAAAGCATCACTACGAACAAAACTAGTGGAGGTGATGGAATTCCAGTTGAGCTATTTCAAATCCTGAAAGATGATGCTGTGAAAGTGCTGTACTCAATATGCCAGCAAATTTGGAAAACTCAGCAGTGGCCACAGGACTGGAAAAGGTCAGTTTTCATTCCAATTCCAAAGAAAGGCAATGCCAAAGAATGTTCAAACTACCACACAATTGCACTCATCTCACATGCTAGCAAAGTAATATTCAAAATTCTCCAAGTCAGGCTTCAACAGTATGTGAACCATGAACTTCCAGATATTCAAGCTGGATTTAGAAAAGGCAGAGGAACCAGAGAGCAAATTGCCAACATCCACTGGATCACTGAAAAAGTAAGAGAGTTCCAGAAAAACATCTATGTTTGCTTTACTGACTATGCCAAAGTCTTTGTGTGGATCACAATCAACTGTGGAAAATTTTGAAAGAGATTGAATACCAGACCACCTGACCTGCCTCCTGAGAGATCTGTGTGTAGGTCAAGAAGCAACAGTTAGAACTGGACATGGAACAACAAACTGGTTCCAAATCAGGAAAGGAGTACGTCAAGACTATAGATTGTCACCCTCCTTATTTAACTTATATTCAAAGTACATCATGAGAAATGTCGGGCTGGATGAAGCACAAGCTTGAATCAAGATTGCTGGGAGAAATATCAATCATCTCAGATATGCAGATGACACCACTCTTATGGCAGAAAGTGAAGAAATACTAAAGATCCTCTTGATGAAAGTTAAAGAGGAGAATGAAAAATTTGACTTAAAACTCAAAATTCAGAAAACTAAGATCATGGCATCTGGTCCCATCACTTCATGGCAAATAGATAGGAAACAAAGAAAACAGTGGCAGACTTTATTTTTTTGGGCTCCAAAATCACTGCAGATGGTGACTGAAACCATAAAATTAAAAGATGCTTGCTCCTTGGAAGAAAAGTTATGACCAACCTAGACAGCATATTGAAAAGCAGAGACATTATTTTGCCAACAAAGGTCCGTCTAGTCAAGGCTATGGTTTTTCCAGTGGTCATGCATGGATGTGAGAGTTGGACTGTGAAGAAAGCTGAGTGCTGAAGAATTGATGCTTTTGAACTGTGGTGTTGGAGAAGACTCTTGAGAGTCCCTTGGACTGCAAGGAGATCCAACCAATCCATCCTAAAGGAAATCAGTCCTGAACATCCACTGGAAGGACTGATGCTGAAGCTGAAACTCCAATACTTTGGCCACCTGATGCGAAGAACTGACTCATTGGAAAAGTCCCTGATGTTGGGAAAGGTTGAAGGCAGGAGGAGGAGGGGACGACAGAGGATGAGATGGTTGGATGGCATCACCGACACAATGGACATGCGTTTGAGTAGGCTCCAGGAGTTGGTGATGGACAGGGAAGCCTGGCTTGCTGTAGTTCATGCGGTTCCTAAGAGTCAGACACGACTGAACTGAACTGAACTGAACTGAACTAGAGCCACTCAAAGAACCAGAGGCAGGACAGCCCCATAGCACCAACAGTGAAATGTCCGTTCTATGCTGCACTGGTAATAACCTTTAAATGTCCTCTGGCCTAATTTCTAGGACATTCTTGCCAAGTGGCATGTGTCTAATCATGAGGCAAAGTCCCCAGCACTCCCAGTGCCTAGATAGTCTTTGGAGCAACTGGACAGAAGTGGCAGCCACAGAGGGGAGGCTATATGAGTATATGGATGGCAGTGGGTGTTGGGAGGTGGTCTACAAACAGACAGGAATGTGGCTACCTGCCGCCAGATACAACAGCTCCTAAAACTGTAAGTGACTCTTTGCCAGAAGCTGCTCTCAGTAGGATGCCCCTTTGCTCAACACTGTAGCAAAGCTCTGTTTTAAGTAACTCCTAATGAGTCACCCCCATGCTCTACTCATCTCCTGCTCAAGCACACCTTTCAAGTCTTAATCACACAACAACTTGCCTAACTTGGTAGTTCTTTCACAGATCAAAGAAGTAGAAATGAAGACTAGGTAATTAACAGATGAACAGATCTCTTCCCTAGCGTCAATAATCTCCCAAACTGTGTGAACAAGATAGCATTGTCAACCACAAATTGGCACTTGCAGTGGACACCTGCCATCTACTTCTACAAGGATCAAACCATGTCCTGCTGCAGCTGCTGACCTCCAACACCTCCTGAAGGAGCTCAGGATGGAGAGCAGAAATTAGACACTCTGTGCACTGGGAGAATTGGCAAGACAGGTCTTCAGATAGTTAGATATTCTTAGGAGTTGATCTTAGGAGTCCAATTCGTATATCTATCTTAAATCTATAAAATCACTAAAATCCTTCACGGTGACGACTGTTTCTCACAACTAGCAGAAGTTTCATGAGAACAGCAGAAACTTTCTTAAAAAAAAATTAGCAAGCAGTGGGACAGATTCAGGAACAAGATGACAGGCTGGGGAGCAGGGTGGGATAAAGGCAATACCTGCTTCCCCAGGGGCAGTCCCATAGCAGAGGCTGGGGAAGAATCCCTCTGTCTCCACAGTCACTCTCCACTCTCTCCCTTCCAGCTCCAACATGCAATACCTTCTTCCATGGCTGTCTCTGCGGCCCTTGTTCATATAAATTCTGCCGAGCCACTCTCCTGCAAGGAATCACTCAGTGTGTTCTCACAACCCAGACCACAGTGTCCAGCCTTCACTGGCTTCTGCCTGCCTGGCGGAGTCATTCACATTTCTTCCTGCTCATTTCTCTTGCCCTGCAGCCACCTGGCAGCCTTTCTGTCCTTCCATGGACAGAGTTCTTTCCCATCCCAGAGTAACTTTCCTTTTTGTTCCCTCAATCGGGAAGGTTCTTCCTCCGGCCCTTTCCGTGGCTAGCTGTGCCTCCATCTCCCAGGGCTCAGCTCACGTGACCTCTCTACACAGCCGACCTCTAATCAGTGCCTTTTCATTACATTCATCCACCTCCTCACAAGGTTCATTCTGTTTTTAACTCTTCTAAGGGCAAGGTTCTTGCATGTCTCGCTTATTATATCTCAGTGAATACATAATGGGCACTCTGATAAGTTTGTTTCATCCTAAGTTCAATGAATGAAAGAATTCTCACGTAGGAGGTGGGGCTAGCACAGGAGGAGAGGCAGGAACAGGACAATGCTGTGTTGAAGGCATTCTGAACCATTACCCCGTCACTCTTCATCCCTGGGATGGGGGCCTTCCCTCTGTCTCTCTGGTTGGCTCCAGGCCCCTTTCCTGTTACCTTAACCAGAACAGGCAGCAGCAGGCAGTGCAGACTTCAAGCATAGGTTCCAAGGTGCCATGGCATGAAGAGACTGGCAAGAGCTCTCTGGCTCTAACATATCCATCCCACCTACTTGCCATGCCATCTTTTTTTTTTTTTTTTTTTTAATTTAGATGTAGCTGACATCACGTCTGAAATTCTTCTATTAGCATTACAAGTTTGCCTATCTGCTAAGACATTGCCTCCTGGGTCCTCTTTTTTTTTTCCAAATGTAAACTAGGCAGAGTAACACAAAAAGTCGTCCCAGCTTGCTGCCATTAAACACACAGAAGCGGATCCTCCCGGGGACTGAAGCAGAACCAGGTGGCTTCCCTTTGCCAGATACAGAAAGTCCCAGGAGGCCACCACTCCTACCCTGACAAGGTAAAAAATCTTAAAAAAAAAAAAATATTTATTAACAAATAAATTGATTAATATATCATTGTAATATCATTCCCTTTCCAAGTAATTTATAGCAATTAGCTCTTGTTTATAGAACCTGTTTCTTTATTTTGGCGACACCAGGGTCAGGTGGGAGCTAGTTCCCCCACCAGGGTTCGAACCAGTGCTCCCTGTAATGGAAGCATGGCGTCCTTACCACTGGACCACCAAGTAAGTCCCACAAACTCAGCTTTACAAACAGAACGTCTGGAGCAAGAGGTGAAGAGAAACCAAGTGAAGCCCAAGGAAGCACAGGGTCCTCTCAACTTCCCATGAGCCTGGCTTGCCGCACGGCTCCGCTCCCCTCACACACCAGCCAGCCGCAGGCCTGGAGGGTTTAGCCTCATCTAACATCTAACTTCTAACTTGTGGAGGCCTCCTCCTCCACAAACTGAAGAATAACAGGACTGGATCAGATAACAGCCCTGAACCTGTCCAACTTGCCTCACAGAGCAATTATGGAGATGGAATGTGATGAACGCTGTAATCTGCTCTGAGATGTGCAAATATAAGCACTGACAAGGACTTGGGGAGTTCAGCCCCGGGCGGTTCCTCTCCCTACCTCTCAAATTATTCAGGAGTTTCCAACAAGAGAATAACTCAGACCCCGGCGGACACAGCTCAGAACCAGCACAATGTATGCTGACGTTTTAGATCTAACTACCAGGACTTCCCTGGCGGCTCAGACGGTAAAGCGTCTGTCTACAATGCGGGAGAGCTGGGCTGGATCCCTGGGTCGGGAAGACCCGCTGGAGAAGGAAATGGCAACCCACTCCAGTACTATTGCCTGGAAAATCCCATGGACAGAGGAGCCTGATAGGTTACAGTCCATGGGGTCGCAAAGAGTCGGACACGACTGAGAGACTTCACTTTCACTTCACCAGGGCTTGAAGATGACGTTCTGCAAATCACTCTCTTTGAGTGGGAACACGATTCCCCGGCCTGCTCTTGGGATTCTCAGTTCTCCTTGCCCCAACCCCACTCTCACACAGGCACAACCCATACGCTCTCTCTTCCTGAGAGAGAGGGTCCAAAATCAGTCCTACTGACCTCAAGAAGCATCAGTCTTGAGCAGGAAGCCAGCTTCCATCGAAGTCGACCTACGACCCTGGGGTACACGGAGGTTCGGTCAGCATCTCTAGCGGGCACTACGGAAGTCTGCCGCAAACCGCGTTGGCGCTTGCGCAAATCACCCAGCTCGCGAACACAGGTGTTTTGACTTGGTAATGCAAATACAGACCCTTAAACACATCAAGTGTTTTCACTTAAACCTGAAATTTTTGCTATTGGTTTTCTTGCTTTCCTGGGCTTGGCTTTCAAGCCCCTAAAAGACTAAGGGGGCTTCCTAGATGGCTCAGTGGTAAAGAATCTGCAGGCAATGCAGGAGACACGAATGCGATCCCTGGGTGGGGAAGACCCCTTGGTGAAGGAAATGGCAACCCACTCCAGTATCCTTGCTGGGAAATCCATGGACAGAGGAGTTTGGCTACAGTCCACCAGGTCACAAAGAGTCGGACATGACTGAGCAACTGAGCGTGCACACACGCAAAAGACTTTCTATCTATTAATAAAAGCTTTCTATTTATTAGCTAAAGCTCTGTAAGAGTTGGTTTCTATTGTGGCCCATGAATTCTCTCCCACAGCCTTGACCTAATCCAGGTCCCAGAGGTGTACTGCATTCACATTTACTACAAGCAGCATAGCCAAAGCAGCTCACTGATCACTAAGAAAAAATTAATGCTGAAGAAAAAATATCAGGTCATAAAAGATCAGGAGTAGGCTCTTTTTACAGATGAACAAAGCACTTTAAAGACAGCTCCAGAGATTTGGCCAAAACCCCACCACTATATATAAAACTAGCAGAGATGGTCCTAGAACCTGTACCTCCCAACCCCACATTATTCTTATTTTCATGGTACAGGGTGAGAAGGACTGCTTTGGCAACATGAACCAAGATGAAGACTGCACAGCTAGTGTATCACTTAGGATTAGGTTCAGTTGTCAAATAGAAAAAAAAATTTATATATATATGTGTATACACACACACACACACACACATATATATATATATATATATATATATAAAATATGGGTTTCTCGGGTGGCTCAACTAGTAAAGAGTTTGCCTGCAATGCAAGAGACCCGGGTTTGATACCCATGTTGCAAAGATCCCCTGGAGAAGGGAATGGCAACCCACTCCAGTATTCCTGCCTGGAGAACCCCATGGACAGAAGAGCCTTCTGAGCTACATTCCATGGGGTTGCAAAGAGTTGGATGTGACTGAGTGACTAACACACACACACTTCTATAAAAATAGAAATAAAAAGTCCAAGCCTTGCATGGAGACTCAATAATATCACTAGGCCATCCAGGCTCCTTCCAGCTTCCCTACCCACCTTCCTTAAGGGATATCCCCTGTCCTCTTGTTGTCAGGATGACTTCCAGATTTTCAGCCATTATATCTAAGTGTCAGGCAAGAAGGGATGAACTAAAAGAAACAGGCACTCAAGCCAGCTTAGTTAGTCCACTCTAAAGAACTTTCCCCCAAATCCCCATTCCATGCCTTTTGTTTGCCCTTAGTTGACTAGAACTGGGCTATAATTATGTCTAGCTTCAGAGGAGGTAGATATATTACTGCCCTGGATAAAACTTGGGTTCTGTGAGTAAGCAAGGAAAAAACATTTTCATCAGTCAAGTAGCAGTCTTCCTGATGGGAAGGGTGGGCTCTGGGTGTACCAGGGGCCAATCCTATTCTATCACATAGGAAAAAATACAGAGGAAGCAGTCAAATCCCATGGAAAACCCTCAGGAAACCCTCAGGAAAACCCTCAGTGATTAAGTTTTACTTAATCACTTTCAGCCTTTCAAACACTGATCCCTCCCTCCTTACTGAGCCCCTACTTTTCCTTTGGCTTCGGGAAACCGTATCCCAATTTCTTCTCAGTGTCCTTGGCTAGGTTCTCTTTCCCTCCTGACCTCTCACACTGGGCAGACCCAGGGCTCAGGCTTCGGGTGGCTTCTCAATCTAGTCCTCTCCGTGGAGGTCTCAGCCAGCCCCTGACTTTATATAACCTTTATATAATAAAGACTCCCCGGTTTTTATCTCTAGTTCTGCCCTTTATCTTCTAGTCTCTCTATCTGTGCCTGAAATCTCCCCTTAGGTTTCACAGGCCTCTCAATACTAACAGGTCAAAAGCCGAAGTCTGTATGCAGGCCCCTAAACTGATTTCTCCACCTGCAGAATCACACCACCACTCACATGCTCAAGCCCGAAGTTCAGTGTCATTCTTAACTTCTCAACCCGAAAGCCAGACCTTCAAAGTGCATCTAGCAACCTCTCACCAAGTTCAGAGCCATATTCCTGGTCCAAACCACCATCACACCATCTCTCAGCAGTATACACAACTGCCTCTTAACTGGTTTCCCCGTGTGTTAGTCAATTTTTTTGTGCCCACTTGACTAGGTCATGGGGTGTCCGCATCTTTGGTTACACAAGTTTCTGGGTGTGACTGTGAGGCTATTTCTGGGTGAGACTAACATTCGAGTCAGTAGACTGAACCCAGATCTCCCTCCTCATTGCGAGTGGGCCTCATACAATTCACTGGAGACCTGAATAGAAAGAAAATCCTGAGCAGGAGCGAATCTGCTCTCTCAGCCTGTTTTCAGCCTGGGTCTTTGGTCTTCTCTCAACTTTGGACTCGGACTTGGGATCTCCAGCTTGTGACTACAGATCATGGGACTTCTCAGCTTCCGTAACAACGTGACCCAATTCCAAACAAACAGACAAATAAATTCACTCATTCATTCACTCCTTCTATTGGTTCTTTTTCCCTGAAGAACCCAGACTCCTTCACTTTGCTTCATTCCTTCTCTCCTATAGTCAATTTTTCACACTGCAGCCAGAGTGAGATTTTTAAAATGTAAATTAGGTTCTGCCCTTTTGCTCAAAAGTAGCCAGTGGCTTATGGGATGTTCATTATCTTCTCTAGCTGCATCTCTGTTCTTCCCTCACCCATGCTCCTACAGTTACACTGATCTGCTTGCTGTTTCTTACACACACCAAGCATATTCCTGCCACAAAGCCTTTATCCCTGCCGTTCCCCATTCCTACAGTGCTCTGCCCTCAGATCTTCACATTGCTCGTCCCCCCAGGTGACTCAGGTCTCTGCTCCTAAGCTGTCTCTTCCAGGAAGTCTTTCCTGCTGGCTGATCTTACCATTCTTCATCCTCTTACTCTACCTTATTTTATTTTCATAACACATATCACTACATAGTATGACGGTATCTATCGATTTACTTATTTGTCTTCTCCATGAGAATGTTTACTCCATGAAAGCAGGGATTTTGGTTTGTTCAGCACTACTTTATCCCCAGTGCTGGTTATGTAGTCAGTTGCAATGGATTGAATATTAATGTCTCCCCTGCCAAATTCACATGGGAAAGCCCTAATGCCCAATGTAATGGTATTAGGAGGTGAGACCTTTCAGAAGTAGAGGCGAGCAAGATTTGCTACCCTAAAATAACTCTTTGGCCTGTGGATTATTTTGAGCTAAAAACAATCAAAGCCCAAAAGACTTAGGAAGAAACTTTAACCTTCTTCCTAACGCCATCACCTGTAGATAGAGGACTGGTTCTAGGGAAGGAGCTACCACCATGGGTAACTGTAGTGTGAACTAAGTGTGTAGACAGGGAAGAACCTAGCAAAGTCTGTATGTCAAAATTCCTCTCTGGGTCCTATTGTCTCTGCAGGGCTCAGCAAATACCTGTTTACCAAACAGTTGCTTTTCCATCTCCATGTGTATTGCTCTCCTCTGCTTTGAGTTCCTAGACCACTACTCACAACACCTTCTTTTGTCTTTAGCTGAAGATTGTACTTAAGGTAAGGGCTTCAACTATATTGGCAAACTTCTTAGTTTTCCTGGACCTCACCTGTGTATACATGTTATTAAACTTTGATTTTCTCCTGTTAATCTGTCTCATGTCATTTAATTCTAAGACCAGCCAGAAGAACCTAGATGGGTAGAAGAAACTTTCTTCTTCTCTGACAGAATTAGGTCATGAGGGGGAAGGTCTTGTGAATTACACTGGTGCCCTTAATGAAGGGACCCCAGAGAGCTCTCTCACCCTCTTTCTGCCAGGCAGGGATATAACAAGAACACAGCAGTCTGTGAACCAGAGCAGGCTTTCACTAGAATCTCATCACATTTGTACCCTGATCTCAGACTACTAGCCTCCAAAGCTGTGAGAAATGAATGTTTGTTGTTTAAATACCCAGTTGATGGTAATTTGTTATAGAATCCCAAACTAAGTCATAGCACTCAGTAAAAATTTGTTGATTGAGAGAGTGAATTCATAAGAGGAAAAAAAAAAAAAAAACGCTTTAGGAGACACTAACCATGATAGGACTGTAAGTTTTTCCTAGAGAGGCTTATACAGGGCTTCAGAACTTTAGCCTACGCTGAAATCTGAAGAGACAGGTGTATCAAGCTGGCCATAATCTAAAAGGAATCCTCTGATGAAAGACATAATATGCTCTATTTATGTTAATACTAATTCCTTCCGTCTTACAATAAGCCCTGCTAACTTTCAACAATATAATCCCTATCTAGCAGGAAATTCTAGAAAGTGGGATGGAAAGGTTTTGCTTTCTCTTCCAAATGGCATTGAAAATATAACCCAAGTATAAGCTCAAGAAACATGAGACAAAGTGTTTATTCTAATCTACGTAGGCTGTTGCTAACCTTGAATTTTAGGAACTGACTGGGTTCCTGACATCAGACTCTCTGTAGCAGGAGGGGTAAGGAAAGCATGGGCTTTCTGGCCAAGCTGTGCTTTTTAAATGGAGATTCAAGGTATGTGTAAGAAGGGTACAAATGTAGAGTAGGAATCAGTACACAAGTGGCAAAGTGAGAAGTAAGAGCAATTCACATGATGGTGATAGTTCCAGAAAAGTCAGTGACCGTAGCAAGTCAGGACCTCAATGATAAGGGAAAAAATACCCTATCAGGAGTGGAAAGGTGCTGGAAGAGAATTTACAAAAGATTCATTGCTGTTAAAGCAATAGCAGATACTTTTTCTTAAATACTAGCTCACATTTGTTGAGATTGTGTGTATAAACATGAAAGAAAGCACTAGAAAACACCATGAACAATTTTTTTTACTATTTTTTACAGTGAGGAATGTATCTTAGTAGACGCTAACCCCAGAATCAACAAAAGAGAATGACTATGTAAAAAATGCTACAGAAAAAACTTATAAAAAATTAGAATGTAGGTAACAAACTGGGAAAAATATTTGTCTAATGTATGACCAAGTGTGAATTTCCTTGGTATATAAAAACCCGCAATTAATCAATAGTTAAAGTGAATAGCCCAATGACAAGAAGTAATTAGACTGCTTATAAGCATAATCATTTTGAATAAGCAAGCTGAACTCTCTGGGCATAAGCAAAAATATAATTTTTATTTTTCCAAAAGCTGCTGTGAACTGTACTATTTTTTTAATTGAAGTATAGTTGATTTACAATATTGTGTTAGTTTCCGGTATACAGCAAAGTGATTCAGTTTTAGATAGATAGATAGATAGATAGATAGATAGGGCTTTCCTGGTGGCTTAATCAGTAAAGAATCTGCCTGCAATGAGGAGATCACCTGCAATGCAGGAGGTACAAGTTCAATTCCTTGGTCGGGAAGACCCCCTGGCGAAGGAAATGGCAACCCACTCCATTATTCTTGCTTGGAGAATCCCATGGACAGAGGAGCCTGGCAGGCCACAGACCATGAGGTCGCAAAAGAGCAGGACATGACTTAGTGACTAAACAACAGCATATATAAATATATACTTCTTTTTTCAGATTATTTTCCTGAACTGTGTGGTCTTGAGTCACATCCCCTGCTTCCCTTGTCCCCTATTCACACTTGTTAATAGAAAAATTTAGCAACATCTCAACCTAACTCTGAAGTTTTCAATCATTCAAACAATCTCATTCTAGTTCTTTTATTTTAGTTCTCATTCTACTTCTTTCATTCTAGTTCTTTTCTTCACTTGTAAAGTTTCAGCCTCCTAAGCAATGGAAATCTTAATTTGTAAAACTTCAGTATCATATGCAGTCCACCCAGCCCCCTCCAGCACAGGCTGAATGGTAACTGGAAATGGAGGGGGTGATCGGCTCTCTCACGCACCCCTGCTCTGTGACCTCTGCCCCCTGACTGCTAAGGAGGTAGGAAGGAATGTTTCTGCTCAGGCCAAGCTTATCTCTTCCTGTTGGTTGTTGCCACCTCCTTCCCTAACGCTGGTTTGCCTTGGTTTTCATAAACGAGGTGAAGACCAGAGTCAGCTCTCCAGTGGATATGTGTCATTAGATTTTTCTACCAAGATCCCTGTCTGGGGCTTCGTCTAGAGCGCCACCACTCTGCGAGGCCTAGGTAAGGCCTGACCCCTTCCTTAATGCCCCCATCACCACCAACTCAGCCTCAGGGACAGGAGATCCACCTCCGAACGCTTCTGGATGAGGCTTCCTGATCCTCCCTTTCCAAGGAAACCTCCTCTCACTGAAACAGGAGGTTGGAAAATCCTACCCACTATGGTGAAGATCTTTTAAGTGACTTTTATTTTGAAACTTAGATCTTAAAAGCTTAAAATTAGGGGATGGGATGAATTGGGAGAGTGGGAGTGACTTGACTTCCCTGGTGGCTCAGATGGTAAAGCATCTACCTACAATGCGGGAGACCCGGGTTCAGTCCCTGGGTTGGGAAGATCCTCTGAAGACGGAAATGGCAACCCACTCCAGTACTCTTGCCTGGAGAATCCCATGGATGGAGGAGCATGGTAGGCTACAGTCCGTGGGGTCACAAGAGTTGGACACGACTGAGCGACTTTATTATTATTTATTTATGTATAAAATAGATAACTATTGAGAACCTGATGTAGAGCACAAGGAACTCTACTCAGTGCTCTGTGCTGACCTAAATGGGAAGGAAATTCCCCGAAGAGGGGATGTATGTATATGTTGGATTCACTTTACCATATAGCAGAAACTAACACAACATTATAAAGCAGCCATACCCCAAGAAAAATAAAAAAATAAACAACCAGACAAAAAAAAAGAACGAAATGTATAAACTACTTACTAGCAGCCAGGAGGCGGTAGAGATATGCTCCCACCCTCCCAGGGAAGGCTCCCTCCAAGTTTCTTTCCAGCCACAGCTGCAGGGCTGCTACCTACCTTACAATGAAGTTCCTCGGTTGCCAGTCCCATCTGACTCTTTGTGACCCCATGGACTGTAGCCCGCCAGGCTCCTCTGTCCATGGAATTCTCTAGGCAAGAATACTGGAGTGGGTTGCCATCTCTTCCTCCAGGGGATCTTCCCAACTCAGGGATCAAATCTGTGTGCCCCATGTCTCCTGTATTAGCAGGTGGATTCTTTATCACTGAGCCACCAGGGAACACGCTCCCCCGCCCCCCACCCTGCCCTTATAATGAAACTGCTGTTTTAAAAGACTGGTCAGTAGTCTCAAAAGTAATACTGTGATTGTAATCTGCTTCCTCTTCCTTGCCTCGATCAAAAACTGTTCTAGTAAGAAACTCTCCAAGCCTCAAGCTTTCAGTTTGCATTGAAAGAAGAATATACCTGTACACTGACATCAACTTCTGTTCCCAAAGGCAAGTATATGAGAATTCTCATCTCTGTTTTCAAAATATGTTAAAATACGTTAGCTTGGTTTTTTTGTACCTTCTGTTTACTTCCATTCTGCTTTTAGGTCACAGGAATCTTTCGGAGCTAAGGCTTAAATCACGAGGACTATGACTTCTTTGACCAAGACCTGGCAACAGACACATCTTCGCACCCCAAGCACCTCCTAAGTACACAGCCCTGAAGCAGAACCGTGGCCCTGCTCCTTCAACACCGCAGCTCTCTCCTCTCCTCAAGCCAAGGGGCAGAATCTCAGTCATCACCTGGTCCTGACCCTTCCCCTCAAGCCCTAAGCTCCTCAGTTGATAAAAATATCTAGGAAAAGTACAAATCAGAGAAGTCTCCAGTCTTCCACAGGCCTCAGCTGTTCACCCGTCTCCATGCCCCATCAGAGGCAGTGGAGCACATAGCCTGTAACAAGCAAGCATGGGGGTGGAGAGGGGAAATTATGGTGAGAATATGAATTATGCAATTAATTCACCAAAATATTTCCAACCAGGTCCTGTCCTGTGCTCTGCTTTCTCAGTGCTCAACTCACCTGGACTTTAAGGTGCCCCTCACAAGTGACATCAGGGCACATTTCTAAGGAAGTAAGATATGCTGGCATGTGATTTCATAAAAGGGGCCTTTCATAAAAGGCTTCAAGAAGGGTGGTGAAAAGTAGGGAGATTCCATTTTACATAATCTATCTTTACTCCTGAAAGAAAGGCAAGGCCAAAGAATGCTCAGACTACTACCGCACAATTGCACTCATCTTGGTCAGACATGACTGACACGACTTAGCAGCAGCAGCATCAGCACATGCTAGCAAAGTAATACTCAAAATTCTCCAAGCCAGGCTTCAGGAATACGTGAACCATGAACTTCCAGTGTTCAAGATGGTTTTATTTTCAAGGCAGAGTAACCAGAGATCAAATTCCCAGCATCTGCTGGATCATCAAAAAAGCAAGCAAGTTCCAGAAAAACATATATTTCTACTTTATTGACTATGCCAAAGGCTTTGACTGTGTGGATCACAATAAACTGTGGAAGATTCTGAAAGAGATGGGACTACAAGACCACCTGACCTGCCTCTTGAGAAACCTGTATGCAGGTCAGGAAGCAACAATTAGAACTGGACATGGAACAACAGACTGGTTTCAAATAGGAAAAGGAGTACATCAAGGCTGTATATCGTTACCCTGCTTATTTAACTTCTATGCAGAGTACATCATGAGAAACGCTGGGATGGAAGAAGCATAAGCTGGAATCAAGATTGCCAGGAGAAATATCAATAACCTCAGATATGCAGATGACACCACCCTTATGGCAGAAAGTGAAGAAGAACTAAAAGCCTCTTGATGAAAGTGAAAGAGGAGAGTGAAAAAGTTGGCTTAAAGCTCAACATTCAGAAAATGAAGATCATAGCATCTGGTCCCATCACTTCATGGCAAATAGATGAGGAAACAGTGTCAGACTTTATTTTGGGGGGCTCCAAAATCACTGCAGATGGTGATTGCAGCCATGAAATTAAGACGCTTACTCCTTGGAAGGAAAGTTATGACCAACCTACATAGCATACTAAAAAGCAGAGACATTACTTTGTCAGCAAAGGTCTGTCTAGTCAAGGCTATGGTTTTTCCAGTATCATGTATGAATGTGAGAGTTGGACTATAAAGAAGGCTGAGTGCTGAAGAATTGATGCTTTTGAACTGTGGTGTTGGAGAAGACTCTTGAGAGTCCCTTGGTGCCGGGGTCCAGCCCCGGTGGATCCAGGGAATTTGAAGGGTGGACGGAGTAGGTGAGGAAAAGCTTACTTATTTAGAAGTATAAAGAGAGATTAGGAAAGAATAGTGTAGTAGGAAAATTTAGTGGAGAAAAGATGCTGAATAACTTGGTTTATGCAGAGAGCTAATAAAACTTTGAGACAAGAGGTTTGCACCATCAACCTTAGGCCACTGGCGCCCACTTGAATGGCGGAGGGTGCCCCGCCTTGGGCTCCCTCTCATGTGGGTCTTAGAAGCCAGGGCAAGTAAATAGACATGGTGAGCTCCACGCCCCAGATGGGGATCCAGCCTGAAAAGGAGAGGAAGAAAAGACCACATGGGGGAAACCAGTCTTTCCAGTGATTGGCCCATCCTTTATTGTCCGGAAAAGCTTTTTATACTTTTGGTTGTACATAGAGATCAATGGATAATAAAAAATTATACAGCATCAGCAGCCCTGACTCTTATCAAAACCAGGCTTTCTCTCTGCATACCTAGCTATATACACAAGTCTTAGGTGATTTATATCATCTTCTGGCCAGAAGGCCAATTAACATTTTATGGCCCTTTTCTGATAAGGGTCTGTCAACCAGAAAACTTATTCGCCTTAATAGTATTGTTCTTCCCAAAGTCTGGTGCCACTCTCAGAAAGCACTAAATAAAGTTACATTCTTACATAGCAAGGACACAACAATTCATAACAAGGAAAGAGGAGTACAGTGATTTATAACAAAGAGAAAATTCATTAACTCAAAAGTCTAGTATTGCTAACATCAAAACTACTATATTCCTATTTCTGCATCCGGTTTACATTGATTAATATCCTCCCAGGTGCCTAAAAGATAAAGAATATGGAGGCCTGGCAGCAGTCATTGACTCAATAGTGAAACCCATCACCAATATAATTTTTAGCTTTTTAGAAAAGGCTGTATATCTTTAAGATGTTTTAAGCTTCGTGCCTCTCGCGGTTGGGGGGCTGTAAACAATCACAAGTTGTAAAAATCTCCAACTGTCAGGCAAATTAGAGAGCCATCAGAGGGATTTGAGCTGAAACATTCCTTTCATATACAGGAGACCAGTTGGAGCTCTAAGTTAACTTTTTCCAGAGAAAGGTGGTCGGGGATAGCTCCCTGTAATGTCAGAAGAGTATAGTATAGCAGACAGTAAACAGACAGATTTTGGTTTCAGGGTAGATGTTCAGGCAGAAGACCCCTTGAGACCTGACTCGTCTTGCCCGTCAGGCCTCTCCGCATGACCTTGTCATGGGTGGGATCTCCCGTGCTGGCTCCCGGCACCTTGGACTGCAAGGAGATCCAACCAGTCCATCCTCAAGGAGATCAGTCCTGGGTGTTCATTGGAAGGACTGATGTTGAAGTTGAAACTCCAATACTTTGGCCACCTGATGCAAAGAGCTGACTCATTTGAAAAGACTCCGATGCTGGGAAAGATTGAGGGCAGAAGGAGAAGGGGACGACAGAGGATGAGACGGTTGGACGGCATCACCAACTCAATGGACATGGGTTTGGGTGGACTCCGGCAGTTGGTGATGGACAGGGAGGCCTGGCGTGCTGTGATTCATGGGGTCACAAAGAGTCAGACACGACTGAGCAACTGAACTCAACTGAACTTACTCCTGAAGTCTGTGAAATAATCTACTAATTTGTCTACTTTGAAGCTTTCACTTTGGTTGACTTCATAGACATTTAGTAGTAAAATAATTGGACAAGAGTAGATGGTTCAAATGCACAGCTAATGGGGTTTCAATCCTCTTTCTACATCTTCTTTTTGCCTTACCTGATTAGCTGCCATTCCTGGTTCAGGATAAGACTTCTACTATTTATCAATAGGCAAGTTATCATCTGTTTGTGCAATCTAACGGGTTCAAAAATTTCACCCCATGAACAGAGCCATCTCTATCAACCTGTCATTGCTGTCTGAAATTTTACTCATTAACCATTTACTTCTTTGTAATAAGTAATACCTCTAGGATAGCTAAAGTATCCTTTTAAAAATGCAATTATTTTTAAAAGTGCAATTATTAACCTTGGGGAAAAGAACACCTTATGTGATGTGACTTTATCTGATTGTTTTTAATTTGAAAGGAGCAACAAATACCCTGACTCCACTGATGTTCTTGGGAATACTGGGAAATTGGGGTGTAACTAATACATCCCCAGCCTTGACATGACTGCTACAATCAATAAGGCCACCTTTTAAAAAGTGTCCATAATTCAAAGACACAGAATGTTCATCCTTTATATTCTAGGGACTCTACCTAAGGTTTTTTTCAACCTTAACCCAGAGGGAGTGTGACTTGAGTGAGAGCCCTCCCACCAACTCACAGTGAAAATGTAGTGTGAGTCAAAAAGTATCTCTGTGGCCTTAAGCCACTGAAAGTGTTGGATTTATTTGTTACTGACAGTCTAACCTTTTCCTTTGTCCACCCCCCACCCCGCTGAGTTTGTCTCCCTAGTGCATTCTCTGGAAATCAATGAGGAATGTTTGCATGGTCCCCAGATCCCCTCTGGCTGTTGTTTGTCCCTTCTGCTGTACTTTGATCTGTTGCTGCTACTGTGTCAGACTCAGAAGTTATCTCTTGACATTTTGTAGGTTCTGCTGTTGTGCTTCTGTGGGCTGCTCTCCTCCTCTGACTCCTCGTCTTCCTTCTCCTCTCCTCCTGTTTCTCCCCCTTCTTCTTCACCGCTTTCTTCCTTGCTCCTTTGCCAACTCGCCAAATTATATAATTATATAATATAATTATATTAATAGAAGAAAGAAGAAAAAATATGATCATCCCAATGAAACAGAAAAAAGCATTTAACAAATTCCAATACTCATTTATGATTAAAAACTTTTAACACACTGAAAGGAAATTTCCTAAATCTATAAAAGGGTTTCTATAAAAACTCTACAGTTAACATCATCTTTAATTTGAAAGACTGAGTTCCTTTCCTCTGAGATGAGGAATGAGACAGAGATTTCCACTCCAACCAGTTTTCATGGTTAATGGTCAACACACACACACACACACACACACACACAAATCTGTTTCTCTGGAGTTCAGTTCAGTCACTCAGTCATGTCCGACTCTTTGCGACCCCATGAATAGCAGCACACCAGGCCTCCCTGTCCATCACCAACTCCCGGAGTTTACTCAGATTCACGTTCATCGAGTCAGTGATGCCATCCAGCCATCTCATCCTCTGTCTCCCCTTCTCCTCCTGCCCCCAATCCCTCCCAGCGTCAAAGTCTTTTCCAATGAATCAACTCTTCGCATGAGGTGGCCAAAGTACCGGAGTTTCAGCTTTAGCATCATTCCTTCCAAAGAAATCCCAGGGCTGATCTCCTTCAGAATGGACTGGTTGGATCTCCTTGCAGTCCAAGGGACTTGCAAGAGTCTTCTCCAACACCACAGTTCAGAAGCATCAATTCTTTGGCGCTCAGCCTTCTTCACAGTCCAACTCTCACATCCATACATGACCACAGGAAAAACCATAGCCTTGACTAGATGGACCTTAGTTGGCAAAGTAATGTCTCTGCTTTTCAATATGTTATCTAGGTTGTTCATAACTTTTCTTCCAAGGAGTAGGCGTCTTTTCCCTGGCTAATACATCACTCTATTCACCAGTGTACCAGAGATCCTAGCCAGTGCAACAAGGCAATCAAAATAATGTAAAGGCATATACATTGGAATGTAAAAGCACACAGATTGTCAAAAAAAAAAAAAAGAGGTACAACTGTATGTATTTACAGTTGATACAATCTTCTGTGTAGAAAAGCCCCAAGGAACCTATGAAATCTATTAGAACCACTGAGTTTAGCAGTACCACAGGATGAAAAATTAGTGTATACAAATATTTCTGTACACTAGCAACCAACAACCTGAAAATGAAGTTAGGAAAACAAATATAGTCATAATAGCATAAAAAGGAATAACATACCTAGGAATAAATTTAACAAAAGAAATGTAAGACCTATACAATGAAAACAATATAGCATTGCTGAAAAAAATGTAAAAGATCTACATAAATGGAAAGATATAGTACACTCACAGAATAGAAGACGTCATATTGTTAAGACTGCAGTTCTTCCCAAAATGGTCTATAAATTCAACACAACCCCAACTGAAACCCCATTTTTTGGAGAAATTGACAAGGTAACCCTAAAATACGTAATGCAAAGGATCTAGATTAACCAAAATATGTTTTTAAAAATAACAAGTTTCAAACTTACTGTCAAGCTGCAATAATAAGACAGTATGATACTGGCATAAAGACAGACAGATTAAAGACAGATAATAGAGACTGTGTAGGCAATTAGATAGACTAAAGACATATAATAGAGCTCAGAAATAATCCTGCACATTTACTGTAAATTGACAACTGACAATGGTGGTAGGCAATTCAGTGTTGAAAGGGTAATAAAGCTCTCTGTGCTATTCAATTGGATACACATATGCAGAAAAATCAAACCTTAGATCCTTATGACACACCATACACAAAAATCAACTCACCATGCATCATAGATCTAAATTTTGAGAGCTAAAAAATTCCTAGAAAATTTCTAAATGAAAACAGAGAAAAACCTTTATGATCTTGTGATCCTGGCATAGGCAAAGATTTCTTAGAAACTGAAAACATGATCTGTAAAAGATAAAAACTGATAAACTGGATTACATTAAAGTGGAAAACTTTTGCTTTTTAAATGAGAACATGAAGAGAATGAAATGATAGCCACAGACTGGGAGAAGTATATATAAAGCATATATAATAAAGCAATTTCGGATAAAGGAATTGTTTCTACTATAAAGAATGTTATAGCTCAATAATAGGAAGACAATCTAATTTTTTAAACTAGCAAAACATTGGAAAAGACATTTCACCAAAGAAAACACACATAAGGACAATAAGCACATGAAGATATTCTCAACACTGTTAGTCATTAGCTAATGAAAATTAAAATCAGGAAAAGCCACTTCATACCTATTAGATTTGCCATAGTGAAAAAGGCTTTCAATACCAAATGTGACTGAAGATGTGGAGAAAGTGTAACTGGCTAGAATACACAGCAGTGTAGTCACTTTAGGTAATAGTCTAACAGTTTCTTAAAAAGTTAAGCATAGACATACCTGATGACTCTGCAGTTCCATTCTTAGCCTTGACTCAAGGGAAAGGAAAATATATGCTTACACAAAAACTTGTACATGAAGGTTGATAATAGCGTTTTTCATAGTAGCCTCAAATTGGAAGCAACCAAATGTCCTAGCACCTGATGAATAAAGAAAGAAAGAAACTATGGCCGGTCCTTATATGGGACACAACCCACTCCAGTATTCTTGCCTGGAAAGTTCCATGGATAGAGGAGTCTGGTGTGCTACAGTCCATGGGGCCACAAGAGTCAAGACATGACTGAGAACTCATACATGCTCAGAGTAACATGCGTGAAGCTTAAAAACACTATGCTAAAGAAAAGCAGCCAGACACAAGCAACTACAAATTGTGAATGACTCCATCTACCTGAAATGGAAGGTGAGAAAGGAACTTGATCAGAGGACCCGTCAGTATCATGGGCAGCCGTCTTAGAGGGCTTCAGAGCAGACCACTGCAGAGCTTGCTAGGGCTGACTGACACCGGGTGCTGAGCCTGTGGAGGGTGTGGGGTGAATTCCCTGGGTGTAGTGGCAGAAGACACCCAGGAAAAGAACACTTACCCCACCTCCCAGGCTGGAGGCAGAATCACAGTAAGAACACTGATGGGCAGGAGCCTGGCTGTGGGCTCCCACAAGCGGCTCAAGGCCAAGGGCCAGTGATGGATTTTCATGATCCCAAGAGCCACACTTGTCCTGCCCCAGCCATGCCTCTGTGGGTGTAACCAAGTGATCGCTGACATCGACACGGGAGGTAAAAGTTGGAGCAAAAAAAAAGCTGCAGCCTTTCCTATCACCAGGATTGTGTTAAGACAAATCTCACATGAGGCATTGTAGACAGTTCTCCCTGTTCTTAAAATGAAAATATTAAAAGGAAGCAAATATCATTCTAACGAAGAGGGACTTTTGACAGGATATTTGCTGACATGGCATGTCCTGTGTTTTGTAGCAACGCAGATGTCTCTGATGGGCTGCACTGATCTCTCCGTACCTTGCTTACCAAGCACAGACAAAATAATCAGAGTCGGCTGATGCCATCTACTTCCCAGAAAATAGGAAGTGCTGCTGACAGTGGGAGTCAAGGAGTCTCCAGCTCCACACAAGGATCTGACCCAAGGTTTTTCCTAAGAGTGCACGTGCAGGTAATGTCAGATATTCCTATAAGTTGACACATCGTACACACAGTTGTCTAAATACGGGAATCAGGCAGAGTGAAAACAATGCTTCCCTGGAAAGGTGACAATTATAAGGTTAGAACAAAGTTAGAGTTTCAGGGACTGGAAAGAAAGAAACGGACTAAGGGGGACAGACCTTAAGCACAGGTCTGATTGAAAGAACGATTTACAAAACTACCATTGGTGGTTGTTGCTGTTCAGTAGCTAAGTCATGTCTGATTCTCTGTGACCCCACCGACTACAGCCATTGGTATCAGACCCTAAAAAAATTTTAGAATAAGTTTCTTTCCTAAACCTCTACGGTGATCAGACATAACTTTTATACTCAAACAAATTTAAAACATACAAGAAAGCTGAGTATGTCTAGAGAAGTGGCATAGCTAAACCCTTACCAAGCCAAGCCTGCCAGTAACTTACAGTATCTGATTTTTGTTCCTAAATTAAGAAACAGATTTTGAACAAATGTTCAGGCTATCATCATAAATACCAAGTGCTAATATATCAAAGTGGTTTGTTCATTAAGACAAAGTTAATCCCCGCGCCCCCTCCACCCAAAAAAACACACAAAAGCCTGGGTTTGGAACAGGAAGTCCCTAGACTGTCTGCCCTATGCTGATGCCATCACCACCTTAGAAGCCTGCACAATTTGGAGAGGAAAGAGAAGATCCTATACACTCATTATTCATGGTCTCAGTTTTAAACTGTTCTCTTCCTAACCTTCTCATCACCTTGGTCCATCCTGCTTTCAAGCACTTTGGCCATGAACATTGCTTCTTTTTTCCCTTTATCTTACTTGACATCACTGTTAACTCTGTTCATTTCCTGTATGAGATCATTAGTTCTCCTTAAGAGGATGCTGGGTTAACATGCTTTCAAGGTTGGCCCAAAGCTGGTCTACCTCGGCGCTGGCCAGTGTGAGTGGCACCACCGCAGGGCTCACCGGTGAACAAGAGCTGGTCTGGACAGCAACCAACATACCTTTCATTTGAAGAAACTGTTCTTCAGGAGTGGCAGATAGGAAAATAACTTATAATAAAAAAATACTGCTTTGGCAAATTAAAACAGTAACAAAAATCTTCCTTGGGTCGGAATACAGCCAAAGATGGCCTGCAATCCTAGGCAATGTATGTCTTTAGAAAGTTTATTTAAAAGCCCACTAGTTAGTAATGATAGTTTGGACAGACCTAGACAGCATATTAACAAGCAGAGACATCACTTTGCCAACAAAGGTCCTCAGAGTCAACCTATGGTTTTTCCATTAGTCATATGTGGATGTGAGAGTAGGACCATAAAGAAGGCTGAGTGCTGAAGAATTGATGCTTTCAAACTGTGGTGCTAGTGAAGACTCTTAAGAGTCCTTGAACTGCAAGGAGATCAAACCAGTCAATCCTCTAAAAGAAATCAACCCTGAATATTCATTGGAAGGACTGTGGCTGAAGCTCCAATACTTTAGCCACCTGAGGCAAAAAGCCAACTCTTTGGAAAAAAACTCTGATGCTGGGAAAGATTGAAGGCAAAAGGAGAAGGGGCGGCAGAGGATGAGATGGTTAGATAACATCACTGACTCAATGGACATGAGTTTGAGCAAATTTCAGGCTTTCCTGGTGGCTCAAACAGTAAAGAATCTGCATGCAATGAAAGAAACTCCTGTTTGATCCCTGGGTCAGTAAGATGCCCTGGAGAAGGGAATGGCTACCTACTTTAGTATTCTTGCCTGGAGAATTCCACGGACACAGGAGCCTGGCAGGCTATAGTCTAAGGGGTTGCAAAGAATCAGATATGACTTAACAACTGAACAACAACAAAATCAGTAATGGAGAGGTCACACTGAAAACCCCTTTCCATGCTCATGCCTCCTTCTACAGAAAATTGCTCTGCCTCCTGCCTTGCTGCCTAAGTGGCCACAGTTGGATGAGATTGCCCTGACACTCTTGGCCTCAGCAGACTAGGAAAGAAGTGAATATCCCACCCAAAGTGGCCACATTCCAAGGCTGGCCTGGCACCAAAAGATAAGCTGAGCGTATTTGTTTCCTAGGCGGCTGTAACAAATGACCACACACTGGGTGGCTTAAAACAGCAGGGATGTATTATCTTACTGTTCTAAGGCTGGAGGTCTGCAATCAGGCTCCAAAGGGTCTAGGGAAGATGCCTTCTTGCAGTTGCTGGTGGTTGCCAACAATCCTGGTTGCTCTTTGGCTTCTAGATGCATTTGTCTCTGTTGTCACATGCCGTTTTCTCTGTGAGTCTTTTCTTTTTTTCTGTGTTCTAAGTTGACTTCTTCTTTTAAGGACACCCATCATATTGGACTCAGGACCTACTCAAGTACAGGATGATTTCATCTGAACTTGATTACATCTAAAAGATGTTATTTCCAAATAAGGTCACATTCACGGGTCCTGCGGCTGGAGATGAGGGTGGGGTAGGACTTGGGCTTGAATATGTCCTTTTGGGGGACTCACTTCAACCTTCAAATATTGGATCATTCAAAGATTTTCTCTTTGGAATGTGAACTAAGAGAGACACAGAATGAATGGGTTGAAAGTGAAGTTCAAAGAGGAATGATGCGGTGAGCTTGAATCAGGGCCATGGCAGCTGAAAGTCCTGTGTAAACAGAAGAGCCTTGGGGCAGAAGCCAGGGAGCTGAAGGCAGAGGGAGGAGACAGGAAGAGCCACAGAGGGGCCCCAGGATGCTCAGGATGGCTCTGAAGCCGCCCAGCAAGCTTGACTGTCACCTCCAAGCCCCCTCTAACACTATACTCACTGGAAGGACTGATGCTGAAGCTAAAGCTCCAATACTTTGGCCATGTGATGCGACGAGCCAACTCACTGGAACAGACCCTAATGATGGGAAAGCTTGAGGGCAGGAGGAGAAGGGGGTGACAGAGGATGAGATGCTTGGAGGGCAACATCAACTCAATAGGCATGAGTTTAAGCAAACTCCAGGAGATAGTGAAGAACAGGGAAGCCTGGTGTGCTGTGGTCCATGGGGTCACAAAAAGTCATATACAACTGAGCGACTGAACAACAGTGCTATATTAATCCTCTCCACTTAAGGCAACTGCTTTAACAATTTGTTCCTCACAACTGCAGAAGCTAAGATGAAAGTGTCCCAGGAGATCTTCCTTTTAGAGGTGAGAGGACAGAGGCTGGAGAGCTGTGATGACTCCAGTTCAGGGTTCTCCCTCCCAGTATCTGTCCCTCTGGATACGCTGGACTCTCAAGTGGAATCCAGCCTCAGGCAGTGGGAAGACTCTCCTTCTGTACCTCTCTGAAAGAATGATAATTACCCACAGGAGGCCAGGAACAAGTCACTTGTCTTCTAAGGTGACCCAGGCCTGGCTATCCTGGAGTCCTGGATACAAAGCCCAATCCCTGGGTGGACATGCAGCTAGGCTTAGACACAGTGATTGTTGGTTATCTATTCCATCAATCTCACAAAGGCATGAAAGGGAAGCTGGTACAGGGCTTAGAATAGGCCAGAATGACTTGGTCAAGGACTTTCACTTTCAACTTGGGTCTCCCCATCCTGTCTCTCCCACAGCTGCCACAGAACGGGCCACTACAAACTTTCCTACCGCAAGTGTGTTTGTGTGTTAGTCGCTTCAGCTGAGTCTGGCTCTTTGAGACTCCATGGACTGTAGCCGGCCAGGCTCCTCTGCCCATGGGACTCTCCAGGCAAGAACACTGGAGTGGGTGCCACGCCCTCCTCCGGGGGCTCTTCCTGACTCCGATACTGAACCACGTGTCTTACGTCTCCTGCATTGGCAGCCAGGTTCTTTACCACTAGTGCCACCTGGGAAGCCCATTTTAATGGCTGGTAAACTCATTTTAAATTTAAATGCCAAGGGAAAAATTTGGAAGTCAGCAAAGTGGGTTCTGGTGCTGTGGCTCTCCTAAGCTCTGGAGCTCTGAACAGGGCTTTGATTGGACAAGTGAGAATGTGGACCTAAGTGATCTTGGGGTGGGGGTAGGGGTCCCTCGTTTAACCACTGACCTATGACTCCTTGAGGCTACCTGGTTCTTGGTCTTAAATACAGGTTCTAGAGAAGGGGGGAACCTACTGGATTTCAGACCAACTGTCTGCAGAAATACGTAGGAATTTACTACAGTTTATTTTATTTAATCCTCAAAACCATGTTAAGAAATAGATTTCACAGTTTAGGAATGAGAGGATCAGAAACATGATGGAAATTTCCAGTATTTGAATTTCTAGTTGAGCAGAATATATTGGGAGATCAATATCATTTGGAACTTTTTATTTTCATCATTTTTTTTTCCTTTAGAAGAGAACAAGAAGTTACAGAAATTAAAAAAAAAAAACAAGGTAGTGCAGCCTGGGGATCAGTCACTCAGTCCAGTCACTCAGTCCTGTCCAACTCTTTGCGACCCCATGGACTGCAGCACGCCAGGCCTCCCTGTCCATCACCAACTCCCGGAGTTTACCCAAACTCATGTCCATCGAGTTGGTGATGCCATCCAGCCATCTCATCCTTTGTTGTCCCCTTCTCCTCCCTCCTTCAGTTTCCCAGCATCGGGGTCTTTTCCAATGAGTCGGTTCTTTGCATCAAGTGGCCAAAGTATTGAAGGTTCAGCTTCAGCATCAGTCCTTCCAAGAACACCCAGGACTGATATCCTTTAGGATGGACTGATTGGATCTCCTTGCAGTCCAAGGGACTCTCAGGAATCTTCTCCAGCACCACAGTTCAAAAGCATCAATTCTTCCATACTCTCTTTATAGTCCAAATCTCACATCCATACATGACCACTGGAAAAACAATAGCTTTGATAGACACATCTTTGTTGGCAAAGTAATGTCTCTGCTTTTTAATATGTTGTCTAGTTGGTCATAACTTTCTTTCCAAAGAGTAAGCGTCTTTTACTTTCATTGCTGCAGTCACCATCTGCAGTGATTTTGGAGACCCAAAAGAAAGTCTCACACTGTTTCCATTGTTTCCCCATCTATTTGCCATGAAGTGATGGGACCAGATGCCATGATCTTCGTTTTCTGAATGTTGAGCTTTAAGCCAACTTTTTCGCTCTCCTTTTTCACTTTCATCAAGAGGCTTTTTAGTTCCTCTTCATTTTCTGCCATAAAGGTGGTGTCATCTGCATATCTGAGGTTATTGAGATTTCTCCCGGCAATCTTGATTCCAGCTTGTGCTTCCTCCAGCCCAGCATTTCTCATGATGTACTCTGCATAGAAGTTAAATAAGCAGGGTGACAATATACAGCCTTGACGTACTTCTTTTCCTATTTGGAACCAGTCTGTTGTTCCATGTCCAGTTCCAGCTGTTGCTTCCTGACCTGCATACAGATTTCTCAAGAGGCAGGTCAGGTGGTCTGGTATGCCCATCTCTTTCAGAATTTTCCACAGTTTGTTGTGACCCACAGAGTCAAAGTCTTTGGCATAGTCAATAAAGCAGAAATAGATGTTTTTCTGGAACTCTCCTGCTTTTTCAATGATCCAGCGGATGTTGGCAATTTGATCTCTGGTTCCTCTGCCTTTTCTAAAACCAGCTTGAACATCAAAAAGTTCATGGTTCACGGTATTGCTGAAGCCTGGCTTGGAGAATTTTGAGCATTACTTTACTAGCATGTGAGATGAGTGCAATTGTGCAGTAGTTTGAGCATTCTTTGGCATTGCCTTTCTTTGGGATTGGAATGAAAACTGACTTTTCCTGTCCTGGGCCCACTGATGAGTTTTCCAAACTTGCTGGCATATTGAGTGCAGCACTTTCACAGCATCATCTTTCAGGATCTGAAATAGCTCAACTAGAATTCCATCACCTCCACTAGCTTTGTTCATAGTTATGTCTACTTTGGCAGACTCCCCAAGGGATTTTTCTAAGGCCCACTTGACTTCACATTCCAGGATGTCTGGCTCTAGGTGAGTGATCACACCATCGTGATTATCTTGGTAGTGAAGATCTTTTTTGTACAGTTCTTCTGTGTATTCTTGCCACCTCTTCTTAATATCTTCTACTTCTGTTAGGTCCATACCATTTCTGTCCTTTATTGAGCCCATCTTTGCATGAAATGTTCCCTTGGTGTCTCTAATTTTCTTGAAGAGATCTAGTCTTTTCCATTCTGTTATTTTCCTCTATTTCTTTGCATTGATCACTGAGAAAGGCTTTCTTTTCTCTCCTTGCTATTCTTTGGAACTCTGCATTCAGATGCTTATATCTTTCTTTTTCTCCTTTGCTTTTTGCTTCTCTTCTTTTCACAACTATTTGTAAGGCCTCCCCAGACAGCCATTTTGCTTTTTTGCATTTCTTTTCCATGGGGATGGTCCTGATCCCTGTCTCCTGTACAATGTCACGAACCTCAGTCCATAGTTCATCAGGCACTCTATCTATCAGATCTAGATTTGATTTAGGTCATACCTGAACGGTCTAGTATGTTTCTAGACCAAATGGTCTAGAAAGTTTCCCTACTTTCTTCAATTTAAGTCTGAATTAGGCAATAAGGTGTTCATGATCTGAGCCACAGACCAGGAGTCAGCTCCTGGTCTTGTTTTTGCTGACTGTATAGAGCTCCTCTATCTTTGGCTGCAAAGAATATAATCAATCTGATTTCGGTGTTGACCATCTGGTGATGTCCATGTGTAGAGTCTTCTCTTGTGTAGTTGGAAGAGAGTGTTTGCTATGATCAGTGTGTTCTCTTGGTAAAACTCTATTAGTCTTTGCCCTGCTTCATTCCATATTCGAAGACCAAATTTGCCTGTTACCCCAGGTGTTTCTTGACTTCCTACTTTTGCATTCCAGTCCCCTATAATGAAAAGGACATCTTTTTTGAGTGTTAGTTCTAAAAGGTCTTGTAGGTGTTCATAGAACTGTTCAACTTCAGCTTCTTCAGTGTTACTGGTTGGGGCATAGACTTGGATTACTGTGATATTGAATGGTTTGCCTTGGAAATGAACAGAGATCATTCTGTCATTTTTGAGATTGCATCCAAGTACTGCATTTTGGACTCTTCTGTTGACCATGATGGCTACTCCATTTCTTCTAAAGGATTTCTGCCCGCAGTAGTAGATGTAATGGTTATCTGAGTTAAATTCACCCATTCCAGTCCATTTTAGTTCGCTTCTGTACAAAAAAACCCAGTCTGGCAGCTTGTATCAGAGTTTCTCAGAAGCATTCTGGGCCTTCCAGCTTGGCGCTCAGATGGGGAGCGCTGATCAGAGGGAGGCAGCGGCATGGGAGGAGCCCATAGGAGGAGGCTAAATGTGCCCCCTCGAGAAGTGTCCACGTCCTCACCCTCTGTACCTGTGACTGTGACTTTCCTTGGAAATAGGGTTTTTGCAGACGTAATTATGAGGATCTTGAAATGAGACTGATTGGATTTAGGGTGGACCCAATTCCAATGAGTGGCGATCTTCAAGAGAAAAAAGGAAGGAGGTTTGAGATGCAGAGATGCACAGGAGAGACGGCCATGTGAATGTGGAGACAGAGGTTGGAATGATACGTCTACAAGGCGAGGAATGCCAAGGACTGCTGGAGACCAGGAGCTAGAAGAAAGGTCCAGGGCATTTCCCCTCAGAGCCTCCAAAAAGAACCAAGCTGCCAACACCTTGATTTTTGGATGTCTAGCCTCTAGGACTGTGAGACTGTGAAGCTCTCTTGTGGTAAGCCACTGAGTGTGTGGTCATTTGTTGTAACCCTAGGAAATGAATACAGGGATGTATTGGAGACAATTTTAGGAGAGCAGTGGAAGGACTAACCATCAAGTCACTGTGATAACTAATTAGAGAGATCAGCTCACACATGGACAAGAGACAATGAGGTCTAAATACAGTTCTGGCCATAGGATGGAAAGAAGTGGGGGATGGAAGCAATCCGTATTACCTGTGTTCAAAGGCAGATTATTCCCTTTCAGACTCTGCTACTCTGGAGTGGAGGCACATCGCCTTGTCAATCATGCTCTTTTCTACCCACGTAAAAACTCCTACTGCACAGATGGTGTAATAAAGGCCACACCTAAGAAGTGAGCCTATAATGTGTGTTGTTGTTTAGTCCCTAAGTTCTGTCCAACTCTTTGTGACCCCATGGACCACACCAGGCTTCTCTGTCCATAGGATTCTCCAGGCAGGAAAACTGGAGTGAGTTGTCATTTCCTTCTCCAGGGGATCTTCCCAACCGAGGGGTGTAACCGGTGTCCCCTGTATTGGCAGGTGGATCCTTTACCAGTGAGTCATCATGGAAGTTCTCTGTAATGTGTAACAGGGTGCTAAAATGGACTCTTCTTTCAGTCTTGAAACTTCAGCAGAGGCTGCAAGATTCAAGGACAAAACAATAAGTACCAAGCACTCCCTCATGCTAATGCAAGGCAGTGGCTTGCCTACACAGAGCGTGTGAAGAGACTGTGAAATGGTTTTGCTGGCATCAGCCCATAAGCCACCTCCAGACTGCAGAAGAGAAGGCGAAGGATTATTGCGGGGCTGAAGAGCCTCCTGTGAGGAGTCCTTTGGAGAGAGGTGTCTGTGTGCTCCTGGAACAGGGTAGTGGAGGTAGGGAGTGTTTCCAACACACTTGAAGCCAATGAGAGGAACTTAGAGAAAACCACATTTGGAGAGCTCGAACTTGTTGCCTTGACAATGGAGAGTCATTGTGGAGTGAAAGCCAAGAGGCAGTGGTAGGAGCTAGGTTTGCCTGGCAGCAGCTGCAGGAGGAGAGATGGTTGCTTAGGAATGGCCTGTGCTCTTACAGATGGCAGAACAAAAATGACTCAGGGTGTTCTGTGGGCTGGGGACCATGGGAAGGCAGCTGGATAGGGCCCTTTGGAGAGGAACCCCCATCCAAATAGGCAACCTGCTAGGAGGCTGGGATGGGGGGAGTGATTCTAACAACTGAACGAGCACACGGCAGATACCCAGAAAGGGTAGCATTGGGGATTTCCCTGGTGGTTCAGTGGTTGAGACTCCACCTGCCAAGGCGGGGTACAGGGGTTTATTCCATCCCTGGTCCGGGAAGATCTCACATGCAGCAGGGTAACTAAACCCATGCACCATGACTACTGAAACCTGCATGTCTAGAGCCATGCTCCACAATAAGTCAAGCCACCGCAACGAGAAACCTGTGTGCCTCAACTAGAGAAAGCCCACGTGCAGCAACGAAGACCCAGTGCAGCCAAATATAAATTAACTTTTGGGTTCAGGATTGGGAACTCATGTACACCTGTGGCGGATTCATGTTGATGTATGGTATAAAAAATTTAAAATTTCAAAAAAAAAAAAGAAAAAAATAAATACAAATAAAAAAAGAAGAAAGAACAGGTAACACTTTAACCCCAAAAGCCAACATGAGAGAGACTCATCCTTGCTAGGGGTGACAGGGGCTCTCCAAACATCCCCCCGGAGCACCAATGAGACTCAGAGTTGGCTCTGGCTTTCATCCGGCTCCAGGGATGCTGATGAAGATCACAGCTGTCAAGTTAAATATTTTGTGCCTATTCCCTCTCATCACCAATCTTCTAGTACTCTATCCCTGTGAAGTGAGTAAAAGTCACTCAGTTGTGTCTGACTCTTTGTCACTCCATGGACTGAATGAAATTCTCCAGGCCAGAATACTGGCGTGGGTAGCCTTTCCCTTCTCCAGGGGATCTTCCCAACCCAGGGATTGAACCCAGGTCTCCCGCATTGCAGGCAGATTCTTTACTAGCTAAGCCACAAGGGAAGCCCTATCCAGAGGGGCCCAAAACAGTATCCAAATCATGAAAAAAAGGTAAACACTAGAGAGGAATCATAAAACTAAATTATCCTCCTTATGGCACATTTCTCAGGCTGACCCAGGCAAGGGGAGAGGTTTTAAACTGGAAGGGTCTTTTCAGTTTCACTACTACCCTGGGCTGGACTTTTATCCTCTTTTGGACAGATTTTAGTTGTGCCTTCTTTCACCTTAGTTCACTGAAAGTGTTTTAAAGATCCTATACCTAAAGTAACCACTTGCTAATGTGGAATACAGCTCACCCTTCTCGGCATGGTTTTATTTATTAAGCAGTATTTCCCAGGTGAGGCAGCAGTAAAGAATCCGCCTGCCAACACAGGAGACGTGAGAGATGCAGGTTCCATCCCTGGGTTGGGAAGGTTCCCCTGGAGGAGGGCATGGCAACCCACTCCAGTATTCTTGCTTGGAGAAACATGTGGATAGAGGAGTCTGGCGGGCTACAGTCCATGGGGTCACAGAGTCAGACACGACTGAGCATGTAGCAAAGAGGCAGGCATTCTACACACACAGGGTGAGTTTTGATCCAGTATGTACAGTCTAAGGTAACATTACTGTGAATTTTCTGTGATACTCTCATGAAAATAGTCAAGAGTAAACCCCATGCAAGAAGCAGGGAAGCATCAAGTTGTTTCTTGTATATTAAAACTTAGAAGACATCTAACTCTTGACATTAATATTTGTAAAGCGCATATGTCTTCTTTTACTACACTGATTTCATTACTGTCATGCAATCAGTATAAGGGAGTTTGGATGGTTGTTTTATCTAACGGTGATAACCGAAGTACTCTTAAAAATATGAGAAATTAGACCAAATTTATACATTTTTAAGGTTTAATTAGTGGGGTTTTTCTGTGTGTAATTGTCCAGACAAAATAAGAATTTGCTAATGCTGCCAGAGAGTTAGCTTATGGTGTACTTCCTGTAAGGAAACCCTGAACAGCCATTCAGAGTCAGAGTTTTTTTTTTTTTTTTTTTAAATATATCCCCAATGTATCCTGATTTTTGCCAACTTGCTATGGCAAATAGGTTTAAGGGGGGTAGTTATGTTTGATGACTTATGTTTATAGATCCGCTATGGAGAAAATGGGCTTCCCTTGTGACTCAGCTGGTAAAGAATCTGCCTGCAATGCGGGAGACCTTGGTTTGATCCCTGTGTTGGGAAGATCCCCTGAAGAAGGGAAAGGCTACCCACTCCAGTATTCTGGCCTGCATAATTCCATGGACTGTACATTCCATGGGGTAGCAAAGAGTCAGACACAACTGAACAACTTTCACACACATTATGGAGAAAATATCTGCAAATGATATGACTGACAAGGGCTTAATTTCTAAATTATACACACAGCTCAATTAAAAAAAAAAAAAAAAAACTTGAACAAAATGGGGCGGAAGACCTAAATAGACATTTCTCCAAAGAAGACATATAGATGGCCAAAAGGCATGTGAAAAGATGCTCAGCCTCACTAATCATTAGAGAAATGCAAATCAAAACTACAGGGAGGTACCACCTCACACCAGTCAGAATGGCCATCATCAAAAAGTCTACAAATAATAAATGCTAGAGAGGGTGTAGAGAAAAGGGAACCCTTCTGCATTGTTGGTAGGAGTGTCAATTAGTGTAACAACTACAGAGAACAGTATGGAGGGTCCTTAAAAAATTCAAAATAGAGTTACCATATGATTCAGCAATCCTACTCTTGGGCATGTATCTCGAAAAGATGAAAATCCTGATTGGAAAAGATACATGCACTCCAGTGTTCATAGCACTATTCACAATAGCCAAGACATGGAAGTAACCTAAATGTCTACTGACAGATGAATGGATAAAGATGTTGTGCATATATACAATGGAATATTGCTCAGCTATAAAAAAGTAAAATAACATCATCTGCAGCAACATGAGCAGACCTAGAAATTATCATACTATGATAATGTCTATATGACAGAAATAAACTTATTTTTGAAACAGAGACAGATTCACAAGCATAGAAAACAAACTATGGTTACCCAGTGGAAAGCAGTGGGAGGAGGGATTTTAAAAAGTCCTCTGTAGAAATTTCTCTAGTTGAATAGAAAATCTGCTATTAAAAGTCAGCAGTTTAGCGAACCTAAAGGCAGTATATCTCTAGGTGCCTTTAAGTTACTTCTCGGATTGCAAGTTCCTTTTGGGCGTTAAAGTAACTCCAACGTCTGTCTCATTAGCAACTTACTTTTAAACTGCTGAAAACAAGGGACCCTAGTTTAAATAATGTAGCTTTTTCAAAGCATGAATGGGCTCATCTGGAGCTCAGGTTTTCTACTTGAAAAATAAAAGCGACTTCTTAAAACTCCGAAGTGGGAACACTCCTCTTTGATGACCTGTGACTGGTGAATTGATCAGTCACGGTTGGTAACATCCTGCTCATCTTCCGTGAGGGTTTAAAACACTGTAGAATAGATGCCTTTTATGAGTCTTGCACTGGCATTTTCATTCTAAGTGCCTCCTGAGAGGCAGGCGTCACATACAGAAGTTCATCTCCATCCTTCTCACCTCCTCTTGCTTTACAAATTGCCATGGAAACACCCTCCATTTGTGTCCCTTCAGCAACAGGAAGAAGGCTTGATTAGCATTCAGCTGTATGCCCTTGGAATTATTCTGATTAATTACTCATGTTAACATGGTCTGGTCCAAGGAACCTGGCTTCATCCAGTACAGGAAGCTTCCCACCCTTGGATCTTTCTATTATTGCTGGGATTTGGGTAGAATGCTGCTGTGAGATCAGTCACAGTGGGGGAGAGGACTGTTGGGGGTGGGGAGGGGGACTTCCATTACATCCCCCTTGCCCTGCAGCCAGGTCAGCAGAACTGCACTTTTTATTACATGACAGGGACCAGAAAGGTGACAAAACTTGCCTGAGATTTCCCCCAGAGCAGCCCTAGAATGGATCTACAGTGCAGGTTACAGGAGGAGAGATGAGAAGGAAAAACACTGAACTCTGCTTGTACCTACCAAGCCCAGCACATTCAATAAGCCAGCTATTATTAGAGGATTTGGAGGATCTGGGTTCTCATCAGTGACCTGTCATGCAAGACAGATTTTTGGCCTGGATAGCTGGACATCTAAAGAAGGTGGAGGAAGGGAGGGGCAGAAAGAGGATGGAGAGGAAGAGGGAAGTTTCAGGAAAAGATTCAAAGGTATTTATATTAAGTGGTGAGATCATTTATATTAAATGGAGAAGGAAATGGCAACCCACTCCAGTATTCTTGCCTGGAGAATCCTGTGGACGGAGGACCCTGGTGGGCTGCCATCTATGGGGTCGCACAGAGTCGGACACGACTGAAACGACTTAGCATAGCATGCATATTAAGTGGTCGTTTAGTTGCCATATCCTCCTCCAAGGGGTCTTCCTGACTCAGGGATCAAATCTGTGTCTCCTGCTTTGCAGGGAGATTCTTCACTACTGAGCCACTAGGGAAGCCCATTTATATTAAAAGGCACCCACTATTTCCTTAGGACACAAATGAGAATGTGTTAAATACCAAAATTAATAGTCCTGCCAAGTTTAAATCATTTCATCAGCTGTTTTTCTTTCTTGCCTTTTTTGGCTGTGCTGTGCAGCTTGCAGGATCTTCGTTCTCCATCCAGGGATCAAACCCCCACCCTAGGCAGTGAAAGTGTTAGCTGAGTGTTATGGGACTGCCAGGGAATTCCTTCATCAGCTATTTTCTGATACAGCAAGTTAGAAAATAAATATCTATGAATTTAACAGATTTTTTTTTAAAGAAACGAACTCTGCCCTTCTGTTGTCATCCCACTCCTAGGGTAACAGAAAGGAAGCCAATAGTTTCAGTACCCCTCACAGAGTTAGTGAATAGTTTGGTCTATAATGCCCTCAGTGGCCCTTCATCACATCAGGGCAGTGGGCTGGGCTATGGTGCTGAGAACCTGTATCTACAGGTGACATGTTTACATGGTTATTCATCACAGCATTTTGTTGAAATAAAAAAAGGATTGACAATAACTAAAATGACATCCAAAGGAGATTCATTACATGTTATGTTACACAACTCACGGGACTATAATGCAACTATCAAAACAGTAATTTTTAATGTACTTTAATGACATCCATACAAACAACAACAAAACCCCCCAAAATGTTTGCATTCTGTGTTATCATTTGTGTTAAAATACGGTGATACTGAGTATACATATATACACACACATATATGGCTTTGTACAATTTTAGGGTTATTTCTGGAAAAACATGCAAGAAACCAGCAATGTTGGGAAAGCACTAGGCAGCAGAGGTGAGAGAGAGAGAGATTTCACTGAAATACTTTCATATCTTTTGAACCATGTGAATGTATTGTACATTCTGAGGGATGAGAAGGAAGGTGGGAAGGAGGTTCAAGAGAGAGGGGACATATGTACACCTATGGCTGATTCACACTGATGTTTGGCAGAAACCAACCCAATTCTATAAAGCAATTATCCTTCAATTACAAAATAAATAAATTTAAAATAAAAAAAACAGTATTTAAAACCTTAGGTTTACTATCTATCTCATACAAAGTCTTTCTGCATTTGCTCATGGCCTCTTGTCAAATTTCCTATTATTTTATTTTTCTGGATTCTTTTTCACAAGGCAGTAGAGCATAATTTTGTTCTTTTAAGAGTGTGGGTTTGCAGTGAGGCAGATACAGATTGAGAGCTGGCTCTACCACCAGCTGGCTGTGGGAATTTCGGCAAATTGCTTTACCTGAATCTCATGTTCCTTCTTTTACAATATACTCACTACAGTATAGCGGCTAGCTTCCCCCAGAGTAAGTGACCCAAGGGCAACAGGTACTAAGTGCCTTTTGTGGCCACCACCAGTAACACACCATCATGTCTGCCTTACTCTATTTCTTTAAAGCCAGTCACTAATCCAGTCCATGGCCAAGGAGTGGAGAAATAGACTCCACCTCTTGATGGGGGGAACTACAAAGAATCTGTAGACATATTTTAAAACCACCTGCAAAAGAGTGACCATATAATTTATCATTCAAACTCAGACATTTTTAACAGTGAGAAGTGGTGCTATTAGTAATCAGGGTTGGACAGCAAGTGTAAACTGGGACTCTCCTGGCCAAACCCAGATGTCTGGTCACTGAGCTACTGGTCTTCCCATAACTGCTCATGAAGATGCATCTCAAACCAAGACATATGTGCAAACATCTATTACAGATCGACTCCCAAACACACAGACTTGCTTTGTAAGCCCCACAAGATTCTAGCTCCTGATCACCTAGGAACACCAGCAAACACCTTGCAGGAAAGGTTAGTTCCCAGGCAAAACGAGAAAACATTCTTCCTGAAGATCAGCTAGCTTCCTAATCAGATCAGACAAGGGAAACCTCCATTAAGAGAAGGAAGGCAGGACAGAGTTCTGAATCTGAGAATTTTCCCCAAGGCTTTAGGCTGCCAGGCCCCTCATCATTCATTTCACTGTTACACTATCCCTTTAAATCCCCTTAAGTGCAGATTCAGGGAGAAATTTTTGAAGTTCTTGCAGAAATGTCATCCAGGGTATAGCATCTTTTATGGGTAACCCACTTTTCAAGTGTGAATTTATGATTAGAATGCTTTATGATTAAAACTAATTTAAACATATACCTACATATCACATATGCTGAAGCACTTAAATTTCAGACTGTATATATATAAAAAAAACACAATAACTGTGTTCCTAAGCAAACTTCAGTTTCTAAAAATTTCATTAAAAAACTATCCTTTCAAGGATAAGATGGAAGTTACAGGTTAGAGAAAGTCAGACTAGTAGTAATAGCTATTTTTCCTACAAAAATGTCCATAATAAATTATTTTCTTCAATAGCCAATCACTATCAAATCTAAATTGAGAAAATGAAATATTAGATCATCTCAAGTTTTTCTTGAGTTACCTCCTTTTTTTTTTTTACTTACCACAGAAAAACTATCATTAGTGCCTCTGTAATTTATTTTGATTATGAATAAAACCACAACCACCCACTCAAACAAGCAAACACAGCAGCTGTTTTCCAGCCATTTTCAAAACCCTGGTCCCAGTTCCCAATTATAACATTGCGTATGCGACTGTTGTGGTTTATGCCATCCCTTCTTGATGGTGTCATATCCACCTCCCATTGCCAAAATACAATGCCAAGAAGTGCCTTTCAAACACTTTGATATTCAAAATGTGCCGTAATTTGACCCAGCAGTATCCTGTAGAAAATAATATTAGCCACAAATATAATTTAAACTTTTTAGTAGTCACATTTAAAAAGCTTTTTTTAAAAAAGTGGAGGGACTTCCCAGTGGTCCAGTGGCTAAGACGTCACTTTCCAATACAGGGGATGCTGGTTTAATCCCTGGACAGGGAGCTAAAATCCCACATGCTTTGCAGCCCACCTCACCCCAAAACATTTTTAAAAAGTGAAGCTAATTTTAATAATACATTTTATCTAATCCAATATATCTTGAAGGGGTTCAGAGAGTATACCATCCTCAAATATGCCACTCTGGCCTAAGGATTATTTTGACTGAGGGCATTTGGAAAAAAGCAGATGCAAGAAAAACTCTCCCTCCTCTCCCCACAATTCTCCTAGAAAGAATAGAACAATTCTTCATTCCTTTCCCTAGAAAACTCTAGGATTTTATGAACCCAGAGATGGCACTAGAGGAATCTATACAAACATCACTAGAACAATTCTTATCTTCCATTAGTTTCTCCATACTTTTGTCTTCCCACAATTCACCACCCCTAGAGCTCAATCCAGGGCTTCCCAGGTGCCACCTGCCAATGAAGGAAACACAAAAGACCCAGGTTCAGTCCCTGGGTCAGGAAGATCCCCTGGAGGAGGAAATGGCAACCCACTCCAATATTCTTGCCTGGAGAATCCCATGGACAGAGAAGCCTGGTGGTCTATAGTCCGTAGGATAGCAAAGAGTCGGACATTACTGAAGCAACTTAGCACACACAGAGAAGCTCAGAGCTCCTTTCCTTTGTCTTGTCATTTCTCTACGAACTGACTGTTCTTTGTTAAGACGTGAAATAAGCCCATGTTCTAACCACCCCTTTGATTTACTCGTCACTGAGTACTCCTATGTATATGAGCGGTCCACAAGTTAATAAAATTCCATTTTTCTCTCGTTAATCTGTCTTTTATCTAATTTGCAGGGCCCTACCTAGTGAACTTAAGGTGGCTAGAGGAAAAAGGAAATATATAAATATTATTTCAACATATAAACAATTTAAAGAAAAAAATGTTTCCTTCCATTCCAATCCTAGAGGGATCAAGCCATTAGCCACTGTAGTTACCTATAGACAGTGTGCTCTGAGGGAGTTCAGGATGGAGAAAAATAGGAACCATTCCATGCTTTGGATATGTTGTTTTTGTTTAATCTGTAAGTCAGGTACCGCTCTTTGCAACCCTATGGACTGTAGCCTGCCAGGCTCCTGTGTCCATGGAATTTTCTAGGCAAGAATACTGGAGTGGGTAGCTATTCCCTTCTGCAGGGGATCTTCCCAACCTAGGGATTGAACTAGAGTCTCCTGTGTTGGAAAGCAGATTCTTTACCACTGAGCTCCCTGGGAAGCCATCATGCTTTGGATATACTGGCCCTTAGATGGTTAAGATATGTACCTAAGAAAAATTTCCAAAGACTCCAGATTCCTGCATCTTTGCAAACATAAAAAGCAATAAAATTTGAGATGCCTGTTCTTTGTGATTAGCAGTAACCTTTTGATATTTGACTACATAATTTTCCCAGCAACAAATTCATATAGATCCTGGCTCCTCCCTTATCTCTTTAGAGCAGTTCCTCAGAGTGATCTGAGAGGCAGTCTCTCAGACTCTCATCCTCAATAAGTTCCCTGAATAAAACTTGACTCACAACTTTTGCATATCTTTCAGTTGACGTGGTATAAAAATATTAATAAGATTTTTTTATTAAGTGTTCAAAATCTGGTGCATGTATTACACATAGAGCACGTTTCTGTTTGGACTAGTCAAGAGCTCAGAGCTCAGGAGCCACAGGTGGCTAGTGGCAGCTATTTTGGAAAGACCAGCCCTACCAGTTCCTGATCCCTTAAATTTCTGTCAACCATACTCATTCTTCCCTGACTGTTCCCTTTTCTTGGAAATTCCTTCTCCTATCTTTTGAATCCTGCCTACCTTCCAGTGTCATCTCCAATGCAAGTCAAAGCTTTCCACTTGGGCTAGAGGTGTTGGCTCATTTATCTTTTCTACCATAGATTATCTTACTGTGTGCATGAATATCATTTCTCTTTATTGTCTTGTTGAAAGTCTTGAGCCTTGCTTTTGTTTCTCTCCTCAGGCCTAACAGATTGCTTTGCACGAAGTAAGTGCTCAATAAATCACTCGTCGTTTTAAAGTAGATTGCGTTGAATTCACTGCAAAGGAAAAGAACTAGTGTGTTGAGGATCAAATCACCAATAGCTAGTGAAACAGCTGTCTGGCAATATGTTTTCTACCTACAGGGAAACCAGAAGCCTGCTGACTTCGACACTCTCTATCCAAAGCAACCATTAGTTATATGGAAATTGTTCACATAATGTAATGTGGTGATTCCAGAGAGTCCTCACCATTAAGCTGATTATATTTTATTTCGCTGTTACCACTTTAAGACTGTGCAGGGCTCCCTTTTGGTAGAATGCCTTGTTAACTTAGCTAGAATAGTCTCTGTCATTTCTCAAAAAAACTGCCAGTTAGTCGGTTTCAGGCACTGAGGATTGTTGAAAGGGATGGAAGGAAATGGTAATTGCTTTGACTAAATGTTTATAAAGTTCTCACAGCTTCCTTGTCCTATTCTATCTGAAAAGAGAATTCTGTCTGCTAGGAAAAATAGTGAAGGAGCACTACAGAACCAGATTTCCTCTCTCTGAGTTCTGTCTTTGCACCTCTGCTTGTTTCTATCTGCTATGAGGCTGCAAACAGCATCAGACTGCCTTCCTTACAGAGGTCCCACAGCCTAGGTAACTTAAGTTTCTTCTCCAAAGAACATGAAAAATTACCTCATACCAAAGACTAGTTGGGATTCGCTGATGGCTCAGATGGTTAAAGAATCTGCCTGCAATGCAGGAGACCCAGGTTCGATCCCTGGGTCAGGAAGATTCCCTGGAGAAGGAAATGGCAACCCACTCCAGTATTCTTGCCTGAAGAATTCTGTGGACAGAGGAGCCTGGCAGGCTACAGTCCATGGAATCACCAGAGTTGGACACAACTGAACAACTAACACTTTCCAAGAGTAGTTACTAATAGTTTCTAAAGTGTTAACTTTACACAAGTGTTTGCACTGTATTTATTTGACAATAGAAATGAGACCTTGTGGGTCTTTGACTTACCCGGAGTTACACCTTTAGACTGACTCTCCTGTAGGTATCAAGACCAACTCCTCACTCACACGAGTACTAGACTTTGCAGAATATGGAGGCTCTCAAGCAAGAGGAGATTACTCCATGTTAGGAACTTGGGCTCTGACAAGAAAAGTCCTGGGTTAACAACCATTCACTGACTGTGAGATATTGAGTAAGTTCATAAACTGAGCTTTGTTTCTTCCCATATAATACTATTTAGCTCATAAAACCATGGACAAAAAATGGTGCCTGTCATTTCAGTCGGCCCGGAACATTGCCTGCCTTCAAGCCTTCAACCACAGCAGCCACACCCAGCGGAACGCCCTGAGCGGAGTTCGGGCTGGAGAGCAACCGGATGCTGGCCCTAGATAGACAAGATGCATATCAAGGGGATAAATTCAATGAACCGACTCTTGTGTCTTCTCATATTTAGAAAAGCAGTAAAATCATTAACTTCAGAAGTCTGTTTTTTTGTGATCAGCACTAATCTTTTGTTGTTCGACTACACTTTTTTTCCCTGACAAAAATTCCTATATATCTTGGCTCCGACCTTACCTCTTTGAAACAGTTCCTCAGAACTAACTGATAGCCTGTATCCAGGGTACAGTCCTCAGTAAGGTCACCGAATAAACCATTATTTTCAACTTTAGGTTATGCCTTTTTTTGTTTTGTTTTGTTGATATAATCACTGTGAGGTTTACAGGAGATAAGGTGCCAAGGTACATAAATTGCCTGATGCATAGTAGATGCCTGATAAATATGAGATATTATCATCTTCCTTTGAGAAAGACATCCACTTACAAAACAGTAGGTAACACACTTTTTAACGTCTCCTGTAGTCCAGACCCTCTGCTGGCTTTCTGTATGTGCGTGCTCAGTTGCTCAGTCATGTCCAGCTGTTTGGGACCCTATGCACTGCAGTCCACCAGTCTCCTCTGTCCATGGAATTTTTCAGGCAGGAGTACTGGAACGGGTCGCCACTTTCTGCTCAAGGGATCTTCCCGACCCCTGGATTGAATTTGCATCTCTTGTATTTGGAGGCAGATTCTTTACCACTGTGCCACCTGAGATACATAAGACCTTTTCCGGGTCATGACCCACATGTAAAATGGTAATTGCTGCAGTCCTCAGAGGTTAACCAGTGAGGCTGCCCAAAGCAAGAGGAAAGCAGCCCTGGGGTTAGAGCCAAGATCTTGGCATCCTTGTCACACATTTGTGATGGGGGCAGAATGTGCCACTCAAAACATGCCTCTTTAGCATAAAGATTATTTTGGGCTGATTCTTTTTAGAATCTGCAGACACAGGAGCTCTGAAAAGGGAGTAGATGTCACTGTTTTCTGTTTTGCAGGTGAAATTTACATTAGAAAGGGAGCCTGTGCCAGAAAGACAGTTATTATCAGAAATAACTTTTTCACCTGAGAGAGTTATCTGCATAGCCAGGCAACTTTTGCTTACCTAACATCTCCTCTTCTCACCTTTTGATGAATTGCCAGAACCCTCTCCCTTTCTTTAGCTTGGCATGGTCTATAAGCCTCAATGTCTAGCTGTCTTTTGAATCTCATATCTTTGTGGGGGCCCCATAACCAATTAATTAAATACACTAATTTCCAACCTAATTTTAAAAATAAAAATTTAAATTAACTAATTTAATTAACTTAATTAAGTACCTAATTAATTTAATTTGCACACTTAATTAAAATTTTTTTTCTTCTGTTGATGTCTTTTATTAAAAGTTGGGGGGTGGTCAGCCAAGAACATAGAAAAATAAAAAGAAAATTATTTTTCCTCCCCTGTGCATTTAGGATACCAGGGTGCCTCAGAACATCAGTTGAAAGTTTTGGTATATTATTGTCCCCCACAGTATATATGGGCTTACCAGGTGGTGCTGGTGGTAAAGAACCTGCCTGCCAGTGCAGGAGACTGTAAGAGATGCAGGTTAGATCCCTGGGTCAGGAAGATCCCCTGGAGGAGGAAATGGCAACCCACTTCAGTGTTCTTGCCTGGAGAGTTCCAGGTACAGAGGAGCCTGAGGGCTACAGTGCATAGGGTCACAAAGAGTTGGACACAGCTGAAGCAACTTAGCAGGCATGCACTATCTACGGGAGAAAAACTGAGGCTTGAGAAAGTTAAGGCTACATAACTCATCAGTACCTAATAAGTACTGGTGCTGTTGCTAGTAAGCAGTGGTGCTGAGATTTAGTATGCAGTGTTATGACCAACCTAGATAGCATATTCAAAAGCAGAGACATTACTTTGCCAACTAAGGTCCATCTAGTCAAGGCTATGGTTTTTCCTGTGGTCATGTATGGATGTGAAAGTTGGACTGTGAAGAGGGCTGAGCAGCAAAGAATTGATGCTTTTGAACTGTGGTGTTGGAGAAGACTCTTGAGAGTCCCTTGGACTGCAAGGAGATCCAACCAGTCCATTCTGAAGGAGATCAGCCCTGGGATTTCTTTGGAAGGAATGATGCTGAAGCTGAAACTCCAGTACTTTGGCCACCTCATGTGAAGAGTTGACTCATTGGAAAAGACTCTGATGCTGGGAGGGATTGGGGGCAGGAAGAGAGGGGACGACCAAGGATGAGATGGCTGGATGGCATCACTGACTCAATGGATGTGAGTCTGAGTGAACTCCGGGAGTTGGTGATGGACAGGGAGGCCTGGTGTGCTGCGATTCATGGGGTCTCAAAGAGTCAGACACGACTGAGTGACTGAACTGAACTGAACTGAACTGAATCCTCTCATTATTTAGTCAAACCAACATGTTTAATATTTATGGAAGTTATTTCTTGTTAAACTTTTTATTTGGAAGCTGTAATTCATATGCAGTTGTAAGAAATAATACAGAGAGAGCAAGAGAGATCCCATTAACCCTTAACCCATTTTCTCCCAATAATAACATCTTCCAAAGCTATATTATCACAACCAGTACATCTACCTTGATACCATCAAACCACAAAATATTTCCATGATCAGAAGGTGCCTTCATTTACCACTTTATAGCCACTTCCATTTCCCTCCTGCTTCCTCTCCATCCTTAACCCTGGAAAGCACTAACTCTATTCTCCATTTCTATAATTTTGTCATTTCATAAATGTATATAAATGGAAAAATAAGGCTTTCTTGGTGCTTCAGTCTACATTAGATATGAGTCGAAGTATATACACTCTTTCAGTGAACTATAAATATGAGTATAGGGTGTATGGAAAGGCTTGAAGGTTACAATGCCAGAGAGATAGGAGAGGGCCAGATCATATGTGCCATATGGAGTAATTTGAATGTTATCCTGTAGGCCATGGAAAGCTGTGAAAGGATTTTAATTAGGAGGGTGACAACTTCAGATGTGTCATTTAAAGAGCTCACTCTGTCAACCATGTACTGGATTGGTCTCAGCTGGAAGCAGGAAGAGCAGTAGTCCATGGAAGAGACTCCAAAGAGCTGAACTAAATATGGGCAGGAAGAAGAGGAGGAAACATAGGACAAAAATATTGAAGAGAAAGTATGTATGTGGAGGATGAAGTCCGGGACTCTGGCTTGGATGACTGGCTGAGTTGTTGTTTGAGTTGCTCAGTCATGTCTGACTCTTTTGCAACCCCATGGATTATAGCCTGCCAGGCTCCTCTGTCTATGGGATCTTCCAGGAAAGAATACTAGAGTGGGTTGCCATTTCTTTCTCCAGGGAATCTTCCCAACCCAGGGATTTGACCCACATTTTTTACCTCTCCTGCATTGGCAGGTGGATTCTTTATCACTGAACTATCTGGGAGCCCAACTGGCTGAGTAGTAGGGCCATTTACCAGGACAAATGAAGGTCAAGAATGGAGTGAAGAGGATGGGCTTATATTTCAAACACTCATTTCTAGGTACTTGTGAGACATCTTGGACAATGTACAGTAGGATACATGGGGAGTCAGCTCTAAAGAGAGGTCTGAGCTGAAGATAATGATTTGCAGTCTTCTACCCATAAGTAAGAGGCAATGGAATTCATGGTGATGAAGAGTTCCCACAGAGATGGCCAACACAGGGAGAAGACAGAGTAAGACAGGTCATTTCCCTTCTATTTTTTAATCTGCAAATGGGCTATAGGGATAACCATCAATCTACGTCGTATTTCCAAGGGAGATGGGCAGGGGGGATATATGCATGATTAGGGTTAAAACCACTATAAGGAAAGAAAGAAAGAGAAGTGGCTCAGTTGTGTCTGACTCTTTGCAACCCCATGGACTGTAGCCTACCAGGCTCCTCCATCCATGGGATTTTCCAGGCAAGAGTACTGGAGTGGGTTGCCATTTCCTTCTCCAGAGGATCTTCCCAACCCAGGTATCAAACCTGGGTCTCCCGCATCGCGGCAGACTCTTTACCCTCTAAGTCACCAGGGAAACCCTCTAAAACCACTATAGGATTTGATAAATTCAAGGTATTACTACTACAGTAAGGATAATCTTAAAATATAAACCTATAATAAGATACTGGCTAGTTTTCAGCCCTTATTTTTTCCTTTTAGCACTTAGCACTTTTCTAAACTTTTCCGAACATCTAAGTCATACCCCTATATTTGAAGAAGTCAGAAAGGCAAACATGCAATTACAGTGGTATTCTGAGCAGTTGTTCAGGCATAAACAGCAGCTTCAACAGCCAGTATCTTATAATTACAGGCAAGTCCTCAACCATAGCTCCAGAAAAAGTGGGATAGGACCAAGCAAAGCACCAAAGGATTATCTCCTCAACTGAGAAAGTGAAAAAGCAACACCCAGTGAATCTTTTCTTCCAGTTCAAAGATGCATTCATCTTTGAAATTTCCATGGGCATATTGCTTGGAACACCTTGTGCCAACAGAAGATGGCTCAAGTAGAGAAGAGATACTCACATGCAAGAGCCCTCTTGCAAATCAAAACAAGTGTCAGTTCAGTTCAGTTGCTCAGTCGTGTCTAACTCTTTGCAACCCCATGGACTGCAGCACGCCAGGCCTTCCTGTCCATTGACCAACTCCTGAAGTTTACCCAAACTTGTGTCCATTGAGTCGGTGATACCATCCAACCATCTCATCCTCTGTCGTCCCCTTCTCCTCCCATCTTCAATCTTTCCCAGCATCAGGGTCTTTTCCAATAAGTCAATTCTTCGCATCAGGTGGCCAAAGTATGGGAGTTTCAGCTTCAACATCAGTCCTTCCAATGAATATTCAGGACTGATTTCCTTTAGGATGGACTGGTTGGATCTCCTTGCAGTCCAAGGGACTCTCAAGAGTCTTCTCCAACACCACAGTTCAAAAGCATTAATTATTCAGTACTCAGCTTTCTTTATAGTCCAACTCTCACATCCATACATGACTGCTGGATAAACCATAGCCTTGACTAGATGGACCTTTGTTGGCCAAGTAATGTCTCTGCTTTTTAATATGCTGTCTAGGTTGGTTATAACTTTTCTTCCAAGGAGCAAGCATCTTTTAATTTCATGGCTGCAGTCACCATCTGCAGTGATTTTGGAGCCCAAGAAAATAAAGTCTGCCACTGTTTCCACTGTTTCCCCATCTATTTGCCTTGAGGTGATGGGACCAGATGCCATGATCTTCGTTTTCTGAATATTGAGCTTTAAGCCAACTTTTTCACTTTCCTCTTTCACTTTCATCAAGAGCCTCTTTAGTTCTTCTTCACTTTCTGTCATAAGGGTGGACCACAGCCTTGTCTAACTCAGTGAAACTATGAGCTGTTTCATGTAGGGCCACCCAAGATGGAAAGGTCATGATGGAGAGTTCTGACAAAATGTGGTCCACTGGAGAAGGGAATGGGAAACCACTTCAGCATTCTTGCCTTGAGAACTCCATGAACAGTGTGAAAAGGAAAAACATGTATAGTCATATCTATTAGTCCTTCCTCCCTCCATTTGCACCACAGTCCCCAGCCTCACTGTGGGGCTGACTTATTTCCTTCACTTTCTGTTTTTTATTAATCATATTCATGGATACTACAGTCAAAGTACAGAGAGGATGCCAAACTGATTAACAAAGAAAATGCACAGAAGTTCCTATCTGTGCAAAAAGTTTGATGCTAAACCATAATATACTCTGTGTATCTGGGAAATGAAATCACAGATTTCCAAATACTCAAGATCACAGATTCTATCAAACTTACACATATATTTATTAGGTTAGTTTCCTTTTACTAGACTGAGGGAAATAAGAATTATTTATTCAAATTCTTTCTGTCACACTGACTGATGAACTCTTTCATTCATCCGGCCACTATCTGTCTGGGGAGGACTGGGAGCAGGTTTGGGTGAGGCCTGGGGCTTGGGGAGAGCAGAGTAGTTTGAAAATTTTATAGTCTGGTGGATGCTACTGCTACTGCTGCTAAGTCGCTTCAGTCGTGTCTGACTCTGTGTGACCCCATAGATGGCAGCCCACTAGGCTCCTCTCTCCCTGGGATTCTCCAGGCAAGAATACTGGAGTGGGTTGCCATTTCCTTCTCCAATGCATGAAAGTGAAAAGTGAAAATGAAGTCAGTCCTGCCCGACTCTTAGCGACCCCATGGACTTCAGCCCACCAGGCTCCTCCATCCATGGGATTTTCCAGGCAAGAGTACTGGAGTGGGTTGCCATTGCCTTCTCGAGTCTGGTGGATACTAGCGATTTAATAGAATCTTGATTTTGAGGTTATGAGAATCTCTTTACATATTTCAAGAATTCCATATTATCTAAGAGATCTCAGGAAACCAAAGACATATATACTGTGGATTCTCCATATTTGCTGAAACTATGTTTTTGGATAAAGCAATCAATAGTGAATTATTTATCACTCCTTAATTTAGAAAAGGCTTTGAGCCAGGTGCTAAAGGTCCCAGGCATGAGTTGAATAAAGAAGGGCTGCACAAGTACAATGGGCTTCCCTGGTAGCTCAGCTGGTAAAGAATCCGCCTGCAATGCAAGAGACCCTGGTTTGACTCCCAGGTCAAGGAGATCCACCCAAGAAGCAATAGGCTATCCACTCCAGTATTCTGGCCTTCAGAATTCCATAAACAGAGGAGCTTGGCAGGGGGTAACAAAGAGTTGGACACAACTGAGCACATGTACCATAATGAATCCTACAAAACCAGTTGACCCACCAATGGTACATCTGCCCATGGGAGAAAACTGAATATTATTGCAGGAAGTCACTCTGCCACTCTGAAGCTTTGATGAATGGAGTTGTGTACCAAGCATTAAATTAATAAGACTGGCTCACAGTTTAATAACAGATGAAATTCATGAAGGTAGAAAGGATCCTTCTGAAAGGTCCCATCCACCTCTGTCCTGTGTCTCTGCTTTTCACCTAGGTTTCATCTGTATTGAGAAGAATCACTCCCAGTTACCAGGAATCAGTGAAGCTGAGAAAAGCTATAAGGAGGAGCTGATGATTGCTCACCATGTGCTACAATAGAGTTGGGAGATGGGGTGGGAGGTGGGATCATGTTGAGGGTCTGTGTTGGGACTCAACATGACCAAATCTTTTGCAGGTCTGGGTGTGGGAGAGGGGAGTAGAGCTGGGGACAGGGAAGGTAGAGAAGGGAAGCTATACAAGTTGGGTCCTCTGCTTTCTGGAATGTGTGGCTTCTTATCCTGGGAGGAGGACATGGCAACCAGCTTCAGTATTCTTGCCTGGAAAATCCCATAGACAGAGGAGCCTGGCAGGCTAGTCCATGGAGTCTCAAAAGAGTTGGCCACGACGAAGTGACCAAGTGTGAATGCGTGCATGGCTTCCTACTGCTTCTAAATTCAGAATGGGTTTTTGGGCTGGCTGACTCTTCCTCTCTCCAATAATGAGAGTGAGAAGGAATATCAGTTAGTTTAACTAATCATGCATTCAACAAATATTTATTGCACAAGGGCCATGTATCACCTATTCCAGGAGCTGTGGTGAACAAGTCAAGGAGCTCATCTTCTGGGTTGGGGTAGGGGATAGACATTCTAAAGAGTAAAAAAAAAAAAACCAGCATCCTGGTAGCACTGATCTTCCCAGTGCTCTTGACCCAAGTCTTCAACATTTCACTTGTTTGCACGTCCCTGGCCGCTCATCCACTTGCTCTATCTACAGGGAAGCATTGTCATAACCACAAGCCACACATTCTTGACTGCTCCTATACTCAGGCTCAGACATGCTGTTTTCACTCTTCTTATTCATCCTCGTGGTCTCATTATCTGCCCAGTTCACTCCTATGCCTTGTCGGCAACAGGAGCACCATGAGCAGATTTTAGGATTTAGTCAAGCCCCGAGCCCTGAGTCCACTTCCCACATTACACCTTGATGGACTTCCTGGTACAACATGCCTTTGTTTTGCTACAAGCACTCAGCTTTTAAATGCATCCCTCCCAATGCTGCCTTGTGTAGACACTCTTCTCTGCTGACTATCACAACCAACCAGGAGATGACTCCCAGCAGACGCACCACTCTGGTGACCACCGCACATACTTGTGCTGAGAAAGCGTACCTACTGTCCTTCCCGAGTACAGTAGGCTGTGCCCTGCTTGCAGGCCCCAGTGGGGGTGATGCCCACTGCCATACCCCAAGGCATCACTCAGCACTATTGGAACTATTCTTCTGGACCACTGTCTTCTTTAAAAATCAGAGTAACCAGCTCTCTGAGACTTGGGCCTGGACACTCCAAGGAGGGTAGAGGAGAGGAAGCAAAACCCCTAGTCCCTGCACTTGGGCATGGACTGACCAGACAGGCTCAGGATAGTGCCTTGAGCCGGAACATTACCAGGTTACCATCTGTGTGCATCCTCTGTTGCTCAGTCATGTCTGACTCTTTGTGACCCCATGGACTATAGCCCACCAGGCTCCCCTGCCCATGGAATTTTCCAGGCAAGAATACTGGAGCAAATTGCCATTTCCTACCCCAGGGGATCTTGCTGACCCAGGGATCGAAATTGTGTCTCCTACATTAGCAGCCACCTGGGAAGCCTATTACCAACTGAGGATATATCACTATTGATAATGATTGCATATCTTACAAGATATGCAAGAGAATATTACCCCAAGGTAAGAGTAGTTGGTTGATGTTGGTTGATGGCCAGCTCTCCGTAATGCTTTCTAAGAGATGGTGACAACTGAAAGGCAAAGAGTCCTTGTCTAGCACCCTCCCCCTCTTTGGGGACAGGTATTAGGATGGAGGAGCCTGGTGGGCTGCCGTCTATGGGGTCGCACAGAGTCGGACACGACTGAAGTGACTTAGCAGCAGCAGCAGCATTGGGAATTGTCTTGGTTCTCACTTCTTCCCACTCATTAATATAAGTCACTTACTAGTCTGTAGGAGAGTCTTGAGGTGGAAATGCTGTCCTGGAGAACTAAAAACTAAATCAAAAGTATGGCCTCTGGGGCGCTTCTTTGTGTCAAAGAGAATCAGATCTTTCAGGCACTTTGATGTCCTTGGGGAGATCAAACACAGATTCGTTAAGTAGCAAAAAGAGTTATGTAAAGCAATATTGCAAACAAATGCAAATGAAAGTTGAATGGCAATACATTCTAGAGAGATCTGGAATAGAGATGCAATATAGAGATGACGGTAAAGGAAGGCTTGCTGGAAACAGCATCCTCTGAAGATAGTGGGCATCGTACCTACTGCCAGTCTTTACCACACCAACTGCTAGACAGAAGGAAAACTGGCTAGTGTTGCTAGGGAAAATATCCAAAGTCAGTGTTGAGCTGCCAGACCATCATTAGCATTCCCCTGACCACAGAAGAGCTCAGACTTGAAGGTCTTGCCTGATCGAACATAGTTGCTGTGTAATGAAGTATTGAGCCAGTCCTTGGAATAAAAAACCTGAAGGTCTCCTTGGAACTACACAGCCATTTGGAGTATGTTCATCTTCTGTTTGTGGGATCAAATCCCCATTGGGTCCATTTTCTTTCTTAAATTTCAACTATTAAAATGGAAGGAAATTACTTTATTTAAGGTATAATTGACCTTAAATCCATGTTCTTTCTTCCAAATTGGTTAACAGTGTTGGCTGTTCTGATGTAATAAATAGTACTTATGTTGACCTAATGCATTTTGAAATAAGAAATGAATATAATTCTAAAAAAGGTAGTTTGAACAGATCATTTTTTCCTTCTGGTTAATTTATTTTACCCACTTTACATTATGTGCATATTTTAAATACAATTATTTTTTATTCAAAGAAATGTCATTTTTTCAATTTGTCTAAATTTTAAAGGCAGCCTTTTCCACTATATATTAGGGTAACAAATATATAACCAAATTTCCTAAAGGAAGTCTCTTAGAAATGTGTTCATACTTATCCATATTTGTTGCATCATCAAAAATAAATACTAGGTTTATCCAAGGTGCTCTGAATCTATGCAACAGTATGATTCAGGGGTCAGAACAACTGGGTTGTCATCCTATTCTTAGATTCTCAGGAGTCTGTAATTAATTCTCCACAACTCACTGAGGGTGTATATCTCTAGGATTTGTCTGGACAGCAAAGAGTTTAAGGAACCCTCAGGGTAACTAGCATTGATGGAGGTGTTCATTTCTAAGGCAGATAATTACTTAGTTTCCGAGAGGTCACACCCAAACTCCAAAAGCTTCGTGAAGAATAAAACCTGTGCCGCTAAGGCTATAATTGTTGGCATGAGTGTATCCTTGGGCTCCATTCCTAGAGGATTAGCACACAGTAGTTCTTCTCCATGTAGACATAATGTTACTTAAAAACACCTAAGGAAGGGATTTCCCTGGCTGTCCAGTGGCTAAGACTCTGTGCTTCCACTGCAGGAGGAGGCACAGATTTGATCCCTTCATGCCTTTTGGTGGCCAAAAACAAAATAAAAATCTAAACAAACAAACAAAAATACCCAAGGAAATACTGTTTGACGTGGAAGAACTTAAAACCTTATACAGAAAAAGTAAGAAAACTTGGTAGAACTAGCTGTACATCAATTTAGGAAAACTCTTATATTTTTAGGGGTACTAAAATATAACAACAAAGAGAATTTGAGAAAAGGGGAAGTTGGGGAGTGATAGCATCCAAATAATTTTACTTCATTTAAGTGTATATCTGGAAATTTGACTGTCTGTCCCTCTTTCACTATTTCAGGAATATTAAACACAAAATTGTTTCATTTTGTAGCAGAAAACATATTCAAGAGAATATAAAGAAGTGTTTTTTTTCCTCTTGGTGGCGCTCTTCTTACCTTGCTGCTGTTACTCGTTCAGTCATGTCCGACTGTTTTGGGATCCTATGGATTGTAGCTCCTCTGTCCATGGGATTCTCCAGGCAAGAATACTGGAGTGGGTTGCCATTTCCTCCTCCAGGGGATCTTCCCGACCCAGAAATCAGACCTGCATCTGCTGCGTTGACAGGTGGATTCGTTACTGTTGAGCCTTACTCTGTTAGAAATGCAGTCTGCTTCAAATAACCAAAAATGCAGTGGCTCAAGGTTTTCATCAAGAATCACAATCTTTCCACTTCCATCTTTTCCACGAGTCACTTCTGTCCTTGGTCATGTGGTTTTCTTCCTCACGATTGTAGGATGACTGCTGTTTTTACAGCATCAGGACCACTCACAAGGCAGGGAGGAGGAAGACCAAAGGGGAATAGCAATACTCTTTCTTTCTGGAGGCTTTGTCATTTGTTGGAGAACCAAAGTCTGTAGAGAGTTTCGCTTATATCTCATTGGGGTCACATCACACCCACATCCAGTTGAAAGAGAATCTAGGAAGACTAGAGTTGGTTTTCTTTCTGTTTTTTTTTTTTTAAATTTTATTTTGTATTGGGGTATAGCCAATATCACAACAATGTTGTGATAGTTTCAGATGCACAGTGAAGGGACTTAGCCCTACAGAAACATATAATTACTCTCTCCTAAACTCCTTTCTCTTGTGTTGTTGGAAGAGAGTGTTTGCTATGACCAGTGCATTCTCTTGGCAAAACTCTATTAGCCTTTGCCCTGCTTCATTCCGTACTCCAAGGCCAAATTTGCTTGTTACCCCAGGTGTTTCTTGACTTCCTACTTTTGCATTCCAGTCCCCTATAATGTAAAGGACATCTTTTTTGGCTGTTAGTTCTAAAAGGTCTTGTAGGTCTTCATAGAACCGTTCAACTTCAGCTTCTTCAGCATTACTGGTTGGGGCATAGACTTGGATTACTGTGATACTGAATGGTTTGCCTTGGAAACGAAGAGAGATCATTCTGTCATTTTTGAGACTGCATCCAAGTACTGCATTTTGGACTCTTTTGTTGACCATGATGGTTACTCCATTTCTTCTAAGGGATTTCTGCCCACGGTAGTAGATATAATGGTCATTTGAGTTAAATTCACCCATTCCAGTCCATTTTAGTTCAAAAGCAGAGACATTACTTTGCCAACAAAGGTCCGTCTAGTCAAGGCTATGGTTTTTCCAATAGTCATGTATGGATGTGAGAGTTGGACTGAAGAAAGCTGAACGCTGAAGAATTGATGCTTTTGAACTGTGGTGTTGGAGAAGACTCTTGAGAGTCCCTTGGACTGCAAAGAGATCCAACCAGTCCATTCTAAAGGAGATCAGTCTTGGTGTTCTTTGGAAGGAATGATGCTAAAGCTGAAACTCCAGTACTTTGGCCACCTCGTGTGAAGAGTTGACTCATTGGAAAAGACTGATGCTGGGAGGAATTGAGGGCAGGAGGAAAAGGGGACGACAGAGGATGAGATGGCTGGATGGCATCACTAACTTGATGGATGTGGGTTTGAGTGAACTCCGGAAGATGGTGATGGACAGGGAGGCCTGGCGTGCTGCAATTCATGGGGTCACAAAGAGTCGGACATGACTGAGCAACTGAACTGAACTGAACTGAAACTCCTTTCTCACCCAGTCTGCCACATAACATTGAACAGAGTCCCATATGCTATACAATAGGGCCTTGTTTGTTACCCATTTAAAATATAGCAGTGTGTACAGGTCCACCCCAAACTCCCTAATTATCCTTTTCCCCTTTTCTTTCCCTCACTCCAACCCCAACAACCATAAGTTTATTCCCTAAGTCTGTGAGTCTTTTTCTGTAAGAAAACTAGAGTTTTTAACCAATGGTATTTCTGCTCTAAACAAACAAGCATTTTGTTAATTTAGAAGAAGGGGGGAATCCCATCGATAACCAGTGATATTTGCTACAAATTTCTTTCTGAATGTGGAACTCTGGAGCTAATGATCTCTACCTCCTGCTTCCCATCTCCTCAGCTCTTCAGTACCTCTCTCTGCTTGTACACTCCCACGGACTGTGGCTCATAGGCCCTGGCTTACTTTCAATTATCTTCTTTTATCTTTCCAGTATTTCACTGAAAAAAAATCTCTCCTCTTTTCCTGCCAACTCTGCCTCCTTTGGTCCATGCCTATTACTTCACTTTTTTCCCCTACTTTTTTTCTAGGTACCTCTAACAGAAGCTGCTCCTGATTCAAAATTCTTTTGTTAATCAAAACACACCCAGAAATAATTTTCTGCATATCCTCTTCTAAGTGCCTCATTAAACATCAGGCATTAGTCAGATATTTTTGTATTTGTAAAATTTTGCATTTGTAACATGAGCATAAGCTGGCCAACAAGGGCGGTGAGGGGTGGGGGGTGGGGAGTGGGGCAGCTCTCAAGTAGGTGTTTGGCTATTGAGTGGGGTTATATCCTTGGACCAAAAGGCAGAGCCTTAGTCAAAACCAACCCTGAGTGTAGAGTCTCAGACTGGCAGGAGCACAGGGTGGAGACTGGAAAATGTTTGCTTTGCAGCATTTGTAGACATGCTGCAATGCCTTGCTGAATTATTGATGACATTGTGAAAATAGAGTATACACACGAAATACTGAATCTACTTTGAGCACGTGCTGGGGGTAGGCAGGGGTGGCTGGCTGAGATGCTGAAGTGGGCAGTCAGATGCACCCAGATACGTAGAGAAAGGAAAATGTAAAGTCAGAAGGTAAGAACCTCATAGCTGCAGATAGCAGCTGGGGTGGTCCAGGAGAATTTAAACAACTTGCCTCTCAAGAAGCAAGCTCATCCATGTCAACTGGACAGTTTGGGACCTGAGGATGTGACCAAGACAGACTTCTCTCTTGGGAGAAGCAGGCTGTTTTTTGGCAGGAAAACTGGCCTGGAATCCAGATAATCTTTCTAACTGCACCACTCTAACCAACGTACACTTTCATAAAATGCTACATGCAAGGGGATTTTCCACACTGCCTACATCTTCTCACGATAAAGACCTTGCCAATGGATCTGCTGCCCCTTTGAAAAATGAGAAGGTATAATAACTGGGGAGGGGGGGAAGAGAACGGTAAAGAGAAAGAGGCTGAGAGAGCAGGCACCAATATTTTCAAATAAGACCAGTTGCCACTGCAGAAAGGAAAGTTGTCATCCTTGACAAATAGATAGACAGGGAGTGTCAGCTGGAAAACACTGGCAGGAAGGAGATGTGATGCTTTGCTAAGACACTGGACACAGACACGCTGAGCCTTCAAGATCCAAAAGCTCATGATAAGGATGTTTATTTGAAAAGATTTTATACTCACCATATACTTTGACAGTTTAGACACAGTTATCACATTTGTTTTATAGCAACAAGAGTGATTATGTAATACCTAGCTTTTTGAATTGCTCCTCAACACACATTCTATTTTGTCAAATCCTGTAAGACCTGGTCTAAAATGAAAGGCAAATACATGCCATCATCATGTTTCAGGCATTTTTAGATTAGGGCAGTGGCTTTGTGCTGACTTATGTGGCCTTTGGAATGTACGTACCCGATCTTTGAAAGGCAATTTGTATATTCGTCCTCAAATTATGTTCTTACACCACATAACTGACTGACTGATACCATATATTACAAAACCCTTAAAGGGAATAACTTTTTAGATAATTATAATTATAAATGAAATATACTCAGTGTCTACCATAATCCTGAACTAATGTTGTTGTTGTTCAGTTGCCCAGTCACGTCTGACTCTGTGACCCCATGGACTGCAGCATGCCAGGCCTCCCTGTCCCTCACCATCTCCTGAAGTTCACCCCAATTTCGTGTTCACTGTATTGGTGATGCCTGAATTAATAGGAATACATTAAACGTAGAGCCATATAAAACAATATATTCTTTTCTTACAGTTTTTGTATGAAGATTTTCAAGGATAAGGACGTTTGTATCCTACAGATACACCCCATGGGAACCAAGGCCAGTTGGGGAAACCATAACCTCCTCTCGCCCTCCTGCATGGCCAAGTGATGTGGGTTCTCCCCAGGATGGTGCAGAGCAGCCTGTAAGATTGTTAAGAACATCTTTGCCTTCTCTACTTCTGTGATTTCCTTGCTCATCTAAGCTGGAGAGGGGACAGGCGAGGGGGAGTGTGAACACATCATCCTGGTGCTTTTGTTTTCTTAGTCCTCCTTCTCTACCCAGCTTGCATCTTCTCGTCATCCCCTGGGAAGAACGATGGATGGGCTGTCTGACCTTATGACACACCTTCTTCCATGTGGCAGCAGCTGTTGGAGCTTTGCTGTCATAGTCAGCACAGGTTTCTTCTCTAGCCCATAGGAAAACTCCATAAGCTGGCTCCTCCGAGCTGGCGCTGCTGTCCATTAAAGAGGACAGAGACCATCTGAAAAATCCTCTCTCAGATCTCAGCAGCCTGGCTTGGAAGTCTTAAAAAATTTTTTTTCCTGCATAATCTCATTTCCTATGCTCGAATCTGAACAAGATAAAGTGAAGTGTTTCTTTTTTTTTTTTTTTGCTTTCTTTTTTTACATTTCTTCTTACTTATAAAGAAGTAATTACTCTTCTTAATAAATCCCAGTCTCCAAGATTGTGCACCTCCACAATCTTCAATTAGATGGATACTCAGGTCAACTGGTGAAGGCCACCCTCTCAGAGAGGGAAAAGAAAGAAGTACTTGACTCACTTTCATCGTTTTCCCCCTTGCAAAATAAATATGCTGCCACGAGAAGTCACCTCACTTCTACACAGAGATGGATGCTCTGCCACCTACCAATTCCTTAAAAAAAATCACAGAAGATGCAAAGATTTGTTTTTTACTGCCCAGAGGGGTTTTCGTTACTGTATATAGAAGCCAGAACATTCTTCTTTTTTGCAGACACATTTCTTGCACCAAGTGCATGACTGTGCATTAAACAAATAGCTACTCCTTTCTGTATGTAGGGAATAAAGCTTGACATTTTACCAAGCATAGCAGGGTTTACTATTAGTACAAATTTATCCACACCCTTGAAGTGTTGGCTTATGGCTGAAAAAGAAATCTTAGATGAGATAGAACACATGGATTCCTCTCATAGTTAACTGAAACAGTACATACAAAAAGGGGTCTTCATCTACACTCTCTCCCTTACATATTGTAAAAATACCAACAGCTGACTGCAGCCATCACTATCACGTGGCTTGTCAAACCAAGACCTCCTTTCATAGGTTCTGCATTCTCTATATCTTGCTGCCAGATATCCTGGCTTTTTCATAAATTTTAAAAGAAATCTCATCATTATGCAAGGGAACACGCTGAAGCTTCCATGGTCCATTCCCTCTCAATACAATGCACAGAAATTTAACCACTACAGGAGCCTCTTTTCCTTGGCATATGAACTTGCCACTTACTAGGATATTTGAATCCAGAGCTTCCCAAACTCACACGTCCCCTAGATTTTGCTATGATCAAATCATTCCCTTGCACATGCTTGATAACCAGGTGTACCTTCTCATATTAAAAAAATTGTTATGGCCAGACAGTTTCAGTGTTTGAAATAACAGGGTGCACAGAACACATTGTAGTTGTTGAGCTCCGTCCCTGTCTATGTCCTAGTAAAGCTGAGTGAGACTTTCAGTTCCAGTCCTATTTGTGTCTACATAAGGTGGCACAAAAAATGAACAACGACACTGAACATTGCTATGAATAAACCGCAATCAACATACTAACTAATGGTTAACTATTCAAGCAAACCCCTCTTTGCTACCAGCATGTCATTAGCTTGCATCAAGAAATATCCCACAATAGGGCAAGACAGACGAGGCTACAACAGAACAGCTTTATATAAGCAAGTCAACTCACCATTGCACCCATTATTACTGGCATTGAGTTTTACATTTTAAATAATAGCAGAGAGTTTTGCCAGACTCAGTTACATACATTGGTGAATTGGACACTGGCAAGATGTGGGATCAGGGAATCGCAACGTGACCACTAATTTCTATTCTTGATGGTGACATCAGGCACGGCTCCCTCCTCCAGAAAAGGAAGAGCTCCAGTAAAACAAACAAACAAACAAACAAACCTCTGTTGTAAAAGACTGAAATGTGACATGCAACATAAAGGTGCAGTGTAAGTTCTATAAGCACCGCCCCAGGTGACTTTTGGAAATATTTCATAAACCAAGACCCAGGAGTATCTGGTTACCATATTAAAGTTTATCTCCCTATATCTGTTCAATACTTTTTAGAGGTGAAGTCCAGCTTCTCATGGAAACAGGGTGGAGAATGTGGGACCCACCTCAGTTTCCAATCCTTCATACCCCAGGAGCAAAGCAGTGAAACTTCGGTTAACTGAACCTATACTCGGTGTTTCAGTGAATCTCTGGGTGACTCCCAATGATGCCGGAGTCCTGAGCTCTCACCTTCATCCATCTACAGAGCCTTTCCTACATGTACAGTATTCTCCTGAAGTGAGTTCTGCCCAGCACGGTTTTCTTAATCTTATTATGTCTCCAGAAATGTTCTGCTGCCCCTGACCAATTAGTGCCTCTGCCAGCTGTCTCACTGACCATCTACCTAATCTAGCTTTGAAAACATCTGGACCCCAGAAAGTTTTCTCCTCTATCTGGGTGGCCACATGTTAATATTGAGTTTATTAAGAAAAAAAAATGTAGCCATCCAAAAAAATGTACCCTACAGAAGTCTAGAAGCCCTTGTAACTGTGGACAGAATGGGGGAATGTGAGGTTCAGGCAATCACAGATAAGAAAATGGAATAGAAGGCCTCATTCTCTCTTCTTTCTTTTCTTTTTCTGTAATATAATCAGATGTCTTTGTAACCTGATCACTATTCACAGAGGCTGAGCAAAATGTTAATGACTTATAATCACTTCTGTTGGCAAATGAGATTCTTGGGACCCATTTTCTCTCTCAAGAAATAAAACTCCAGTCATGTAGGATGACGACTGACATGCCTTAGCTTAGAATTAGGTCATGAGAGCAAGATTACAGGAAACCAGAGTGGGGCTCCTTCTGTTTTGCTGTTTTCCAGCACAGATCTGAGAGGTTCAAGCACACTGCAATAATAGTGAAAGAATTGCTAAGTGCTTGCATGTCCAAGAATCTGCCTACAGTGCAGGAAACCGGGGTTTGATCCCTGGGTTGGACCGGGAGAAGATCCCCTGGAGAAGGGAAAGGCTACCCACTCCAGTATTCTTGCCTGGAGAATTTCACGGACTGTATCGTCCGTGGGGTCGCTAAGAGTCGGATATGACTGAGCAACTTTCACTTCACTGCATGTCCAAGGCACTATGCTAAGGAACTTACACACATGCTGAAGACATTGCTTACCCCTACCTTATAGATAGTGCTTCAGTGGTAGAGTCTGCCTGTCAATGCATGTGACGTGGGTTCCATCCCTGGGTCAGGAAGATCCCCTGGAGAAGGAAATGGCAACCCATTCCAGTATTCTTACTTAGGAAATCCCACGGACAGAGCAATCTAGCAGGCTGCAGTCCATGGGATTACAAAAAAGGTTAGACGTGACTTAGAGACTAAACAACAACTATTTTATAGATGAGGAAAGTAAGTTTCAAAACTTTTCATAAATTTAAGACTCGCCACTTGGTAAGATGCACAGCTGGGATTCACACCCAAGAAAATTGCTTAATCTCGACTCATTAGTAAATTGGGACAAATAATTTACCATGCAGAGTGACTGTGCAACAAACAAGTAAATATGTGGCAGTTTACTGATGTCTAGTACTAGGTATTGAGACATACATTGAAAATCTATTATTAACTTTTGCTTCTCCTAAATGTCTTCTCTGCAGACTAAGTTACAGCTTCTGTCCATTTAATCTTTTCCAAACTATGGATTAAAACTCATTTAGATCCAAATTCATTCTGTTTGCTTCTCCTTTTAAACTATTTGAGTGTGTACTGCCCATTGCCCTGGACCTCTTCCTATTACATCATTTTTAAAATCGAAGCAAGATAAAAAAGAGGTGTCTTTTTTTTACACTCTTTTCTTAAAAAAAAAAAAAAAGTTTTACCATGCATATGTATAAACTCCTCAAAAAGTAACAAGCATGTAAAAAATTCACTTAAGGCATATTGCAACATACTTGTCTACCATACCTCATCAGGTACATGATTTCTGTGTCACATTTCTAAAGGAAATGCCTTCCTTGAAATGTACGTATTTTAGGACTGGCAAATTCTTTAGCAGTTAAGCTAATATTCTGATGTATCTAGTATTTACTTAAGGAGATATGTTTTCATCCAGAAAGTGTTCATGCAATTGAGTATCACCAACACCTAAATCTCTCTGGAGAGGCACTGCAAAAGTCCCAAACAGTAGACACCCAGACCCGAGAGGAAGACTTGCTATTTGTCATAGATAAACTTCTTTCCTCAATCAGGACAGAGTTGATTTAAGTTTAAACAAAACTTTCACACCTGTCCATCAAAAGCTAACACTATTATTTCAGGAACTCTTTTCTTTGGAAAAGTACCACTGTCTCTAAAGGGTCTCAGCATTTCTCAGGCTTTAGCTATTAAGATTTCTAGCCATCCAGGTAGGCCAGCTCTGTGTGTGTCTCTTCTTCCTGGTGGGGTCAACTGCAGATCCAGGCCTATTGAGAGTTAGGGTTTAAAAACCATATACACATATAACTGACAATTTTAATCTGACATATAATCAGATCTCATGTTACTTGTTTGTATGCCCTTTAATTTCTCTAAACTTCCTGATGGCTCAATCTCCATGCAATGCTGGCCTGAAATTAGTACTCAGTGAACTTGTCGGGGAGGAGAATTTTGCCCTTTCCCCTCCTCAGTTCTTCTGGCTGGCAGTGAAAATGACATAAGGCAGATTAACAGGAGAAAATTAAATTTATTACTTGTGTACAGGGAAACCACAAGAGCATGAAGAATTCAAAGATAGCAAGGCAAGATAAAGTGTAAATATACATATACAAACCATTCTGAACTCTGAAAGGGGAAGCTGGGGTTTGGGACTTTGAGGGAAGTCCCAGGTGGCTCAGTGGTAAAGAACCTGACCACCATGTATTGACACAAGAAACGCAGGTTTGATCCCTGGATTGGGAAAATCCCCTGGAAAAGGAAATGGCAACCCACTCCAGTATTCTTGTCTGGGAACTCCTACGGATGGAGGAGCCTGGCAGGTGTAGCCCATGGGGTCACAAAGAGTCAGACATGACTTGAGCACACAGTTATCCACCAAATATCTTGGATTACACATTCCTAAGTGCTTCCCTCCGTGCCTGTTAATAAGGCAATTCAGAGGAAGATGAGAAGAATTAATGCTTTGTAAACAAATGTTTGCTGAGTCATCTAAAGACAATGAGACACAGAGAAGACTGATCAAAAGGGCCTTGCTAGGTTCTTTCCTGTGACACTGAGTGCATACTTTCCGGTAGTCATCTATGGTGATAGCTACTTCCTGGAATAAGCCTTCTATTTTAAATTCTTTAAGCAGTAAAGGGGAAGTTCAATGGTTCTTCCTGAGTCTTTTGAGCCTTGCTTGTTTTCAACTCAAAATAATCCACCTGCCAGAGTGGCACATCTTGATGTGGTCTCCCCCGAACCCCATCAAACTCATTCATTCAACAAGCAATTTAATCTCATAGTTTCAGGCCAGTAGGCCCTCACTCACCATAAATATAATTTAAAACTCAAGTAGTGGATAAAACCAACTTCTACCATTTTGTATTAATCTTTTGAAAAAGGAAACTAGTAAGTAATATTGCTGCAGTGAAAAGGAAAAAAAGAGGGATGAGTGATTTTTTAATCTTTCCCTTTCCTGAGAACAAAGAAGATAAAGAGGAGAGTGAACAGGCCTGAACATTCCTAGCTTTTTACTTTAACTGCTTCTAACTCTGCATGTCTGTAACTAAGTTTGCTTTTCTGCCCCCTTAACATTGCAGGAGCTACACTTCACATCTATTTTTCTTTGACTCTATGCTAAATGCGGAGAAGGCAATGACAACCCACTCCATTACTCTCGCTTGGAAAATCCCATGGATGGAGGAGCCTGGTAGGCTGCAGTCCATGGGGTTGCTAAGAGTCAGGCATGACTGAGTGACTTCACTTTCACTTTTCCTTTCATGCATTGGAGAAGGAAATGGCAGCCCACTCCAGCGTTCTTGCCTGGAGAATCCCAGGGACGGGGGAGCCTGGTGGGCTGCTGCCTATGGGGTTGCACAGAGTCGGACACGACTGAAACGACTTAGCAGCAGCAGCATGCTAAATGCATCCTGTATCTGGTGTTTAGCATTACAACACCCTTCCCCTTGTAGTTCCGTATCAGAAAGAAGGCCACAGAGCCACCAAACTGCCGGACTCAATTTCTGGGTTACTGATGTCAGCCCATGACTGTCTTTAAAACAATGCAAGAGGAAGAAATTAAGATCTTAAGGCCTTTGTTCCTCATCACTGACTCCTGACTGCGAGCCCTTATCTTATATAAGCCCCTAGACTTCTCACGGGGTGGAGGGCACAGCTCTTGAGGCATGAGCCTACTGTGTTCCCCTCTCCATCAGCTGAGGATTAAAGCCATCTTTCTATTTCCTCCAAACTCTGTCTCCATATATGTTATTTGGTGGTCAGAGAAAACCAAGATTTTGGCCAGCAACAATATTAAAAACAAGGGCCTGGGTGGTTGGGGTGGCTGGGGTGTCAGGGAGTGACTTAGGAATAGGAAAGGCAGGTGCCTGTAGATAGCTTTGTCTATGCCATTGCAGTCCTGCTTCATGGTGCTTCTCCTGGCACCCCATGGGAAAGAGACCCTTCATACAGGGAGAAGGCTGTCCTGACCAATTTGAGCAGATAACCATTCAGAGATCAAATTGCCAACATCCACTGGATCATGGAAAAAGCAAGAGAGTTCCAGTAAAACATCTATTTCTGCTTTATTGACTATGCCAAAGCCTTTGACTCTGTGGATCACAATCAACTGTGGAAAATTTTGAAAGAGATGGGAATACCAGACCACCTGACCAGTCTCTTGAGAAACCTGTATGCAGGTCAGGAAGCAACAGTTAGAACTGGACATGGAACAATAGACTGGTTCCAAATAGGAAACAGAGTACGTCAAGGCTGTATATTGTCACCCTGCTTATTTAACTTCTATGCAGAGTACATCATGAGAAACGCTGGGCTGGAAGAAGCACAAGCTGGAATCAAGACTGCCAGGAGAAATATCAATAACTTCAGATATGTGGATGACACCACCCTTATGGCAGAAAGTGAAGAGGAACTAAAAAGCCTCTTGATGAAAGTCAAAGAGGAGAGTGAAAAAGTTGGCTTAAAGCCCAACATTCAGAAAACAAAGATCATGGCATCTGGTCCCATCACTTCATGGGAAATAGATGGGGAAACAGTGGAAACAGTGTCAGACTTTATTTTCTTGGGCTCCAAAATCACTGCAGATGGTGACTGCAGCCATGAAATTAAAAGATGCTTGCTCCTTGGAAGGAAAGTTATGACCAACCTAGATAGCACATTAAAAAGCAGAGACATTACTTTGCCAACAAAGGTCAGTCTAGTCAAGGCTATGGTTTTTCCAGTAGTAATGCATGGATGTGAGAGTTGGACTGTGAAGAAAGCTGAGTGCCGAAGAATTGATGCTTTTGAACTGTGGTGTTGGAGAAGACTCTTGCAAGTCCCTTGGACTGCAAGGAGATCCAACCATTCCATCCTAAAGGAGACCAGTCTTGGGCATTCATTGGAAGGACTGATGCTGAAGCTGAAACTCCAATACTTTGGCCACCTCATGCGAAGAGTTGACTGATTGGAAAAGACTCTGATGCTGGGAGGGATTGGGGGCAGGAGGAGAAGGGGATGCCAGAGGATGAGATGGCTGGATGGCATCACCAACTTGATGGACGTGGGTTTGAGTGAACTCCGGGAGTTGGTGATAGACAGGGAAGCCTGGCGTGCTGCGATTTACGGGGTCACAAAGAGTCGGACACGACTGAGCGACTGAACTGAACTGAACTGAACCATTCAGACAACCAACATTTACTGGAAATAAGATACAGGTCCAAATTGGTCAGAACAGCCTTCTCCCTGTATGAAGGGGCTCTTTCCCATGGGGTCCAAGGAGAACCATTCAGACAACCAACATTTATCGACTATATCTTAGGTCCAAGGGCTTCCCTTGTGGCTCAGTTGGTAAAGAATCTGCCTGCAATGCCGGAGACCTGGGTTCGATCCCTGGTTTGGGAAGATCCCCTGGAGAAGGGAAAGGCTACTCACTCCAGTATTCTGGCTTGGAGAATTCCATGGACTATATAGCCCATGGGGTCACAAAGAGTCGGACATGACTGAGCAACTTTCATTTTCACTTTAGGTCCAAGGCCTTGTCCTAGACACTGTAGGACACGTAAAGACACAGACCAATTCCCTGCATTCTAAGAAGTGCCAATCAATTTAATAGAAGATAAGAGGCATACACTAAATGGTTCTGACAAGTGCCATGGGAAAGATAGGAAGAAGTGGTGGGAGCTCCCTGTAGCATCTGAACTGAGCCTGGGGAGACAAGGAGGACTTGGGCAGCTGGAGACACAGAACGAGAACATGCAAAGACAGTGAGCACAAGCAGGAGGGAGGTGTGTTCTGCAAGCACTGCAGGGTCACTGAGAAGTAAGAGGCTGTCAGCAACATTGGCAGGAAGCACAGGGCTGAGTTCTCTCCATCAAGTGAAGGAACTCGCCCAGCTCCTTGAGACTCAGTGTCTCCATCTACAAAAGTGTAAGGGTTAAACAACACTGGATTAGAAACCAGGGTGATATGTTGTTATTTCCCCACATATTCCTCCAAAAATGAGTTGTCAATTACAATTCAACAGGGAAAGTATGTTAGTTTTATTATTGGACAGAAGGCCAACCCACAACCAAGAATATATGTCTTCAATTCATTGGAAAAGGTTTACTTCCCTCTCAGATGATCCACTAATTCTTTTGATATTGGAGCAGTTAAGAAACTTGAATTCTGAGTCCTCTGTTTGTTGATGTTTGTTTTCCAGTTTATAAAATCTTTGCCAAAAGGTAAGTAACATCTCTTTGGTGAATCTGGGGAAAACGAGCTTTTCTTTAAAAAAAAAGATTCCCAAATTTATTTTTAAGATAATTTTACTCTTTGACCCATACAATCTACTAGAAACAACAATTTTAACATATTTCCATTTGCTATGTAAGGTTTGTTTCCTTGTTGGTTTGTTCTATCCTCAAATAAGTTCTCTCAGGTATGGAATGGACTTACTGGTTTGGGAACTCTTGAATGTGATCTGTAGGATCCGAGTACTGTCTTTGAGAGTCTATCTGTCTGAATTGGGGAGGAGGTCTTCTTGCTCTCACACAGCAGAAATCCCACACTGATCAATGGGGCTCTTAAGTGATGTCTGGAAGGGGACAGCTAGAACTGTCTGCACTAGGAAAACAGCAGCTCCTCCTGACCAAGCTTGATTTCATCCACATTTTAAGGATATTTAGGCAAGTCTTTCTCTTGATATTTAGCCTTCATGGACCAGAATCCCTGTTATGATGTACATCTTTTTCTTTTAAATGGCAGAATGTTATTTGCTGAGGGTAAAGAATTTCCTCTCTGTTCCATGTAATCTTCATAGACAAGGTATGTTGGAAGTTAGTTTTAAAGAAGGGTGATTTTGAATGGAGTTGGCTTCAGACTATACTACAAAACTATAGTAATCAAAACAGTATGGTACTGGCACAAAAACGGAAATACAGATCAATGGAATAGCATAGAAAGCCCAGAAAAATAAACTCACATAACTATGTACAACAAGAGAAGCAAGAACATAAATGGAAAAAAGACAGTCTCTTCAATGAGTGGCCCTGGGAAAACTGCACAGCTGTATGTGAAAAAATGAAACTAGAACATTCTCTAATACCATTCACAAAAATAAACTCAAAATGGATCAAAGACCTAAATGTAAAGCTAGACACTCTAGAACTCTTAGAGGAAAACATGGGCAGAACACTCTTTGACGTAAATTGCAGCAGTATCTTTTTGGATTCACCTCCTAGAGTAATGAAAATAAAAAACAAAAACAAACAAGTGCGACCTAATTAAAAGCTTCTGGACAGCAAAGGAAACCATAAACAAAATGAAAAGATAACCCACAGAATGGGAGAAAATATTGCAGATAAAGTGATGGACAACGGCTTAATCTCCAAAATATACAAACAGCTCATTCAGCTCTATGTTAAAAAAAAAAACAAACAACAATCCAATTTTTAAAAGTGGGAAGAAGATCTAAATAGACATTTCTCCAAAGAAGACATACAGATGGCCATAAAACACATGAAAAAATGCTCAACATCACTAATTACGAGATAAATGTAAATCAAAATTATAGCAAGGTATCACCTCATACCAGTCAAAAAAGGCATAATTTTAAAAAAAAACCACCTATAAATAATAAATGCTGGAGAGGGTGTAGGTAAAAGGAAAGCCTCCTACACTGTTGGTGGGAATGTAAGTTGGTACAACCACTATGGAGAATAGTATGGCAGTACCTTAAAAAACTACCATATGATCCAGCAATCCCACTCCTGGGCATATATCTGGAGAAAACTATAATCCAAAACTATACATGCACCCCAAAGTCCACGGTGGCTCTATTTACAATAGCCAAGACATGGAAGCAACCTAAATGTCCACTGACAGAGGACTGGGTAAGGAAGATGTGGTACATGTATACAGTGGAATACTTCGGTGGTGGTGTTTCGACACTAAGTCGTGTTCACCCAGCCACAAAAAAGAATGAAATAATGCCATTTGTAGCAATGTGGATGCACCTGGAGATTATGATACTAAGTGAAGTAAGTCAGACTGAGAAAGATAAGTATATGAAATCACTCATATGTGGAAGCTAATTAAAACAAGATACGAATGAACTTGTTTACAAAACAGAAACAGATGTACAGATATTGAAAACCAATTGACAGTTATCAAAGAGGAAACATGGAGGAGGAATAAATCAGGAGCTTGGGATGAACATAAGCACACTACCATATATTAATATAAGATAACCAGTGAGGACCTACAGCACAGCTGACTCTACTTGATATTCTGTGACAGTCTATACAAGAATCTAAAATAGACTGAATATATTTATATGTATAACGGAATCACTGTGCTGTACCCCTGAAACTAATACAACACTGTAAATCAGCTATACTTCAATGAAATTAAACCACCAAAAACTAAAGAAAGAAGGGTGAACTGGGCATTGTGAGAAATGAATCTGGGAGGAGGAGCAGGGAATAAATACAGAGAGAACTGGCTCTGCAACTGTTTAGCTCCGTGACCTTTAGAAAGTACTTTGTTCTGCAGTGTTTGGGCTCTATCTGAGAGAATGAACTAATGACACATTCCCAGTGCTTCACAAAACACCAGTTCCCAAGAAGGCACTTGCTCTCGGGGTGTTTGGGACTTCGCAATTGACCTTGGGTGAACACCTTCTATTTTGTTCAAAGCACTGTGCTTTAAACTATGGATAGGACAACAAGCAAAAGGGAGATGGCTGCTCTTTTCAAGGAGCTCATATACAATTTTCTGTGTGTTGAATCACTTCTAAATTGGTTAAATGGAGAGGGCTCTGGGGGTCAAGATGAAGATATGACACTCCAAATGTTAAGTCTGTAAGATTTTTAAACAAAGAGATCTTGTCTCTACATAGCTCTAGATAACTAGGGTGTGTTCCGATATGTGGAGTTAGCACATTTATTAAAAGTTGTGTGAACTGATTATTCTGAGCATTTTCAGAGACCCTGGGAGCTGTATCCTTCATCAGATCCTCTGCAATTTTTATAAAAAGTGAGTGTTATTTTGATTACCCTCTCTCTTCCCTCATCCCTCTCTACAGACTCGTTGTTGTTGTTCAGTCACTCAGTCATGTCCAACTTTTGGTTACCTCATGGACTGCAACACGCCAGGCTTCCCTGTCCTTCACTATCTCCCAGAGTTTGCTCAAACTCATGTCCATTGAGTCGGTGATGCCATCCAACCATCCCATCCTCTGTCGTCCCCTTTTCCTCCTGCTCTCAATTGTTCCCAGCATCAGAGCCTTTTCCAATGAGTCAGCTCTTCACATCAGGTGGCCAAAGTATTGGAGCTTCAGCTTCAGCATCAGTCCTTCCAATGAATACTCAGGATTTCCTTTAGGACTGACTAGTTTGATCTCCTTGCAGTCCAAGGAACTCTCAAGAATCTTCTCCATCACAGTTCAAAAGCATCAATTCTTCAGCACTCAGCCTCCTTTATGGTCCAACTCCTACATCCCTACATGACTACTGGAAAAACCATAGCCTTAACGAAATGGACCTTTGTCAGCAAAGTGATGTCTCTGCTTTTTAATACGCTGTCTAGGTTTGTCATAGCTTTTCTTCCAACAGACCTATTACTTTCCAAATTATATGCAAATACACATTTTACAAACAGTTGTTGTTTTTCAATTTGAAAATTGTAGATGTGTTTTTTCCAGTTTGTTTCTTTACCTAATATTGCCTTGTGTAGTTAGAAATGCTTTCAGGTGCAAGCAACAGAAGATATAATAGTAATCTAATTATCACACATAACAAGTCTAATAACAACAGTTCCAGGGCTGGTGCAGTTCAGAGGTCATCAGGGTCCCAGGCTTGCTTGCTTTCTGTCCTACTGTCTCAGCGCGTCGGCTTCGCACCTTAGAGCTCATAGCCATGACTAATGCTGTTCCCTGGAGCACAGCCTCTCACCATCACATTTAAGAATGGCACCAGGCAGCTCTCCTGGTGCCCCGTCTTTGCTTTCCAGGAGAAAAATCTTTCCTAGAAACTCCACACCATGGTAGAGTCTCCTTATATGTGTTTGGCCAGAACTGTGTTACTGGTTGCCTCTAGCTGCAAGGAGATAGGAAGGTTTTTGAGGAAGTGCAATGGCTAGAGTATAGCGTGGCTAGAGTATAACACTGAGCGACTATGATTTATCCCCTAAGGTAGGGCACATAGCCATTGGAACAGAACTGGGACTCTGTTGTAAATGAAGAAGTAAGGGATGGTTGTCATAGAAACAACAATTGTGCCTGCCCCAGCACTGAGCGGGACTCCAACACAGGCGTGCAGGGACCACGATTTAAACCAGAGGTTCTCAAACATCACCTGGTTACATCAGAATCATCAAAGGAGGTTTAAAGAGTGCCAGGAGTGCATTTCTATCCTTACTGCAGCATTATTTACAACAGCCAAGGTATGAAGGCAACCTAAGCGCTTGTCAATAGATGAAGAGATAAAGAAGGTGCAGTATATACACACAATGGAAAAAAACAGATGAAATCTTGCCATTTGTGGCAACGTAGATTGACCTGCTGCTGCTGCTGTTGCTGCTGCTAAGTCACTTCAGTCGTGTCCGACTCTGTGCGACCCCATAGACGGCTCCCACCAGGCTCGCCCGTCCCTGGGATTCTCCAGGCAAGAACACTGGAGTGGGTTGCCATTTCCTTCTCCAATGCATGAAGGTGAAAAGAGAAAGTGAAGTCGCTCAGTCATGTCCGACTCTTAGCGACCCCATGGATTGCAGCCTACCAGGTTCCTCTGCCCATGGGATTTTCCGGTCAAGAGTACTGGAGTGGGGTGCCATTGCCTTTTCCATAGACTGACCTAGAGGGTATTAAATGAAATGTCAGACAAACATCATATGATTCATTTACATTGGGAATCTAAAAAACCAAAGCAAATGAACAAACAGAAATAGTCACAATAAAAGAGAATGAACAGATGGTTGTCAGAGCAGAAGAAGGTGGGGGATAAGAGAAACAGGTGCAGGAGATTAAGAGGTAACAAATTTTCAGGTACAAAAAAATGAGTTCCGTGTGTGAAATGTGTCATTAATGTGGTGAAGAGAGTCAATAATCATGTAGTATATTTGTATGGTGACAGATGGTAACTAGACTTACCATGGTGACCATTTTGAAATGTAGAGAAATCCTGAATCATTATGTTGTATACCAAGAACTAAGAGAATGCAACAGATCAATATTTTAAAAACATGTAAACTCACAGAGAAAGAGAACAAATATCCGATATCAGAGGTAGTAGGTGTTGGGGAGGGGGAATTGGAGGAAGGCAGTCCAAAGGCACAAACCTCCAGTTATAAGATATGCAGGTAGGAGGGATGTCAGAGAAGGCAGTGGCACCCCACTCCAGTACTCTTGCCTGGAAAATCCCATGGACTGAGGAGCCTGGTAGGCTGCAGTCCGTGGGATGCTAAGAGTCAGGCACGACTGAGCGACTTCACTTTCGTTTTTCACTTTCATGCATTGGAGAAGGAAATGGCAACCCACTCCAGTATTCTTGCCTGGGGAATCCCAGAGACAGAGGAGCCTAGTGGGCTGCTGTCTATGGGGTCGCACAAAGGCGGACACGACTAAAGTGACTTAGCAGGGATGTAAAGAAAGGCAATGCCAAAGAATGCTCAAACTACCGCACAATTGCACTCATCTCACACGCTAGTAAAGTAATGCTCAAAATTCTCCAAGCTAGGCTTCAGCAATACGTGAACCTTGAACTCCCTGATGTTCAAGCTGGTTTTAGAAAAGGTAGAGGAACCAGAGATCAAATTGCCAACATCCGCTGGATCATTGAAAAAGCAGGAGAGTTCCAGAAAAACATCTATTTCTGCTTTATTGACTATGCCAAAGCCTTTGACTGTGTGGATCATAATAAACTGTGGAAAATTCTGAAAGACATGGGAATACCAGACCACCTGATCTGCCTCTTGAGAAATCTGTATGCAGGTCAGAAAGCAACAGTTAGAACTGGACATGGAACAACAGACTGGTTCCAAATAGGAAAAGGAGTACGTCAAGGCTGTATATTGTCACCCTGCTTATTTAGCTTCTATGCAGAGTCCATCATGAGAAACGCTGGACTGGAAGAAGCACAAGCTGGAATCAAGATTGCTGGGAGAAATATCAATAACCTCAGATATGCAGATGACACCACCCTTATGGCAGAAAGTGAAGAGGAACTAAAAAGCCTCTTGATGAAAGTCAAAGAGGAGAGTGAAAAAGCTGGCTTAAACCTCAACATTCAGAAAACAAAGATCATGGCATCTGGTCCCATCACTTCATGGGAAATAGATGGGGAAACAGTGGAAACAGTGTCAGACTTTATTTTTTGGGCTCCAAAATCACTGCAGATGGTGACTGCAGCCATGAAATTGAAAGACGCTTACTCCTTGGAAGGAAAATTATTACCAACCTAGATAGCATATTGAAAAGCAGAGACATTACTTTGCCAACAAAGGTCCCTCTAGTCAAGGCTATGGTTTTTCCTGTGGTCATGTATGGATGTGAGAGTTGGACTGTGAAGAAAGCTAAGCGCTGAAGAATTGATGCTTTTGAACTGTGGTGTTGGAGAAGACTCTTGAGCATCCCATGGACTGCAAGGAGATCCAACCAGTCCATTCTGAAGGAGATCAGCCCTGGGTGTTCTGGAAGGAATGATGCTAAAGCTGAAACTCCAGTACTTTGGCCACCTCATGCGAAGAGTTGACTCATTGGAAAAGACTCTGATGCTGGGAGGGTTTGGGGGCAGGAGGGAAAGGGGACGACAGAGGATGAGATGGCTGGATGGCATCACGGACTTGATGGATGTGAGCTTGAGTGAACTCCGGGAGTTGGTGATGGACAGGGAGGCCTGGCGTGCTGCGATTCATGGGGTTGCAAAGAGTCGGACACAACTGAGTGACTGAACTGAACTGAACTGAACTGAACTGAGGGATGTAAGTACAACATGATAAAGATACCATTGCTATATGTTATAACTGAAAGTTAAAGTCCTGAGAGTTTTCACACAAGAAAAACATTTGTTTTTCTATTGCTTTAATGTTGAGTCTATGTGAGATGATGGATGTTCACTAAATTTATTTTGGTCATCGTTTCATGATGTATATAAGTCAAATTATTATACTGTATACCTTAAACTTATACAGGGCTATATTTAAATTACATTTCAATAAAATTGGAAGAAAAGCAAACAGTAAATAAATAAACAAACGCTGTGACTAAGAAAAAAAAAATTAAAAGTGTCAGAGGCCTGGACTGCACCAACTCAGGACTGTGCCACAGGAATTTCAAAAGCTCATGAGGTGATTCTGGTGTGCACCGGGATTGAGAGGTCACTGGACTCATCTCTTAGTTTCTGTGAACACCAGTCAGCAGTCTATGATGGTATTAGGATGCTAACAGCATTTGCCACATAGGGTAGGTGTTTGGAGTGCAGGTACATAAAGCTCCAGCTCAAGTCAGCACATAATGATACATAATATGCTTTGGATCTCAGGCTACCCTCCCCTTCTGACAGACTGGTTTTAGAGGCAGATGCTAATTTTCTCCAAAGAAACAAGGGCTTTACAAAATAGTGAGGAGTGAACTTGTTGCTTTTGACTACTGTACTAGCTCTCTGTTGCTGCAGTAACAAATTACCACACATTTATCAGCTTAAAACATCACCAATCTGTAATCTCACAATTCTGTAGGTCAGAAGTCCAGACAGGCTCCATGCTTGGGGTCTCCTCTCCAGCAGCTTGGGTAAAAAAATACACTTCAGGCTCACTGAGGATGATAGCACAACTCAGGCCCTCGCAGCTGAGGATTGAAACCCCATTTTCTCGCTGGATGTCAGCTGGGGTTTGCTCTGCTGCTAGAGGACATGTACATTTATTTTTACGTGGTCCCCCTTAGCTTCAAAGCAACAACAGGGTGTCAAGTTCATCCACGCTTCAGATCTGAGGTCTTTTTCTACTCTGGTTGGAGAAAGCTCTCCATTCCTAAAGGCTCTTGTGATTACACTGGGTTCATCTGGATAATGCCAGATAATCTCCTTGCTTTAAGAAAGTAAACTGATTTGGGCTTCCCAGGTGGCTCAGTGATAAAGAATCTGCCTGCCAATGAAGGCGATGTGGGTTGGATCCCTGGGTTGGGAATATCCCCTAGAGGAGGGCATGGCAACTCACTCCAGTATTCTTGCCTGGAGAATCCCATGGACAGAGGAGCCTGGCGGGCTACAGGCCATGGGGTCACAGAATCAGATACGACTGAGAGACAGCACAGCATGACAAACTATACTTTAGCACAACAGAATCACGGAAGTGCTATTTCCTCAGACTCACAGGTTCTGGGGGTTAGGCTGGGACATTTTTGGAGAGGGGAGGCTATTTTACAAATTCTATCTACTGTCACTGCCCACAGTTACACTTCACAGTTGAGCACTCCTTTACCCCAGAGGCCCTCATTCATTCATTCTTCAATCGTGTTATCAGCGGGTATTCAGCAATCCCCAGGTAAGTGCTAGTACCTCTCATGTCTTTTACTACAGCTCCAGCAGGTACAATTTAGCTCGCGTATTAGGTAAAAACCAGGGCAGGAATGATGTCAGCTTCACATGTATGCCCTTTCATGGACACAGAGGAACAGCAGGCTGACCTCACCTCAAGGTGTCAGAGGTATCAGGCAACCAAGCCTGGAAATTCCAATCAGACACAACGTGATAAACAAAACAGTTCACCCTAAGGGCAAAGTGAATGACACTGATGGGTGAACACCGCCAGTTTCACAGGTAGTTATGAAGACAACTTAAGCACTGAGTGGCCCCAGGCAATCTCCGTGACCATCCTATCCACTCTGCACAGGCAGCTCCCAACTTTCCTGCCTGCTCAATTCACTTTTCTCAGAAGCCCACTTTGGTTAGAACAGTGTTCTTTTGAACAAAGCATACCTGGGAGTTGTTCAGAGTAATCTAAGGAGTTCCTGGGCGAGTATTGTTTTAGCTTCACTCTCAATCTTTAAACTGGGAATGTTTTAAAGCATAAAAATCAAAGCACAAACGGTGAGAGAGTGGGAAGGTCTGGATACTCTTGAAGAGCCAAAAGAAAACAAAACAATAAAGGACTGAAGACAGAAGCCACAGGTGAGCTTTCATGGCCAGGTTTTTACTGAGATTCTGTAGTGGACACCACTACAGTGGATTCTGTAGTGAGGAGGGGTCCAGTCTCCCCTGCATGTCTGAGGCACCTGTTATTCCCCAGCTGCTGGGAGAGTGGGCAACTGATGGTTCTCAATCAAGTTCCAAGAATTACCCTCAACTGAAGAGAGCTACCTTGTCCAAAATCATGCCGTTTCCTTGGGCAGTCTTTATCCACTGACCAGCTAAATAGAGGTTTCCTGGCTCTCTGAAAGTGCAGCGTTCCTATGAAAGCTTTCATAAGCTTAAATGTCATAAAGCAAACAAGCAATTGCCTTAGGACCCATCTTGCACAAAACAAACGCACAAAATAAATTGAGATGGAGCACAGATGCTCACAGACACAGTTCAAAATGAGGGTGGTGTGATGCTGAGATGCTGAGTGTAGTCCTCGGAGAAGGGCTTGATGGTGCCGCTCGCCCCGCTCTCAGGAGGGTGTGCTCTGTCTCTGTAATGGCTCCATCGCAGCAAAATCAATGCTGTGGAATGGTATTTTCACTTTTCTTACCTTTTCCATAAAAGCGAAAATCTTCTTTGGATTTCTTGGTGTTAATAAGTGAAAGTGAAAGTCGTTCAGTCGTGTCCGACTCTTTGCGGCCCCATGGGCTATACAGTCCATGGAATTCTCCAGGCCAGAATACTGGAGTGGGGAGCATTTCTCTTCTCCAGGGGATCTTCCCAACCCAGGGATTAAACCCAGTTCCCCCACATTGCAGGCGGATTCTTTACCAGCTGAGCCATAAGGGGAGCCCAAGAATACTGGAGTGGATAGCCTATCCCTTCTCCAGCATATCTTACCAACCCAGGAATTGAACCGGGGTCTCCTGCATTGTAGTTGGATTCTTTACCAACTGAGCTATCAGGGAAACAGGTATTAATATAGGTGTTTTGTAAAAGCAAAGTGAAGGAGAGCAACTTTTAAAGTGGGGGATACCTGTATTGGTGTCTAAGGGCCAGGCAGCCTTGCCCCAAGTATACAGAATAAGAAAGACTGAAGGGCCCACCCTCCTCCAGGGGATCTTCCTGGAGAGTTTCCCTGTTCCCTCTCCCTAGGTGTGACTCTCAAGGCCACCTACCATCTGCCTTTCTGCATGCTCTGCTCAGGTCAGCAGCAGATCCTCACAAGTCCCATTAGTCCTGACAATAGATTGTTCACCAGAGGTCGCCAAAGTGTGTGCGTGTGTGTACAGGCATGCAAGTGTGTGTTGTGCTTAATTCAAGAAAGAATGGGCAAATGATCTGGCAGTTTAACATATGACTGGAAAATAAATTTGTATTTTAAAATTGCATTATGAGCTTTGATTTTGCCTTTTTAAAGCCTCAATTTCACCTACCAAAAACGGTACTGAAAGCTAACAATGAAAAGGTGAAAAATCCAGAGGCGTAGAAAGTGTGAATATATTTTGACTGTATGTTCAAGTCACATGCCTGATGTGATTTCAGCTTGACCGCACAGTTGACTGGAATTATTCACCAACACTCCCATTCACCACCCTGGTCTTGATCTTAGAGTGGGGAGCAAATTGAGAATTGAGAGCAAAAAATAAAAGTACTAGTTGGAATTGTTTGAGCATTAAATGACGTCCAGGAGATAATCTTACACGAAGAACTGCAAGAATAAAAACAGTATTGGGGGAAAATTGAATTACGTATTTAGTTGAAAATTAGAAAGACATTGAAGATTGAGAAAGCAAGAATTACATCTCATTTATCTTTTTATCTCCCACAGAGGTTTTCAGAGAGTAGGTCATCCATAAATATTTGCTCAACTAAAGGATCTAAGGTTGTGACTTCATTACACCTTTTAACTGTAACACACCAGGTTGCTGTGGTTATAATCCAAGGGGTTTGGGCTAGGTAACACTCCTCTAGCACTAAAGCAAGTTATCCTATTATGCCAGTTTTTCTTATAGCTTAGTGTGCCTTGACTCTAGAAGCCGGATTGTTTCTTGTCAAGTTGTCATTCTTTCTCATGTGGAAGAGAATACTGACTGATGGGCTTAGAATTAGGGTATTAGGAGATGTGAAGTCTCTATTACCACACCCCAGCTGCCTGGGTGTGATTTTGACTTATATTAATCTAACAAAATAAATCAAGTGTTTGCTGACCTTCTGTACACAAAAGAGCTTGGGCTGAACCTTGGGAAGAATTACCTGTGGAGAGATGAAAGAAGAGGTAACGATGACAGCTCCTGATTTTAACATGATATGCCATGGGGTGAGGTTAATTTTTAATTCTTAGGTGTGAGAAGTACAGTCACTTTTAGAGAGGAAATCACTAACATCTTTCCACCCTATCACATAAGGTGGAGTCTGGAGAAAACAGTGTCAAAGTAGACCAATCTACTTTAATTAAAAAAAAAAAAAAAAAGAAACTCACTGATGATAATAATTGTGCTTCTGGGTAAAATCACTGCCTTATATTTTTACACCTTCTATTTCCCTTGCTTCACTTATTTGAACTTCAGTAATGGCAAGAAGTTTGGGTAATTCTACATCAAAAGTTCTAGATGCAAACAGTTAAAAGAAAACCCTTGAAAAGATACTCTGATAAGTGAGTTTCAAATAATCTATGTGGTGATCTAGAGTTATTAGAGAGTAGATTTATTTACGTTATTATGAGATAATCAATTAGCCCTAAATGAGGTCATTTGTGATCTTAAAATTTGTGAGCACCAAGTAATTTTTCATTTCATCCCACTTTTAAGTCAGTAAAGGAAACTGGGTCTTGGTGTTTTTTGAAACTTCAGACTCAGATTAAATTTCACCACTCAGTTCTGCTTCACTTGTCGAGTCACTTGACTTCTGAACAGCTTTCCATCTGGTAAATCTGAGAATTTAGTAGCCTAAGAGTGTAAGGACAATAAAACAAGAAAAGAAAGTCTAACTTAGTAAAATTATGAGACTGTCAGATGGAAAATAACACCAAATGTCATTCTTACTTACAGATTGCAGAAATAGCAGGGCACATGTCTAATTTAGGATCACTAAGGAAACACAGGTGATTCACTCATTATTTCCCAATTCTTTTGTTCTGCTTCCACTTCTAAAATTTTGACACTTTAGAGAAGATGAAGATTTGAAAGTGGCTAATTTTTAAAGAGGAAAATGATATAAATGAAGTTATCAAGCAACCTCTGTTGAGTTTCAAGGTTGATGACTATTATAGTGAAGTGAGCATATAGCTGAAATTGGATCCTAAGACCAGTTTAAAACCCTTACTGCGGCAAGACAGAACAGGTCCAGGACTGAGCCTGGTGTGCCTTCACCTGGCTTTGGCTGTTGCTGCTCCATGTAGGATTTATTTAAGAATGAACAGTACAGACTTCACGAAATACACTGAAGTCAGATTACTGGCTATTTCCACATGGGAATCACAAATCCAGACACACTCCTCTGGGTAAAGATGGGATTTCCTCCGAAGACTTGGGCTTCCCTTGTGGCTTAGCTGGTAAAGAATCCGCTTGCAATGTGGGAGACCTTGGTTCGATCCCTGGGTTGGGAAGATCCCTGGAGAAGGGAAAAGCTACCCACTCCAGTATTCTGGGCTGGAGAATTCCATGGGGTCACAAAGAGTTGAACATGACTGAGCGACTTTCACTTTCACAGATTACTGGGTATTTCCACATGGGGACCACAAATCCAGACCACACTCCTCTGGGTAAAGATGAGATTTCCTCTGAAGATAGTGAATGTTTTCCCCATCTGTTTCCCAGGGGAGGAGTCAGTTCTCCAGCAGGAAGTGAAGTGTGAGAGCTGTAACCTGGGGTGAAGGAAGAGCTTCTTTATTTTACACAGGGTAGATGTCAATTTGGTGGACACTCTATAAAAACGTAGTGGTATCTGGAATGCTTCTAGTGGGAGTGGTTCAGCTACTGCTGGTGCTTTGGAAATAAGGCAAGGGAAACAGTCTGGTGAGCGGCAGGAGGATCCCAATCCTTCTAGGTGGCTCTCATAGGTTATTCTCTGCACTTTCTCTTCTGTTATTCTGGAACATCCAGGAACATCTGGCCTCTGCTCTGCTGCATAAGGGAGAGGACAAGTTCCTCCCTCAGGACCAAACACGGTGGTAGGTAGAAGTCAGAGCACAAGATGACAGCACACAGAGCAGCTGGCAACAGCCAGCCAGAGGAGAAGCCTCAGCCTCACTGTTTCAAATAAAACAGAAAAACACCTGTGATTCTGTTCCGGAGCGAGGCCTCTGCCACGGTGAAAGTCAAAGTCGCTCAGTCATGTCCGACTCTTTGTGACCCCATGGACTATACAGTTGTCTCCAGGCCAGAATACTGAACGGGTAGCCTTTCCCTTCTCCAGGGGATCTTCCCAACCCCAGCTCTCCCACACTGCAGGCGGATTTGTTCCCACTTGACCCACAAGGGAAACCCACGGGTGCCACAAGGGTACCATGAAGAGCACCACTCAAAGCCTCGCACACCACTCTTGCCAGACAAGATGATACCAATTTGGGGTTAAAAACAGTCTGGCAGATTCTCACTGGTTTTCAAATACTGCAAAAAAAAAAAAAAAAATTCACCCATATTTTTAGAGGGGTAGGTTCTAGAAGGAAACGTTTCCATACAAAAGGGAAAATTCTAGGATTCTGATGACGTGTATTCTCTGAGTCCTTTCTATTAGTTCTAGGAAATTATTTCTTCCTTCTCCTTTCTGTTGATTCTAGGGAAGTTTCTTCAGCTGGTGGGAGGGAACTGAAATTCACCAAAAAACATGTGATTAAAAAAAAAAATCTTTAAAACACATCTGCTGATAGGAAATGTGGGCAAAAAAAAAAAAAAAAAAAGCCTGCAGAAACAAGAGCACTGCTGCCAATGGGAGGAAGAGAAAAACAGCAAAGACATGAGATGAGAGAAGCAAAGGATAGGGGAAGGTTCAAAGAGCCAGAAATTCAAAGGCAAGAAGTGAGGGAAAATCCAACCAGGTGAGTAGGTTGTAAAAATTAATTTCTATGAACAACAAATCATTTCTATGCCTAACTACTCTTAAGCATATACCTTCATCTCGTCAAATAAAATTACGACATAAATCTTACCAGTATGAAAAAGGAAAAAATAATACTTTAAAGAAAAAATTCAACTATTAAAATAATCATACCTTTCTAGTCTTCTCTCTCACACACACGTCCACTGAACAGTACAGTTATAAGGATGATATCCTTATGTAAAACTGAAGAAAAAACCAGAATCATTAGTTCTCTTTCAAACTCCTGCCTAGATTTTACCATTGCTCTACAATCTGACAGCAACAATGAAAAGTGAAATTCAACCCTGAATGTTATCAGGAATGATTCCAGTGCTACAGGAATAGGAGGAAGAAAGACAGGGCAGCGAGCCTTCACATGTGCCCAAAGCATGTTTGAGCAGAGGTGGGAAACAACAGTATTACCATTTTTTTACATAGTAGGAGCAAAGAACTTCATAGATACAAATATCTTTGAAGTATATAAAATGTCTGTCATTCAAGTCAGCTCAAAGATTACCTCCTGACCCCCCACCCAGAAAATTCTTCTACCATATCACACTTTTATTTTCCTACCACCACTCTGAAACATGGTGTTCCTTCATCTTCTACCTTGTTTATCGCCTAGCTGTAGAATTAAGGCCCGATGGGAACAGAAACCTTATATATGTGGTTCACCTCTGTATTTCTAGTAGATTCTGGGCACAATTATTAAATAATTAGCTGAATAAATAAATTTATAAAGTGTACGTGACAGATAAAAGTATACCAAGAAATAGGAAACCAATCTTTTCTTTTCATATGTTCTTTCTATAACATATATGTATACCTATAAACATACATACACAGATACACACTTACCTAGACAAAAGCATAGGTGTTTCTGTTTTTTTTTAATGTAGATTATTCAAAATCAGAGGTGGAATATTTTGTTGCTTGAAAGAAAAATAACATGTTGCAGTAAAAATTATTTAAGCCTATTTAAATTGAATAACTTTGATGGGAAAACTGCTTAATATTTTTGGTAAAATAACCCCAAAACTACCCATTAAAGACAATGTTTCTCCCACAACTTTTACATCAGTTAAAAATAATCAGATAAAGCAGCTTTAAAATGGTAATTTATTTTATGCAGTTGTTTAAATCCATTGTTTAAAAATGTTCAAAAGGCACTTTAAAAAACATTTAAAAATACATTTTTTCTGACTTATTGGTGATCACTTAAAATAAGCAAGTCACCAGACATTTAAAAATCATTCATGATACTATTACGTTACATAATTTTTAAATTCCAAAACACAAACATTCTCTGGGCAATATGACACACTGCTTAGCAGTAAGATTAGTTCCCCTCTAATAATATACTTTATATGGATCGCTGCAGGGCCCTGTCAAGTTTTTTAAACTTTGCTGATATAAACTAAAATCTAGAGAGGTAAAGGAGTTGAAACAGAGCCCTATTCAACTGTGAAACTAATTTTAGAGTTGGTTTCTCTAAAGAGAATTTATAAAGTTTCTCATTCTAATCTGAACTAAAATTTCTATTTCAACTCCAGTATATAAACATAAGCCATCTTTTTAATTAATAGAGGTTATATTTAGTCCAACATAAACCACAGGTTGTCCCCCAGATTTCTTAAGTACGCTTCTGTGAAGCCTACTATAAATAAGCAGTGAAATGAGGCAAATCAGGGGGTTGTTTCTGAGAAAGAGGGAGGTTGGGGAGTGGAAGAATGCAAATAATTTTAAATAATTTTACTTCATTTAATTGAATATCTAAAATTAGTTTAAAATTGTAGACTTTTAAGTAGGTCAAGTATCCTGAGAGCCAGCAAGCATTATTCTTAGACAAATTTTTACTTCCAATCTCATAGGGAAACAATATCAATAGGTATAAAATTACATAAGTGATATATACAAACTCTAATCACTAAGAATAGCTGAATTAATTTTGTGAGGGCAGCATTAGCAGTAGTTAGAAAGTGGAAGTTAGTTATCAAGGAAATAAAGATGGGCAATAAATACAAAGAAGTAGAAATCGTCAATATTCTAAAGAAGTAAAATATTCTAAAGAAATAAAAATTTAAATGAATAAAAGGGTAGACTTCATCTAATCTATCAAATGAGGGATTTTTCAAGCCTCAATCTGGTAATAATACAGTATAATAGGCTCAAGGAAGTGAAAAATTAATACTCAAACAATTATCAAAATAACCAATTAGCAAATTTAACGCTCAAATTTAATTACCATACTTTTAAATATATTAAAACCTGGTTAGTCATTTATTTCCAAACCTTCTTACATGTAACAGAAACTCCTCTGAAGTTCAAGGTATTTGAAAACAACTGAACTCTGGGAAAAAAATCTGCTTTGTATCATCTACAAACTTCCCACTTAAAATACAAGTATACTGTTATTGGAGAACAAAAGACAGCAGAGCCTGTTTTAAGACCATACTAAAGTCATTTACCCAGACGACAAAAATCTTCATTTAGAAGAGAGTAAGTCATTATCCTCATCAAATCTGGTTTTATGTGCTCTATTAATTACTTGGAGAGATTTTTGCTTTACTACGTCCTATAGGAGACAGTCAGCTGATCCTTGAAAGTGATGAATTTTGATAGCATTAGCAGAAAAACATTCTGCATATTATATAATAGTACTTTACTATCTCTATTGAAAATTTTTTTTTATAGTATTTATTTAGGTATGCTTTTAATGAATTATTGTGTACTTAACGAGTAATTACTGAACATTTTCTGCCCTAATATGAAACTACTAAACTTCATATTTTACTGTGGGCCCTGATATTAGTCACCCTGAAGAAGCTAAAGGATTTTGTCAAATGAATGATTCACTGACCTTTTATATTATTTTTAGTCTCTTACTAAATATATTATCTTTAGTCTTTTACTAATATAGTGTGATTCTATATTAGACCCATAGTATAGAACTATGCTGTATCTAAATTTTGAAAGATAACCACACTTATGGGGAAGTAATCCTCAGTGTGTTATAAGGATGATTTGCATATGATCACCAGGTTTAGGGAGGAATTGGAGGGCTTATTTAAACATAATTATTTGCTTCCACCACTAGAGTTTCGGAATTCAGCAGGTCTGGGGTGAGGTCCAGGACGCATTACTGACAAGTTCCCGGGTGATGCTGCCACTGCAGGTTGAGACCACACTTTGAGAACCGGTGCCCAAGGGAATCTGGAAAGAATGCATACTTCTGGGTCCCAAGAAAGAATCAAAATTTCTGGAATTAGGGTCTTGAAACCTCCATTTTAACAAGTTCCCAGGCAAGAGTATATGAACCACAATTTAAGAATCATTATGACAATTTGGCTGGTTAATTAGACAACTACTGGCCAATGTATCAGATGTCATATGTCATTAAGTAAAAATGGAAATAATGTTGCATGATTAACCTCAAGGCTAACATGGTGCAAAGAACACAGGCTCTGAGTATAAACCTTAGCTCTGTTACTTACTAACTTTCTGACAGTGGAAAAATGACTGTAGTTCTCTGAGCCTCAGTTTTCTCATCTATAATATGGGAGTAACCCCCAATTTGTGAGGATTAACACAGAGTATCTAAGCACATTACCTGGTGTATAGTAGGCATCAAATAAAAACTAGCTATTACTTATTATAAGAAATGTATGAAATATTTCCTTTAATATCTGATTTCATTAAAGCAGATTTCTCATTCATTTAAAATAAATATACTCCAAGGTAAAGAATAATAAAAAAAATTTTACACTTAGCACTCCATACTCTGGGACAAACAGTGTTCTTAAAAGCCATATACATAGTCATTCATTTACTCCTCATAAAAATCCTGTGAGGTAGGTAGTATTCCTGTCCCTAGTCTACAGATGAGGAAATTGAGGCACAGAGTTAAGATTAAGTAAATTGCTCAAGGCTACAAAACTAGTGACGGAACAAGAATTTAAACCCAGGTGGTCCAACTCCAGACCTCAGGATTCATCACAATGCTGATTTCATATGAGTCAATTTTAAGGTTTTTGGATGTTTATGGTAAACAATTTATAATTCTAGTACAGAAAAGTAGCATATATGGACTGCAAGTAAATTCATATTCATACCAAGGTAAAGAGTTGCTCAAAGAATAGAATGCCTTGAAAGTTTGGCAGCTGATATCGCCAAGAAAATAACAAAAAACAATTTAATAGGTAAAAACTAGTCTAAGTTTTCACTATGTTGACAGAGTAATGCCATCATTAGCCACTAGGATGAACATTCTCTCATATATACAACACAAAGAGGTCTTGGTTTTGACATATTTTGGCACAATAAATATAAACTATTTAGCTAAGCAGCAGAATCAATGGCATGACAGCCACATAAAATTAGCATTATGATAAAACATAAGAGAAATGTAAATTATCTGTAACATTTAAGATAATCATATAGAAGGTGTATTCTGTTATGATACACTCAGATGATACTTGCTAAAAACAACTAAAATTTAACATTTTCTTTCCTTCCAGAAATTCTTTAAACAGAGTGTTAGATGAAATAGAGGGTTAAAATTAGAATGGAACACTTCTGTGTTTTTGACAACAGTCTTGAACGGGTATTCTGCTTTGTTCCAACTGTCCACTGACAAAAACGATCATCCTCAAAGAAGTCAGCATCAAAATTCAGTGTTATTCATAAATTAAGCATTTGGTCTTTTAATATTTGACACATTTCAGTTTGTTAAAGCATTCTGCATTTTTTAATGTTTTTAATTAACTCTGGTCAAAATCTTACAAATTATTTAGCCACTGTAACTAACAGCCACCTCAGAACCGAAAAATGAATCTCAAACCTCTGCTTTAAACAAGTTACGCAAGGCACAAACAAGTTCTCATCTCTCAACAGAATGAGAAAGAAAGGAACTATGATTATGTAGTTGGACAGAGTTTTAAATAATCAGTTAAAAATGTTAATTAGTGATTCCTGAGAATAGTACTATTATAAGAAATGCATCTCCAAATAGCATTAAATTTACTATTCATTAGTTACCCATAATTAACAATGGGTAAAACTGGGAATAAAATATTTTAAAATGCATGTTTATAGAATGCTATTAATGCTTTCAGTAAATAAATATCAATAGTTGAGAATGGCATTTGAGAATGGTTAAGCATGTTTAGAAAAGAGGCAACGGGGACTCCGCAAAAGATTAACTATTAATTAGAATGAAGTATATAATACAGTCAAGGCCCATGATAATTTCAAAATGTGGTTTTATTAATGCACTTAAGGACAAGTGCCATTCTTATTCTACCTTCTTCTGGAAGAAATACTACCAATTATAAATAGTCACAGCAAATTTTCATTAGACAAAAACTGTACGTATGTGTGTCAGGGGGCGGTTGGTTCATTTATATCAGACTGCAAATATAAACTCATGTTCTGAGTCTACAGACAACACTGAGCAACAATATTTCCTTCTAAATTTTCTTTAAGGCAGATCTGTTTAGCATCGTGTGTGAGTTACTAACATGGTGCAGTGTAGTTTTAGCAAATTTAACTTTTAATTTCCCAGTGAAAGTAATACATATGGTCAGGAATAGGCAACGATATCTCTTTTCTAGTCCCTCTGCCTGGCCACCATTTTAAAAACACAAGTTTTTCTTATACATATATATATTACTGTATCAAAACACATTTTAACAGACTTCACAGCGCACTTAAAGCTTCAGTTTACAGTTGTTCATACGAAAGGTTTCTAACGTGGAACGTTCACTTGGAAAGAATGTCTCACTGGGGTTCCAGTGTTCTATTTCAGACATGGAGAAGTTCTTCTTCAGTGCAATGCCAAGCATTTTACCTCTGTTTATTTATGGTTTTCTTTCAAGGGCTCCTGATTTACTTTTGTATCTTCATTTTTGTATATCTGACTTACTTCCTTTAGCATCTTCTCAGGTAAGGCAGGTTGATATCTGTATAAATAACCATACGGACGAAGATGATAGACGAGGTATTCTAACTCATACATAGTTGTAGGATCAACATAGTGAAAAGAAACTGCAAGATCAGAACAGCAACCAGGACCCTAAAAAAGTAGCAGAAACAGGCATTATTAATAAATGGCATATTATTATGTACAATATTAACATAAGGATAAAAAAGGAAACACTAGTTTTAACAGAATCAAAGCATTAAAGCTGGCAAACTAAAGCAGAACCACATGCTTTATTAGATCCATGAAGGAAACCAAGTGTTTCCAGAGTTCTCAACAATGTAAAATCAAAGATGAAATTGCTGAAGTATATCTAACTGAAATAAAATTCTCTCATACCCTATAGATTAGCGCCCCTCCAAAAAAACCAAACCTAGAAAACTGTGAGACTTCTTCAAATGAAAGAGTCAGCTATACAAAGGACAAAGTTCTATTTCTCCAGGTTTTGCTTTCTCTTCATAATTTTCTCATTATAAATTTTTGCTTGGCTCAGCCTCAGAAAGACACCTTTAGAACATTCAGTGACTACAAAGCCTTGCCCATAATGTATCTGCAAGCTAAAACTTCATTGATAGATTAACCCAAACAATCTGGTACTTAAGAGACGAAGTGCTAAGTCATACCTAGGTTTGAGTCCATATTTTGCCTACTGGTGTATAATCTGGGGCAAATTACTTAATCTCTATAAGCTTCAATTTCCCCACGTGCAAAAAAAGATGGTTACTTAAAGGAGACAATGTGTGCAAAATGGTTGGTACCATGCTTTACCTGTAGTAAATACTCAATAAATGTTAGCTTACACTGACAGAATAATCACATTCAGGTGGCCCTCAGTTAAACTTTTGTTCAGTTATATAATTCTCATAGATTTCTGAGCTGGCATGACAGCAGTTAAATCAAAGAAGACAGAAACAAAATAACAACAAAAATACAAAAGCAGGAAAGAATAAAAAAGGAATAAAATAAAAGTTAAAAAAACTGGTCCCAGAATTAAGTAGTCAGTCACAAGGGCATTCTGGGGTCAAAACTGGCATCTGGAGACTGTTTCACTCAGATAACTCCAAGAAAACTTAAGACTATCTACCGTCTTTGCAATGACCCACGGAGAAAAAGTCAGACAAGTTCCCAGAGAAGATTTAATAATTCATGTTTGGAAGTATGCAGCTTACAATGCAGTAAAAATCATGAAGAAATTGTCCATTGTATTTTCTCTAGCCTTTTCTCTAAACTCCTTCGAAACGAACACTGAATAGATGGGTTTCTTGGACCAACATGTAGACACTGAAAAATTATCTGTTGTCTACTTTTTACATTTTTAGGGGAATTTAAAAGTAGAAATAAATATGAAAACTAAACAGATAGGTCAACTTGTGATTATCAAATCAGCTCTATTCAGTAGATATATGTAATAAAAAAATGCCACAGTCATATTTAAAAAGTAGAAAGAAATAGATGAAATTAATTTGAGTATGTTTTAACTGAATAAATCTATATTATTTTAATATTTAGATAGGTGATCAATATTTTCTAAATTATTGATGAAATCATTATTTTTATTTGTGCTAAGTCCTTGAAATCAAGTATGACTTCTATTACTGGGCACATCTAAATTTCAGTAGTCATACTTGAAACACTCAATAGTCATATGTGGTTAGTGGCTGCTACAGTGGCCAGTGCATAGTAAACTAAAGACTAGAACAAAACCAGTTAATATTAAATTCCTGAAAAAAAAAAAAAAAATAAATTCCTGGATCTTCTCTGGAAGCAATTTTATATAACTCTGAAATATTATAATAATATTTTGCTTAGATTTACTGTAGTAATTATGTTATACTCCATGGTGCTGTTTTTTTTACTGGATGGCCAGGATAACTGCTTAATGATAACAGTTTTTTACTTATTATTTATTTAGTTAATATTTATAAGCAATAAAAGGCAATATAATAAAATAGTTATAATCCTTAGAAACAAAGTACCTAGTTCTTTGCATATGATTATGGATATCCCCCAAACTTAACAGAGTTGAGTGAAAAATCATCAGAAATAAAAAAATCCAGGAACAGAGCCAGATTTTAAAGATGCTTAGGGAAGAAAAAACTTTCATATATATATACATATACACACTAGTTTAAAAGTGTTAAGCAAAGAAACCAATTAGAAGAGTAACAAAAATGCTAAAAACCTAAGGAGATATTTAAGAAATAAAGATTTACTTGAAGAAAACTATAAAAATTTACTAAGGGACCTAAAAGGAAATTTAAAAAATAATGGGCAAAGATATCCATTGTTCCTAAAGTAATTAGTTTATGTACAAGTATAAAATTTGAGAGTTGCCAAAACAATTTAAAAGAAAAAGAGAGGGAGCAATAAAGAAGAAAAGACACAGTGTTAGATTAATAATTTGAAGACTCTGTAAAGCTACAAGGTTCAAAGCAATATGGTACTGAGCCAAAACCAAACAGAACAATGGAACAGAACTGAAACCTCAGATATCAACCCCCCTGTAAGTAATGCTATAGGGAATGATAATAATGGAGGTATTTTTACATCAGCAGTGAACAAAGGACTATTAATAAATGGCACTGGAATAATTAGTTAACAATTTGGAAAAATCAGGAGTTCTCTACATCAACCATATACACTATTAAGTTTCAAATGGATTAGAGGTAATATAAATAAAACTGAATAATTAATATGCTAAAACCACATTTGATCATTTCTGACCTATAAAAAAGGCAATTTCACACATAGAGGAATCTTTTTTAATATTTGAAAATCCACTATATTTTAAATCTGCTGTATTAAGACTGACTTCAAAATTTTCTTGTGAAAAAAAATCTACTGCTAGGAAACAGACTGGAGTCCTAGGGAAAAGATTTCATTTCTAGGAATAGATTCACTTCTAAGTGAGAAGGTAGTGTGAAAGGGAACAGCATGAAAAGTTCTGAACAACTAATGTAAGAACATAACTTTTTGATTAACTACAGTATTTCACACCCTAACCTGCTAGATAAAATTTTCTTTTTCGGAGCTTTTTTTTTTTTAAAATTAGAGTATAACTGCTTTATAACGTTGAATTATAGACAAATCTTTTCCACACTGTACTTTTAGTGACTACTCATTGGAAAAGACTCTGATGCTGGGAGGGGTTGGGGGCAGGAGGAGAAGGGGATGACAGGATGAGATGGCTGGATGGCATCACTGACTCGATGGATGTGAGTCTGAGTGAGCTCTGGGAGTTGGTGATGGACAGGGAGGCCTGGCGTGCTGCGATTCATGGGGTCGCAAAGAGTCGGACACGACTGAGCGACTGAACTGAACTGAACTGAACTGAAGGAAAGAGAGCAAGTATGTATGATATTCAGGACAGCTTTGCAAACAGCAACTCCCTTAGAATTTATTAAATGATGAATAGTAACAGAAGTGTGGTTTCACTTTGGGTTTATATAGACCCTCCTGAGAGAGAAGAGGCAAAATTAGGCTGGGTCAATTTTGGAACTTACAAGTCTGTTTTACAGTTTTTAAAATAACATAAATTTTTAGAGAATAAACATAAAATTTCCCAACCATTTAAAAAGCTAGTACAATTTAAATAAGATATGTGCCTGGATGGGAGGAGGGTTTGGGAGAGAATGGATATATGTACATGTATGGGTGAGTCCCTTTGCTGTTCACCTGAAATGATCACAACATTGTTAATCATCTATATCCCAATGCAAAACAAAAAGTTCAAAAGAAAAAAAAAGCCATGATACAACTAAAAATAAATAAAATATGTGCTCTGTGAATATTTGTTAATATAAACTATATTATTAGGTATACCTTATTTGCAGGCGGGAACTGTTGGTAGTACTTTTAAGGGCAAAGTGGGATATTTTACTGGTTAAAAACAGTAACAATTATTATGCTCCTTTGCTATTACTGTTATGTGTATCCAACATCAAAAACTCTTAGTGAAATCTTACATGCATTTAGGTGTTTTCATTATTATGCATTTGTAATGTTGTTGACTTTAGGTATATTTTTGTACAGTAGGGGTGCAGAATTGAGATGGGAAGAGGTCAAGTAATCCTGGATAGCTTAAGAAAACTTTGTACTGGAAAAGCATCCCAAGTAGTACCTCACTGAAACCAAAACCAAAACAGACTATCAAAAGTCAGACTTGGGAATACATGTGTTTTACAGTTTAGGAAATTCTTGCATCTATAATAGCAGTAATAATATAATTATATTATATTATTATATTATAATTATATTATGTTATTATAATATATAACATATATTATATTAGATAATAATTATTAAATATTATATATAATATATTATAATATTATATTATATATATAATACAGTATAATATAATGCTAGCATATGGATTAAAAAACCTCATTACATAAAACTGAACTTTAAAATGTTTGTTTATTCAAGTGGAATTTATCCCAACAAAAGAATATTTATTTTAACACACTCTACACTCCTTTGGGGAGCACAAATAAGATTAATCAGACAGCAGTGGCCATGATAGAAATAATAAGAGCTTTTAAAATCAGAGATGGATTGCAAATACTGCCAGGCTACTCATCAGGATAGTCAAGTTATGTGCCTCTCTTGAGTCTGTTTTGTCACTTGTTAAATGTAGGTTTACTGTTAAGGATTAGCTATCACTTCTGTGTAAGTACCAGGAACACACTGGTGGTTGAGAGCTGAAAAAGTAGTAATTTGCTTTAAAATATCCTTTTAAAGCTGAAAACTTAAAAGCTCGGGTCAGATGTTCCAGGTCAAGGTTTGAAACTTCAGTGCTACTGACATTTGGGGCTGGATGATTCTCTGTTGTGAGGGGCTGTCCTGTGCATTGTGGAATATTCAGCATCTAGTAAGTTTACAAACTTGTAGATTTCTACCCATTAGATGTCAGTAGCAACCACTAAGTAAACAACCAAAAAGGTCTCTAGATTTTCCCAAAAGTACTCTGGGAGGCAAAAAAGAGCCCTTGGTTGAGAACCACTGTTTTAGATGGTGATTTGAAAACAATGGCTTGTAAAGAAGAGAACAGTACCATAAAGTGTATTATTGGTTACCTCAGGGCCAGAGAAAAGGCAAACAGCACCAGTGACCTGCCTTAAGACATTAATCAATAACAGAACTGAGGCTAAAAGCTAAACTCTGTGATTCCTGGTCTCCAGTCAATCACTGATGGAATGCTCATATAGTGAAAAACTGGCAACAGCTTACTAAATATATACAGGCAGGAGGATGGGTAGGTTACAGTATATTCATATATTAGATTATTATACAGCAGTCTAAAATTAATGAAGCAGATACACATATTAATGTTGATAAATTTTAATGTTGCAAAAAAGGCATATGTTCAAGTATGCCTACGGTACAATTCTACTTATTTAAAAACCTGCAAAACAACATACTATGTATTATTTACAAATACAGAAACATGTAGGAAAAACATAAATACACGCATGGTAATGATAAATACTAAACTCATTACAGTGGTTAATTCTCAGGAAGGAGCTAAGAGAAATGGACTGAGGCGAGGACACTGGCCTCACCTATCTCTATACCTCTTTGTTTAAAAAAAAAAATCTAAAGCAAATGGAGCAGAAGACTAATATTTGGTAAAGCTGGTTGTGTTGTGTGTGCGTACCCAGTCATTGGTGGGTACAAAACAGTATATCCTCAAATATTTAGCTGTACATTTGAAATATTTAATAATTTATTTTAGATAAAATTCTCAGGAATGTAAGCTAAGGTGTCAAGTAAGGTCCAGGACTTACAGGTACTCCCTGTATAACAGACACTGTCCTGTATCGTGATGACCACTGGATCAGACAGGTAGATCAGGTCTGTCTTACAAATGAGGAAACAGGCTCCGGGGTTAGGCAAATTCTGTCCATCCAAGGTCACTCAACTATTAAGTGGGAGAGCAGGATTTGAACCTAGGTCTTTCTGAACCTCAAAATCTTTTCAGGTATTGTTCCTGAAGATGAGAAGGCTCTTTACCTAGATCTTCCCATAGCCTGCCTCTAACCTCACTCAGGTTTCTGTTCAAAATGTACCCTTTTAGCGAAGCCTTCTTCATTTGCCCAAACTGAAGTATCCCTTCCAACTCTGGTCACTCTCCATCCTCTTGCCTGGCTCCATTGTTCTCCAGGGCACTTGCACTACCTAAAATCATTTTATAACTGGACTGTCTGCCTGTTTATTGTATGTCTCCTCATCAAGAACGTAAGGTTCATAAGAATTGGAACTTGACAATATTACTGCTATCTTCTTCGTGCTGGGCATGCAGCAATACAAATATTTATTGGAATTATTATTGCTGACACCTTCATCCTCATCTGCTCTGTTATACTGCCATTCAATACAAAAAGACTAAGAGAGATTCTTGGCTACTGATACTAAAGAACATCACATTATTAGTTTTTTAAATAAACAAAAGTCAAAGTACCTCTACAGTAATAAAATTTCTAAACTTACCTCTACAGGAGGATAATAGTTATAATTCCAGTACCAAAAGGTTCTCGGCAGATAACCCTTGATTAAGTGGTGTTCTGGTACAAAAGGATGAAAAGTTTCTTTTCCAGTGGTATCTCTGGAATCTCCCGCTTCTACATTTATAATTTCCATGCATCTCCCCAGTGCTAAATCTTCGATTGAGGAACTGTGCGTACATTTGTCTGTTTTAAATGCCTCAACAAATCTCTTCAAAGCTTCTTTACTCAGTACATATCCTGCTCCTCCACTCATGTAGCCCTGCTTTACATAGGGCTTAAATCTTCTCCCAAAGTAAATGGGTTCTTCAGGGTTGTATTTTGAGAGAAGCCATCTCAAGTTATCTAGTATAACATAAGTATCATCATCTGCTTTCATAAACCAATCAGCGTCTTCTAAATAATGATCATGGACATACTGAAAGGCTTTAATTGTTTTCCAGTACAGTTGGTCTCTGCCTTCTCTGGTTTTTAATCCCACAGCAGGGAAGTCCTTGTTTTCTTCTGAACTCATAAACAACACTTTATTACAACGCTGGGCCCATGTAGCTTTGACATGTTTAGCCTTTTTCTCTAGATTCTGAGGCCCTGTCATTACCCAGCAAAGAATTTTAACCTTCTGATAGAGCTTTTCAGCGATGTCAGTGTTCTCATCTATTAAACAAAAATTGCTTAAAGTTAATTTACATGGTTGTAAATTCAAAATAAATTATACCAAAGAAGACATTTTCTTGAACAGTTTCAAAAGACTCCCCTCCCCCTTCTATATACCTCTCTACTGTTAGTGATTCAGCTGAAAGAAACACAACACTGACAGGAATGTTTCACTGCTGCGAATAAGCTTCTGAACGGCAGGCAGCACAGACTGCTGAAGCAGCAGTCCATCCTGCCCACATCTTGTGTTATGCATCTACAGGTACCCTGAGGTGGCTTTAAAAGATTTTCATGACTACCCCAGTTCGAAAAAGATGAGTTAATGCAAAGCTGAGATCATTTCTTATAGTAACATCATTTCAAAGTGCAAATCCACCAGAAACAGGACAGAAGAACAAGCAGAGGTAGTATTTCCAAGATTGTCAAGAGCAGTGTTTTTCATAGTATAGGTTTGCAAAGAACAGGGAGCTCATGCCAAAATATAAAGCAATACATTGCGCTTCCCCGGTGGTGCAGAGCACAAGAATCTGCCTGCCAATGCAGGGGACATGGGTTCAATCCGTGCTCCAGGAAGATGCCACATCCCTCAGGGCAACTAAGCCCATGCGCAGCAATGAAGACCCAGCACAGCCAAAAATAAAACAATTAAAAAAAATCATAAGGCAACATCTTACTTCTTTCAACAAGGAAGTCTTGCTACAATCTACCAAAAAGTCTATTTAACTAAGCAGTGAGCTTATCTGAGTTACACTCTGGTGCCAGCTTCTAATCAGGATGCAGACAGGTTAACAAACAATTCACAGGCTGTTGGGCCAGGACTATATTTTGAGTAACACTGCTCCAGAGAAAGACTCCAACTATGAGATTCCAGATCAGTGCTTGGTGAAGGATCAATTTTTATTTCCAGTAGTTAGAGACCTATACTTTTGCAACATGCCAAAAATGAATAATAAATAATATTTCAAAAATAAATACAAAAACACAAGCCCTAAGTTTTTATGTTTAGATTTACACAAAATTACTGTCTAATTACCATAGAAGTTTCTAAATGTTTAATTCTGACGTCAATATTTTTTCAGTTGTAGACCAGCATGACTCTACAAAACTGCACTTTGTGTAGCAATGCTCTAGGCAGCATCCTGAGGAAATGTCCTCGAAGTTAAGGTCAATCAGTTACAAAAGCTCAGTCCTGTGAAAAATTAACAACTGGAGGGATACATTTCTAGTTAACTGACTAAGAGCGAGTAAAGGGAAATGCTGGGAAGGGCATGAAAATATTCTAATTGTCCCTCTGAATATCAAGAATTTGCAATCCAAAAGCAGACAAAACTGCCCTCTTTTCAGGCAGAGAGCATTATATTTCATACAGTGGAGGGGTTCAATCTCCTAGTTGTACATATATGCCAAATCCTGGGCGGGAAGGACTGTGGTGGGAGCAGAAATCCTTAATATGTTTCACATAGAGTAAGACATCCTCCTCCCTACAGTTGGAATCTGGTAGACAGTGTTTCTCATTCTTTCAATTACTCATTCATTCATTACTCTGTGATGGGCATGCCACTGGTAAAGGAGATAAAAAGATGCACAGAACACATGTTTTGCCACAGGAGAATTCATTCTAGCATGGGAACTTGGCATGCAAACCAATACTTGCTGTATATTAAAAGATGCTGTAACAGAGGTATGCGTAAAGGTTTCAATGAACTGAGGGGTAGAGTAATGGCTGATAAACACTACAGAACAGTGGACTGGGAAGTTGGCTAGAACAGAGAAGAAGGGGATATAAGGCAGTGATCAGGAAAAATAAGAGACGATGCAGAAATTAGGTCTTTAAATGAAATTCACCAGAAGAAAGGACAAAAGACTCGGTGAAGTTTGGTTGAGTACAAGTACATGGATACAACTGAAGGTCTGATTTAGGGGAAGTATGCTACAGACTGAGAGAAGTAACCTAAAAACAGTAAAGAAGTAGACTGTTAACATTTATGAGAAATAGGATTGATTGGTAAGTAGAGGAAAGCACCTACCATGACTTAGGCAGAAAGTAGTGAGTTATATAAAAACAGGAGGGGGAAAACATTTTAGGATTGTAAAGGAAAGGAAGGAGTATGATGTACATGTTAATTCTGTGAGAAACCTTTAGCATACCTACATTTTGTAGACCATCAAGTAGGACAAGTAGGCCCTAATTTATGTGCCTGCAGTGAGGCTGATCTAGAACAGCCTCCCAGTAGAGAAGCCTGGCTCCCACTGAACAACTAAAGCCTAGAGCAACGGTGCAGAGCCAGTGCAGAGCGAGCAAACGGCTCTCTGGTAAGAACACAGCTGCTCAGAGATGAACCACCGTCACAGAAACATTCACACAGGACACTATGTCACAGTATGCGTGTACTTGCTAGTTCATAAAATAACCAGGATGTGTACCTCACCCTCAACCTTAGATTGAGAGGTAGGAAAGAAGCAATTTACTGCCAAAAAGATAAGACAAACACCCCTTAATGTGGGACGCTGTTGCATCCCAGAATTCCAGCCTTTTTTCCAAGCTGCTGTATTTTCTGTCAAATAAATCACCATTTGCAGAGATCTCTGAATTCTCAATGTCTTCTCATACTGTCTGGAACTAGGTTAAGGGAAAGACAGCAAGGAACAGATGGAAACTAAAATTATGAGGGCTGATGACATCACACAGGCAAAGAAAGAGCCAAAGAACAGAGGCTGAGAGCAAAGCAGCATTCACGGGGCACGGAGAGGACACGGTTGAGAATACCTGGTCAGAGGCAGAGGACCAGGACAAAGTGAAGTCATGTCATATCGATGTAACACATGCCTGAGTTTCTACTTCCCTAACAGTTTTATGCCTCTCAAAAGGAGAAAAGATTAGTTATGTCAGACACGGATAAAAAGTACATTGAAATTTATATATACCTCTTGAGTTTCTCTAGGAAAACAAGACTAAGCATAAAACAAGGTAACAGCAAAAACCAAAGACATAGATATGAACCATGAAAACAAAATTAAAATTTTCAGAACTAAATCTAACCTGAAAGTTCTGCCTTTCCCTAAGTTATCTTTTCTGAACTATTTATATTTGAAAATAAATTCAAAATTAATATCTTACATCCTAAATAAATCTGGGTTTTAGTAATTTTTTTCTCCTGAGGTAAACAAAGAATTATTATTTAATATCTGGAGTTAAGCTCATTTCATCAAAAGATACAGTGATATAATAAGATTCGTATAAGCAACTTTTTCTAATTCTCTCAACACTTAAACATATTGAAAAATACAGTTTCTATTTACTCCTTAATACAGTAAACCATACCTTTATGTTGGCTGGCATCTGCATCGAAGTTCATCTGTCCTTCTAGATGATTCTGTTCATTGTCATCTGAATGCCTAGCGTGAGGATCATTATGAAGAATACTAGGCTGGATGTCCTTCTGTTCTTCCAACAAAATACTAAGTAGCTGAGAGCATAAAACAAATCCGACTGCTGATCCACAAAGGAAGGTTAAAATATTCAGCCAAGATTTAGAGGCCATTTCCCGAAAATGTATTTCTGTAAGACAAAAGTTATTACGGTGTTATAAATTATAAAGTAATACACATACCAAGAGGACTGGTAACTGTTAGCTATGTTACTGATGTTGCTTTAGTTGCTAAGGCGCGTCTAATGCTTTGCAGCCCTATGGACTGTGGTGGCGCTGGTGGTCAGGACTCTGCCTGCGATGCAGAAGACAGAAGAGACGCAGGTTTGTTCCCCGTGCCTGGAGGACCCTGAGGAGGGCATGACAACCCACTTCAGTACTCCTGCCTGGAGAATCCCATGGACAGAGGAGGCTGGCGGGCTACAGTCCATGGGGTGGCACAGAGTTGGACACAACTGAAGTGACTTAGCAGCAGAACTGTAACCCACCAGGGCTCCTCTCTTCATAGCATTTCCCAGGCAAGGATACTAGAGTGGGATGCCATTTCCTTCTCCAGGAGATCTTCCTGATCTTGGAATGAAAATTCCTTTATAAGGAGAACATTTCTAAGAGTATTTAATTTTCATCCCTCTATTTGCTGCTGAAACACACATTATGGACAGTTCGATAAAATAAATGAGTAGCAACTAGGAAGTTCACTGTTGGGGTGGGACACAGGTAAATATGTCTGTATTTGCACACAGAATTACCTATTCTTCTCACCAAGATCCTCCATGGATCCAAGCCAGAGTGCCACATTCTTTTTTTTTCTTTGCTATCAAAGTACTTATATATACTATTTTTCTCTATGTACTCTAATAAAGGGGTCAGCAATTTTTTTCTATAAAGAATTAGAAATAAAATACTTAAGGATTTGTGGACCACAGATGGTCTTTTGTATATTATCTTTCTTCCTTTTTATTAAACAACCTTTAAAAATGTAAGAAACAGTCTTAGCTTGTGAAGGCTAGAGTCAGCACTGTGTCAGGACCTTCAGGCCAAACCTATCTGCCACCTGATTTTGTAAATGAAGTTTAACTGGAACATACCCAGGCCCAGTCTGGAGAATGGCTGCTTCTGCTCTACAACAGCAAAGCTGAGTAGCGGCAGCAGCGGCAATAAGTCCCACAAAGCCTCATCTAGGCCTTTAAAGAAAAAGGTTGCCAACCCCTATGCCCCAATACCCAGGGTTCACTGCAGTGTTGGATGTGGCCACCCTCTGCTCACTGCTTTTCACTGTTATCCCACTGGACTGCAAGACCCTGAACAGCTTCTACATATCACTAGGATTAAGGAGGGTGCCTGGACAGTGGCTGCTGGATAAATGCCTGCTGAACTGCCTGACAACCAAACGGGTCCATTTTAAGGGTTTGCTAATAATTACTACATGTTGTACTTATATCCTATGAGAACAGTCCTAAATCTATAGTTTCCAACTCCCCAAGATAATTTTTTTAAATGTTTGCTAAGCATCGACCACATGCCAGATGCAGTCCACACTTCATTCCACTTGAAAAAACTTTTAATTTCACTTTTCATTCTCACTGTGACCACTGGGCAGGCAAGAGAACAGGAACAGAAATCTGGGACTTCCCTGGTGGTCCAGTGGTTAAGAATCTGCCTGCCAATGCAGACGACACAAGTTCCACCCCTGGTCTGGGAAGATTCCACATGCCTCAAGGCACTAAGCCCACGGGCCACAGCTACTGAAGCCTGCACGCCACAGCCACTGAGCGAGCCTATGTGGTGCAATGACCGAAGCATGCACACCCCAGAGTCTGTGCTCTGCAACAAGAGAAGCCACCACAATGAGAAGTCCATGCACCACAACCAGAAAGAAGACCCCACTCAACACAACTAGAGAAAGCCCTCACGCAGCAACAAAGGCCCAGAGCAGCCATAAAATGAATAAATCACTTAAAAAGAGAAAACAGAAAAAATTTTAAAACCTAACTTGCACAGGCTGACACAATTGATTAAAGCTATGACTTGAACCCAAGTCTGTCTGCTTAAAAAGTCAGCACTCTTCCCACTGCATTTCTCAGACTCTTTACCCACTCACCACTAACAGCACAGGACAATGGACGTGTGTAGCGAAGGCAGGGGTCTGGGAAATATGACCATCAAAATAAAAATTGTTTTGAAATATTTTGTAAAACAAACAAACCAACGATCACCACTGGGACAACAAACAACTTCATGTGGTTGTATTTCCAGAACAGCTAGGTTTTTAAAAACTAAACCTAAGTACAACCAGTAAAACTGAACAAAATGTAAAAAGATATAAGTCTGGTGACAGTGCTAAGATATCAAGGCCGTGAGAATTGCAGGGGGCTGGGGGAGGCAAGATCTGGAAATAGTAAGAAGCCAAGAAAGGAGGGCTGGACATCTAGCAGGGCTTCATTCCTCAAGACAATCACTGACTCTGATAGAGAAAAGAAGAGCTAAGGCAAAGCAAGTAAGGAAAAAACGGAGGCCAACATCTGCCTAAGAGAAGAGGTTCTGGAAAACACTCAAGCTTTTATTTGGACTCTGAAAAGCCACAATCTAGGAACAAGGATGGAGCAGAAATTAGGCTAACCTTCACCAGGACTGAAGCCCAAGTTGGAATCATCTTAACCACTGATGGATTAGGGTGATCTGGCCCTAGCCTAACTGCAAAACATAAAGTCTTCTGGAGAAGTAAAAAATTATGGAGAACTTCCAATTATCATTATAATTTTTTATAGTGATAATGTTCAACCCAATAAAAAATAATCAGATATCAAAATTAAAAGCTTGAATGAAGACAGAAAATAGTAGGAAATAGACCCACAGGAGACTTAGGTAAGAGATTTTCCTACTAATAACTTTTAGTCAGTTAAATGACAAGACAAAGATATAAGGTATAGAAAAAACACAGATAAAGAGAAAAATTAATAAGCCAAAAGCCAGGTCAGAAGAAATTACACAGACTAAAGTACAAAGAGAGACAAAGATGGTAAGTAAAGAACTGAGTGAAAGAAACATAAGAAAGAGCAAAAAGGTCTAACATATGTGTTAACTGGGATCTTTGAAGAAAAAGAGATAACTGATTGATGAGAAAGCACATGTGAAGAACAAATGACTGAACATTTCCCCAAACTGACAAAAGACTACCAACTCTCAGATTCAGGGGGCTCCATAACACACACAGACAGACACACACACAGACAGACACACACAGACACAGACATAGACACACACAGACACAGACACACAGATACACAGACACACACACACAGATACACAGACACACACACACACAGACACACACACACACACACACACATACACACACATCCCTACAAAGAAAACGATACCAAGATAAACCACAGCAGAACTGCCAAAAATCAAAGACAAAGAAAGCATTCTATATCTAGCAAAAATAGCCTTCAAAAATAAACCTGAAAAAGATTAAAAAACAAAAATCAGCTTTATTCTTAAAAGAAATTCTAACGGAGTTCTTCAGGCAGAAAGAAAAGAATTTTAGATGAAAATTCAGAATTGTAAGAAGGAAGGGTGAACCATAAAAAGTTACTGTATGTACTGATGCATATGCGACTGTTTGCAACCCTACGTGCTGTAGCCAACTAGGCTCCTCTCTCCATGGGATTCTCCAGGCAAGAATACTGGAGTGGCTTGTCATGCCTTTTTCCAGGGGATCTTCCCAACTCAGGAATCGAACCTATGTCTCTTATGCATCTCCTGTTTTAGCAGGTAGGTTTTTTTTTTTTTTTAACCACTAGTGCAACCTGGGATTCCATATATATATTGCAGGTAAATCCAAATGAATATTGGCTAGATAAAACATTAAGATGTTCTCACAAGGCACTGTTACTATTATCATTAAAATAAATGACAAAACTGGCACAAAAACTGTGAGGCTACAAGGAATTTAAGTGTTCTAAAATCATTTTGCTGTGGAAAAATACTAATATCAGACTTTAAAATACTAGGAGAGTATAATAGAAGGACTATTGTAATCATTAAAAAAAGTAAAAATATGTAAGTAAAACTCTAACAGAAAAAACTAAAACAACACTTAATGATTAATACTTTAATCAAAGGTATTTTCAAGGCAAGAAAAAAGGAAGGAATGGATAAAAATAAATGAGACAGAAAGTAAACAAATAGTAATATGACTGACTTAAACACAAATTTATTGGCAATGGCATTAACTGTAAAAAGACTAAAATTTGAATTCAAAGATAAAGACTACCTACCAGTCTAGAAGAAAAATAAACCCAAGTATACGCTGCTCTCCCTGGAGGCTCAGATGGTAAAGCGTCTGTCTACAATGCGGGAGACCCGGGTTCGATCCCTGGGTTGGGAAGATCCCCAGGTTGGGAAGATCCCCTGGAGAAGGAAATGGCAATCCACTCCAGGACTATTGCCTGGGAAATCCCATGGACAGAGGAGCCTGGTAGGCTACAGTTCAAGGGGTCGCAAAGAGTCAGACACGACTGAGTGACTTCACTTCACATACGCTGCTTACAAGAGACATACATTAAATATATACAGAAGTTAAGAGCAAAAGGATGGGAAAAGATATGTTATTCAAACACCTATAAAAAGAAAGTATTTTATAATCAGATAAAACAAATGAGTAGTGGCTACATGATGTTGTCTTCAAGATATTAAATTCTACATTTATGATTTACATACTTTTCTATATTAACATTAGGAAAAGCTTTATATAAAAATACTTTCATATGACCTTTTGTTTTATCCCATTTAATACATATTTACTATATGTATGTTTGACATGGAAATATTTATTCCAGTGGGGTTCCCCTGATAGCTCAGATGGTAAAGAGTCTGCCTGCAATGCAGGAGACCCTGGTTTGATTCCTGGGTCTATACTATGCTTATTCTATATCTTGTATCTCAGGCCCTCTTTTGAATAGTAATCCCAATTTGAGAAGAATGACACTAACGGGAAGTAGAGAACACAGCTGCTCAATATCAGAGATGGAAATCACCAATATGAAACTAGTAGGCACTTGTTTACTTCTTTTGCTTTATCTTAACTGTGACTTCCTGACCTGCATATCAGGAAGCAACAGTCAGAACTGGACATGGAACAACAGACTAGTTCCAAATAGGAAAAGGAGTATGTCAAGGCTGTATATTGTCACCCTGCTTATTTAACTTATATGCAGACTACATCGTGAGAAACGCTGGACTGGAAGAAGCATAAACTGGAATCAAGATTGTCGGGAGAAATATCAATAACCTCAGATATGCAGATGACACCACCCTTATGGCAGAAAGTGAAGAGGAACTAAAAAGCCTCTTGATGAAAGTGAAAGAGGAGAGTGAAAAAATTCGCTTAAAGCTCAACATTCAGAAAATGAAGATCATGGCATCTGGTCCCATCATTTCATGGGAAATAGATGGGGAAACAGTGGAAACAGTGTCAGACTTTATTTTTTTGGACTCCAAAATCACTGCAGATGGTGACTGCAGCCATGAAATTAAAAGATACTTACTCCTTGGAAGAAAAGTTATGACCAACCTAGTAGCATATTCAAAAGCAGAGACATTACTTTGCCAACAAAGGTCCGTCTAGTCAAGGCTGTGGTTTTTCCAGTGGTCATGTATGGATGTGAGAGTTGGACTGTGAAGAAAGCTGAGTGCTGAAGAATTGATGCTTTTGAACTGTGGTGTTGGAGAAGACTCCTGAGAGTCCCCTGGACTGCAAGGAGATCCAACCAGTCCATTCTAAAGGAGATCAGCCCTGGGTGTTCTTTGGAAGGAATGATGCTAAAGCTGAAACTCCAGTACTTTGGCCACCTCATGCGAAGAGTTGACTCATCGGAAAAGACTCTGATGCTGGGAGGGATTGGGGGCAGGAGGAGAAGGGGACGACAGAGGATGAGATGGCTGGATGGCATCACCAACTCGATGGATGTGAGTTTGAGTGAACTCGCGGGAGTTGGTGATGGACAGGGAGGCCTGGCATGCTGCGATTCATGGGGTCACAAAGAGTCGGACACGACTGAGCTACTGAACTGAACTGTAACTTTAAGTTCATGAATAGATGAATACAGATGTCCTGCTCAACTCCTCCATTTAATTTCCCAGAGGAAAGCAGAAACAAGTTTGTCCAGTCTTCCTGCTGTTTTCCCTGAGGGCCAGGGTCCTCAAATTCTCCCTCCTGCAAGAGGTGTAATCTACTATTTCAGGAAAAATACCCTTCCTGCTTTAAGTGATTCTTTTTGAAAGTCTAAAATTCTCTAGATTTTTGGAAGCCCTGTTCTTTAGACTTTGCTTTAGCCAGAATCTTGGTCTGAGATTACATTTTAAAACATCTGTTCAATTCTGTTTGCTATTATGTGGAGTGTGCATTAACACCTGACCTACAATTGAGGTTAGTGATTTGAAAGCACCATGAATTGAAAACATGAAGCCGAGAGAAGTAAGCGAAAGGTATCATGACTCTAAATTTCTTATAGTAAATATAGAAAGACTGGCTGGGCAATACTGAAATGGTGAACCAGGAGGAAAGCTACTGGGGTAACATTAGCAGACACTTAAGAAACCGAGACATCAACTAGGAGTCACTCTGCAAGCAAGTCCCCATGTTTTCTGATTCTCCCACTGACACTCTGTCTTCTAACACAGTAGTTTTGACTTTTTCTTCTTTTTGTACTGGCTGTGACTTTCCTTAACACCAAATATAATTACATCACAGCCTCAGAAGGGAACAAATCCAACTGAAATTTCCACGGCTGCAGAGTCTACCACTCCAGATACAGGAAAGCAATAGTTACAATGGTATTCAATAATAGTAACACTCAGACAGAAAGCACTGTGACCGAGAAGAGGACGTAAAACTGCAGGGCCAGAGAAAATTCTTATTTCTATCATCACAGCAACTATGAAGTGAAGGAAGTGCTGATCGAGCTCCAGTAAGCATGAATACTAACCGGTTACCCAACCATTTCCCAAGATTCTGTGCTTCAAAACAAGCCTACTTTGGCAGCATGGAGGTTTTATTACGTGTAGACAGCTAGTGACATGTTATAGGCAGGGTTTTCTTAGTTGAGGTGGCACTTTTTTAGAAAGACACCTGTTCTGGGGTGAATGGAAGGAAAGTTAACTTCTTGATTTTGTAAAATTTGTTTTTAACTTTAAAATATTTTGTGATGCTGTTTGATGCCTGACATAGTCTTACGCTTTCCTGTCTAGAGAATTTTCAGCCAGCATAGGTTGGCTTATCCCTACTGCTTTTAGCCCATTTCCTTTCAATTTCAAGGGCTCCTGTCTTATGACTAAATTTCTGTATACCTTCACTTTTCTTTCCTGTTCCTGGCATAAAAGCTATTTCATGTCAGTGGAATGTACCCCAAGCCTCACTCCGATTTTTGGCAAAAATCATCACCCTCCTTTCTTCAGATTCTTGACAAGAGTGCTGAAGCAGACTACACTGGAGGAAGACATAGCTTACCCAAACCACACTCTCTATGGGCTTCAATATATATTAAACAGAACAGAGTGCAGGGAAATTATCAATGCCAACCACTTTCCAAATCTTATGCATAATCAGAATCATTTGAGGAAACTTAAAAAATACAGATTTCAGATGCAAAAGTGCTGGAACAACTAAAATTCATAGTTTCATTTTTTTAAGGAACAGTTTTGTGCTCTTCCCTGGTTTAAAAAAAAAAAAAAAAATCAAGCAAACACAGAACTACCTGAGAAAGAAACTGCCCCAAATCCCATCACTTAGAAACAATTACCATTAACACTTGGTGAGTACCCTTACACACATGAATAACATCCTTATGAATAACAGAGAAGAAAGGACAAGTAATTATACCTAACATTTGAGCCCTGTACTGATAACAGCTTTATATAGATTACCTACAAATCATGAACTAGGGACTATTAATCCCATTTTACAGATGAACTCAGACACAGAGAGATTAGTAAGCATCCCTGGGTCATACTAGCAATTGGAAACAAGAATTCAGATTCTTAACCACTGTACTATCATTTTATAGAACTGGGATTATATTAGTCATGTTGCTTTAAAGATTTAACTTTGAACATCAGCTAAACATGTATAATGTGACCTCCCTTCTCTAAACAATCCCAGTAAAGAGAAAGATTATGAAAAACAAAGCAATCTGAGGCCTTATTTTTATTATATAGTTCAAATTTAGATTGATTTCTTGCTTTGGGAATGTGTAAATCAGCGCACACACACACACACACACACACTTCCAATGCAACCAATTTTTGTGAACTACTTTTATTTAATAAAATTTACATAGCTTATATTCTATAAATTACACTGGAATTCCCATGACTGCTTGATCTTAAATATATTTTAAATTGGATTCTTTGCTCATTAATAGTTTTTTTATCACAGCTGCTCTAAGGGTGAGTTCTTCATTAATGTCACATTTTTGTTGGCCGGGTTTCAGCAAGTAATTTTTGCAATGGCACTCACTGGTGCTATATTCTAAACTCCTGCAGGCTGGAGAATGTTTATTACTGCTTTTATACATGAAATACAACTTGACTGAGTACAGTCTCTCTTCTTAAAACTCTGTAAAAATCACTCATGGTCTTCCCATTGGTGCTGAAACTGAGGGCAGACTGGTCTTTTACCCTTGCAGATAAATGCTCCTCTTTTCCTATGCTTGCTTTGCAGTCACTCCATTGGTCACTAATGTCCTTCTCACCAAGACTTCAGAGCCCTTTATTACATGAGCAAATCCTTCCTCCAGTTCTTCAGGCTTTAAGAAAGTCGGTGAAATTCACAATAAAGTCCCTAAAATCCTAGACTTTCAGTGTTTTTTGTTTTTTAAATTTTAGTACTTATATTATATCTTGCTAGGGTTGTCAGTCTAGTATTTATAAATTTGTTCTGGATTATCATATTCACTTGTGTCATTTACATATTCAAAATATATTTCTCCCTTCAAACCACATTAAAATGATTTTCAAAAAGTTTTTCCCCAAACACTTTCCTTGTAAAGTTGGGATGAATCTTATATAGTGTCACAATTATAAATACTTATGGATACACTATATGTGAGGTGCTATTCTGAAACTTTCATGTTTTTTCTGATTCTCCCTCTGATTCTCCCAGTAGGAAGAATCAGTCAACCTGCGTTCAAGACATCATACAGCTACTGAAAACAAGTACTGAAAAACTGAAATCAATTTTATAGTACTGGTGGAGGGACAGACTCGTGGATCTATCAATGGAATAGAATAGAGAGAACCAGAAACAGACCACCTAAATATGCTCAACTCACATTTGACAAAGATACAAAAAGCAACTAAATGGAGAAAAGATAAACTTTTTGATAAATGGTGCTGGATATTTCTAGGCAAAAATTAAACCCTGACCCAAATCTCACATATCACATAAAAATTAAATCAAAATGGATTATGGACTTAAACGGTCTTAAATGTAAAATATGCAACATTCCCTGGTAGCTCAGTTGGTCAAGAATGTGCCTGCAGGGCAGGAGACCCGAGTTCAACCCGAGTCGGAAGATTCCCTAGAGAAGGAAATGGCAACCCACTCCAGTACTCTTCCCCAGAAATTCCACAGACAGAAGAGACTGGCAGGCTACAGTCCATGGGGTCGCAAGAGTCGGACACGACTGAGCAACTAAACCACCAATAAACCACAAATGTAAAACGTGGACTTAAATGTAAAACATGCAACTATAAAATTTTTATAATCACATGAGAAAAATTTTTATAGTTGCAGAAGAAAAATCTTTGAGTTTGAGAGCTAGGCAAAGAGTTCTTAGACTTGACTCCAAAGGCACAATTCATAAAAGGGAAAAATTGATAAACTTTTGCTCTGTAAAGAACCCTACTGAAAGAATGAAAAGATAAGCTACAAACTCGAAGAAAATACTTACAAATCACATAACTAACAAAGAACTAGCATTTAGAATGTATTAAAAAATCCTAAAACAGCAAAAAATAAATAAATAAACAATCCAGTCAGAAAATAGGCAAAGGACATGAACAGATATTTCACTGAAGAGGATGTACAGATGACAAGTAAGCACATGAGAAAATGTTCAACTTCATTTAGCAGGAGGAAAAATGCAAATTAAAACCACAATGAGATATCTCTACTTACCCATAAGGATGCCTAAAATAAAAAGCAGTGATACCATCAAACGTTGGTGATGTGGAAAAGCTAGATCATTATATATTGCTGGTGAGAATGTAAAATGAGGTCCAGTCACTATAGATCAAAGCTAACTATGCAGAGAAAAATATTCCGACCCATAAAACAAACCCAGCCTCTTCTTCAGGTGAACTATTAATCCTGACAGAATGGAGAGCAACAACAAATTTGAATGATATGCCTTCAATCTGGTGAAGCCCCTCTAGTGCAAAGAGTCTTAAAAAAAAAAAAAATTTAAAGTCAGAGACAAAGTTCCTAGTTGCAGCTGTCAAAGGTCCCAGTTCCTCAATTTACCTCTCTCAGGTAACTAAATGACTAGAAACAGAAGCTGCCAGCCAGCAGCAGCACAGATCTCTAGCTCAAAATTTAAAGGAAAGATCCAAATGGTGCAATAAACAATTATCTATATGCAAAAGGTAATAAAGGGCTTCCCAGGTGGCGCAGTAGTAAAGAATCTGCCTGCCGATGCAGGAGATACAGGAGACGCAGGTTCGATTCCTGGGTCAGGAAGATCCCTTGGACCAGGAAATGGCAACCCACTCCACTATTCTTGCCTGGAGAAACACAAGGACAGAGGAGCCTGGTGGGCTACAGTCCATGGGGTCACAAAGAGTCAGATGCAACTGAGCGTGCGTACGCATGCACACGCACGCACACACACGCGCGTGTGCACACACACACAAGGTTATAAGAGATTTTCATCTACATAATTTTTAAACAAAGCTACCTGGAATTGATTCTATTTAAAAATGAAAAAGCAGAAATAAAAGGAACCTACATAAAAACCTTGTAGTGGCAAAAAATTTATAAACACAGGATGCAAAAGACAAGGGAAAAGCACAGACCTGAATAATTACTCTATAAGAAAGAAAATTTTAAACTAGGACTATTTTGTAGATTTTTAGAGACTGAAGGGATTGAAGCAATTATGGAGAAACTGATAGCTATGAAAGATGGACAAGGAAGAGCCAACAGAGAAAGAACTAATTTCTCAAAAGAGAATATAACAAATGAAACTGAAAAAAAAAGTCAAAGATATAAAGGGAAATGCACTGAAATGAAGGGCATGCATCAAAATATTTAAAGGTCTCATATACAACCAAGAAAAATATAATATAAATAGATGGGGCAGTGTTGAGAGATTCTGAACTTCACTTACAAAAAAACATAACAAAACAAAACTCTAGTATCCAGGACAAACCAAGCATGTTAAAGGCAAAAAAATAAGACAGAAATACAAGGAAAAAATTATTAGGCAGCTTTCTCCTGTGTATCCTTGTATGTCAAAAGAAATGGCGCAAAACTCCCAAGTTTTTGAGGGGAAAAACATGTCCACAGACTTAAATATTCAGCAAGTTGTCATTCAAAAATCCATGTAACAGGAAGATATTCTCAAATATGCAAAGGACTTAGTATCCACATATCTTTGGTATATTATCTACTTAAAGATATAATCCAGGGGGAGGAAGAAGATGGCAGAGGGGTAGGTTGATGTGGAATACATCTTTCTCCATGAATACATCAGGAATACACCTTCAGACACAGAAGTGCATGCAGAACACCAGCTGAGAATGGACAGGAGTACCTGACCAGCAGAAAAGAATATATAGACCCACGGCAGAATTCAGTAGGACGAAGGAACTGGGGGGAAACAGGAGTGTTAGTAGGACTGGACCTGCCCTCGGCAGGTGGGGGAAGTGAAGCAGGGCTCCGATCCCCACACGGGGGCAACTGTCTGAGTCAGAGGAGAAACATGTAAAGCTGAGAGTGAAACAGCTGATCTGTGGCAGCCTAAATGGAATGAGAATCAGTTCAGTCCTTGCCACAGCCATACATACCCTAAATGTTGCAGTGGCTGGGAGCTGGAGTTTAGGGATTGTGGAGCAATCCCAGCAGCAATCCGCTGCTGTTGACTGCGGAGAGTGGGATGTGAGGGAGAAGACTGTGGTGCGAAATGCCTGTGAAGGAAAGCTGGGCAGCCATGGAAGCAAAGCAATACTGCAGAGTCATGCACAGGGGGTGGAGCCATCACCATAGCCTCTATTCCCCCCACACCCCAACACTGGCAGCTAAACAGTAGAGAAGCTGGCCCATCAAACGCCTGACACACTGATATACAGAGTAGGACCCCAGGCGGCGGCCCCTCTATGTGCCTGATGCACTGAACAACAGAGAAGGACCCCAGGCAAGGGAGCCCTCTAAGTGCCTGAACGGGTGGAGCTACGGAGAAAAACTGGCCAAAGAGGCCTTCTGATCGCCAGCTACAAGAGGCTTGAAAAAAGACTCTGATGGGACCATAACTCCTGGGGCAGAGGCAGTCGTGTCCCTGCACACTTGGCGCCACCAGGGCCCCAACAAGCCAAGCAGCTGCGCCACCTTCACGCTCAGCACTCACTGGGGCAGAGCTGCCACAGATAAAAATGTCTTGTGCCTATGCTCACAGGGTGGCTTCAGTAGTGTCTGACTCGTTGTAACCCTGTGGACTGTGGCCTGCCAGGCTTCTCTGTCGGGGGGGTTTCTCCAGGCAAGAATACTGGACTGTATTGGCCAATACTGGTTGCCATGCCCTTCTAGAGCACTATATTTCCCGCTGCCCCAGCCGCCAACCCCCCTGAGTACTTGGTGCTGCCAGAACCCCTGTGACCCAAGCAGCCGCACCACCTCTGCACCTGGCCCTCACAGGGGCAGACCCAAGTCCTCCAGGGCAGCCTCAGGAGCAGACCCCAGTGGATGGCCCATATCCAGAGGTGGAAATAAAATCACAATTGAAACCCAGGGGCAGTGTGGCTAAGAAAGACGACCCAAAACCCTCCCACCAGCTGTACAGCTGCAGATTAAATCCACATGATCAACCAGGCAGACTGTGTCTGTGGAATATATAAAAGGTCATTGAGAGCTCCCACAAAAGAAAAAGCACTAGTTCTGATAGCTGTGAACACTGCAGGCAAGAACACAGAGTAGGAGCAGATTAGAATCTGAGCTGCCCTCACAGCGGGTTCAGAGATCAATAGTGTTGGAGACCATCCTAGGGAGGTGAGGTGGACTGTGACTCCCAGCTGGGGAAAGGACTCTGACAGCAGTGACTCAAGAAAAGCATTTATTATTCTTATGTTTTGACATGTTCTGTAGATTCGTTTGGATTTTTCCTTCTCCCTGTCGCCCCCACCACTTGTAGTTGTCAATTTTATTGGCACTACAAAATCTAACTAAGTTTTTTCCTTTTTACCTCTGTCACATTTTTTATTGTTATAAACCTCTGCCTCTATATCAGGCTTTTGCAGTTCTGGGGAGTTTTCCACTCCCCGCACCCCCCCCCCCCCCCGCTTTTAACTTTTAAACAATTATTATTTTTCTACATTTATTCCTTTGTTTGCTTTTCCTACTGCTGTTTTCCCCTTGCAGTTAATTTTTTAATATATGTAAATTTTCTTTACCTACTTCTATATAACTTTCTTTCTTTTCTTTTTTTCCTTTCCTCTCAACATATTTGTTAGTTTTGTTTTCACTGCTTTATTTCTCACTTGGCACCTTGCTTTAGTTTTGTTTTCCAGTTTGTGTTTTAGTTTTGTTCTTAACTGGTAAATATAATTTTTGATTTTCTTTGTTAACCGGGTCAATCTATTGTACTTTATTTTTGTTGAACTGTTTTGACTTTGCTCATGGGTGTTTATGTAGATGTGCATATTCCATTATTTTAAATACTATTTGTCTGATTTTGTAACTGCCATTTGTCTGGGGTTCATCTTTGGTTTCTTGTTTTTGGATATTTGTTTTAATCTCACTTAAGTATGTCAAGGCTGTATATTGTCACCCGGCTTATTTAACTTATATGCAGAGTACATCATGAGAAATGCTGGCCTGGAAGAAACACAAGCTGGAATCAAGATTGCCGGGAGAAATATCAATAACCTCAGATATGCAGATGACACCACCCTTATGGCAAAGTGAAGAGGAACTAAAAAGCCTCTTGATGAAAGTGAAAGAGGAGAGCGAAAAAGTTGGCTTAAAGCTCAACATTCAGAAAACGAAGATCATGGCATCTGGTCCCATTATTTCATGGGAAACAAATGGGGAAACAGTGTCAGACTTTATTTTTGGGGGCTCCAAAATCACTGCAGATGGTGATTGCAGCCATGAAATTAAAAGACGCTTATTCCTTGGTAGAAAAGTTATGAACAACCTAGATAATATATTCAAAAGCAGAGACATTACTTTGCCGACTAAGGTCCGTCTAGTCAAGGTTTTTCCAGTGGTCATGTATGGATGTGAGAGTTGGACTGTGAAGAAGGCTAAGCGCCGAAGAATTGATGCTTTTGAACTGTGGTGCTGGAGAAGACTCTTGCAAGTCCCTTGGACTGCAAGGAGATCCAACCAGTCCATTCTGAAGGAGATCAGCTCTGGGATTTCTTTGGAAGGAATGATGCTAAAGCTGAAACTCCAGTACTTTGGCCCCCTCATGCAAAGAGTTGACTCACTGGAAAAGACCCTGATGCTGAGAGGGATTGGGGGCAGGAGAAGGGGATGACCCAGGATGAGATGGCTGGATGGCATCACTGACTCGATGGACGTGAGTCTGAGTGAACTCCGGGAGTTGCTGGTGGACAGGGAGGCCTGGCGTGCTGCAACTCATGGGGTCGCAAAGAGTCAGACACGACTGAGCGACTGAACTGAACTGAATGCCATAACAAACCACTTGTGGAATCTTCGTTCCTCACCAGAGATCAAGCCCTGAGCCTTTGGAGTGGGAGCACTGACTCCAAGACCCTAGACTACCAGAGAACGAACTCTAGGGGGTATCAAATAGTGAGAACTCACACAAAGGAAACCACTGAATTACAAGACCTGGCATCACCCAACCCCCAGTAGCACCCCATGCAGGATGCCTCATCTAAACAACAAACAGAACAGAAATACAAACCCAATCATCAGCAGACAGGATTACCACCTCACTCAGCCTTAACCATCAGAGGAAAAACAAACAAACAAAAACTCAGCACAAATCTCACTTACACAAACCACTGGACCAATTTTAGAGGGGAGAAATCAAAAGGAAGAAAGAATTCAACCTTGAAGCCTGGGAAAAGGAGACCTCAAACATATAAGTTTAAAAATAATAATGAAAAGGCAGAGAAATACTACACAAATGAAGGAACAAACTAGAAACACAGAAGTCCAAATAAATGAAGAGGAAATAGGCAAACTACTTGAAAAAGAATTCAGAATAATGATAGTAAAGATGATGAAAAACCTGGAAAGCAAAATGGATAAAATGCAGAAATCAATTTTAAAAGATCTAGAATAATTACAGAATAAACATGCATAAACAACACAATTACTGAAATTAAAAAGACTCTAGAAGGAATCAATAGCAGAATATCTGAAGCAGAAGAACAGATCAGTGATCTGGAAGATAAAATGGTGGAAATTACTTTTGAAGAGCAGAATAAAGTAAAAAGAATGAAAAGAACTGAGGACAGTCTCAGAGATCTCTGGGACAAAATCAAATGCACCAACATTCGAATAATATGGGTCCTAGAAGAAGAAGAGAAGAAAGGGTATGAGAAAATTTTTGAAGAGATTACAGTTGAAAATTTCCCCAACATGGAAAAGGAAATAGTCAATCAAGTCCAAGAGGCACAAAGAGTCCCATACAGGATAAACCCAAGGAGAAACACGCCAAGACACATGCTAATCAAACTAACAAAGGCCAAACACAAAGAAAGAATATTAAAAGCAGCAAGGGAGAAGCAATAAGTAACATACAAGGGAAACCCCATACGCTTAACAGCTGATCTTTCAGCAGAAACTCTGCAGGCCAGAAAGGAAAGGCAGTATATATTTAAAGTACTGAAAGGGGAAGACCCACAACCAAGATTACTGTACCCAGCAAGGATCTCATTCAAAATTGATGGAGAAATCAAAAGCTTTTCAGACAAGCAAAATTTAAGAGAATTCAGTACCACCAAACTAGCTTTACAACGAACGTTAAATGGACTTGCATTTCTCTAATAATGAGCAATGTTGAGCACCTTTTCATGTGTTTGTTAGCCATCTGTATGGCTTTTTTGGAGAAATGTCTGTTTAGGTCTTTTTCCCACTTTTTGATAGCGTTGTTTGTTTTCCTGGTATTGACTTGTATGAGCTGCTCGTATATTTTGGAAATTAATCCTTTGTCAGTTGTTCCATTTGCTATTATTTTCTCCCATTCTGAGGGATGTCTTTTTACCTTGTATATAGTTTGCTTTGCTGTGCAAAGCTTTTAAGTTTAGTCAGGTCTCACTTTTTTACTTTTGTTTTTACATGTTACTCTAGGAGGTGGGTCATAGAGGATCTTGCTTTGATTTATGTCATCGACTGTTCTGCCTCTGTTTTCCTCTAAGAATTTTATAGTTTCTGGTCTTACATTTAAATCTTTAATTCATTTTATCTTTGTGTATGGTGTTAGGAAGCGTTCTAATTTCATTCTTTTACGTGTAGCTGTCCAGTTTTCCCAGCACCATTTATTGAAGAGGCTGTGTTTGCCCCATTGTATATTCTTGCCTCCTTTGTCATGAAGATCTCTATTGTACAGTTCTTCTGTGTATTCTGGCACCTCTTAACATCTTCTCCTTCTGTCCAGTGCATATAGACTTAACATTTTATTATATCCTTTACTGTGCCCCTCTTTGAAATGTTCCCTTGGTATCTCTAATTTTCTTGAAGAGATCTCTAGTCTTTTCCATTCTATTGTTTTCCTCTATTCCTTTGCATTGATCACTGAGGAAGCCTTTCTTATCTCTCCTTGGTTTTCTTTGGAAATCTGCATTCAAATGGGTATATCTTTCCTTTTCTCCTTTGCCTTTAGCTTCTCTTCCTTTCTCAGCTATTTGTAAGGCCTCCTCAGACAGCCATTTTGCTTTTTTGCATTTCTTCTTCTTGGGGATGGTCTTGGTCACTGCTTCCTGTACAATGTCAGGAACCTCCATCCATAGTTCTTCAGGCACTCTGTCTATCAGATCTAATCCCTTGAATCTATTTGTCACTTCCACTGTATAATCGTAAGCGATTTGATATAGGTCATACTTGAATGGTCTATTGGTTTTCCCTACTTTCTTCAATTTAAATCTGAGTTTTACAGTAAGGAGGAATAGGCAAATTTAATTCAGACGACCATTATATCTACTACTGTTTGCAAGAATCCCTTAGAAGAAATGGAGTAGCCCTGATAGTCAACAAAAAAGTCCAAAATGCAGTACTTGGGTGCAATCTCAAAAATGACAGAATGATCTCTGTTTGTTTCCAAGACAACCATTCAATATCACAGTAATCCAAGTCTGTGCGCCAACCAGTAACGCTGAAGAAGCTGAAGTTGAATGGTTCTATGAAGACTTACAAGGCCTTCTAGAACTAGCATCCCCAAAAGATGTCCTTTTCACTACAGGGGGCTGGAATACAAAAGCAGGGAGTCTAGAGATACCTGGAGTAACAGGCAAATTTGGCCTCAGAGTACAAAAGGAAGCAGGGGAAAAGGTAACAGAGTTTTGCCAAGAGAACATACCGGGTCATAGCAAACACCCTCTTCCACCAACTCAAGAGAAGACTCTACACGTGGACATCACTAAATGGTCAATACTGAAATCAGACTGATTATATTCTTTGCAGCCAAAGATGAAGAAGCTTTATACTGTCAGCAAAAACAAAACCGGGAGCTGACTGTGGCTTAGAGCATGAATTCCTTATTGCAAAATGACATGAATAGAGATTTCAGTTATCTTTTAAGTATCTACTCTAAAATATAAATAGCCAGTTAAGAGTCACCAGATATTTTAAAGAAAACCTGTAATATGAAAGAAAAAAATTCACATAGTCAAATTTAAAGTAACTTGAAAAGGACTATGTAATGACATGAAAACTTTAAAAAACCCAAAACTATCATCAATATCTTGGAAGATTTTAAAAACGTCATGCCATCATATTCTTGAAATAAGAACAAGACACCGCCTTAAAATTTTTCTTCCTGACAATAAAAAGTGCAAGGGACTTTCCTGGCAGTCTAGTAGTTGAGACTTTGTCTTCCAATACAATCGATCCCTGGTCAGGAAGCTAAGATCTCACAAGCCTCTCAGCTAAAAAACTGAAACATAAAACAGAAGCAATACTGTAACAAACACAATAAAGACTCCAACATGGTCTGCACCAAAGGAAAAAAAAAAAAGTACTTCAAGAAATTAAGATATAAGAAAATCAAAAACCTCAATACAACAGCTTTAGGAAAAAGTTAAGAAAATTACCCTAAAAGTGTGCAAAATGGCCAGGTAATAGAAAAACAAGAAAACTGATAGCTAAAGATTAGAGATGTAGGTAAGAGAGGAGGATACCAACAACCAAACATTTCAAGGAAATTTCCAGACTGAAAAGATCTAGTAATACCCAGCACAGTGAATAAGAACAGACCCATAAAGATACATTATAATAAAATTTCACAACAATTGAGTCAACAAAACCATTCTGTAAACGTTCATAGAAAGGGGCAAAAGGTTACATATAAGAGATCAGGAATTCAATGGTTTTGAACTTTCAAACAGCAATGTTGAAAGCTGAACGCAATGGAGAAACTCCTTCAAAATTCGGAGAAAAGGATTTTGAACCTATAATTTTATTCCCTGCCAAACTATCCAGTAAGAATGAAGGATAAGTAAAGGTATTTTAAAGACATGACAGGCTTGCTCAGGTCAAATATCCAGTGTATCACACTGTATCTATTTTAAAGCATTACTAGGGAATTGATGCAGAAATGATGAGAGAGCATCTGTGAGGAGATGCAGGTCTGGAACCTGGGACACATTCAGTTGGTCATCTGTATATCTGAAATTCAACATTAAAAATAACAGCCAAATCTATAATAAAATATGATCTTGCAAATAAAAATAGGTAACACTGAATGATGATTCAATGCAAAGAATACTGTTCTAAGTGATTTAAATTCATTCATTTAATCTTACCCTAGCATGATACACAGAGAAGGCAATGGCACCCCACTCCAGTACTCCTGCCTGGAAAATCCCATGGATGGAGGAGCCTGGTAGGCTGCAGTCCATAGGGTCGCTGAGGGTTGGACACGACTGAGTGACTTCCCTTTCACTTTTCACTTTCATGCTTTGGAGAATGAAATGGCAACCCACTCCAGTGTTCTTGCCTGGAGGGTCCCAGGGACAGGGGAGCCTGGTGGACTGCTGTCTATGGGTCGCACAGAGTTGGACACGACTGAAGAGACTTAGCAGCAGCATGATACAGGCTAAAAGAGTTACATAAATTCCTGATACTTTTGATATTTCACCAAGTGACCTGATCTGGTATCATTAAAACCTCAAGAAAATTTAAAATTTTCTATAGCGTATTCCCCTCTATGTCTTCAAACTGTAGCTTAGTAGGTGAACTCTTAATATAATTGAAGGCAATCATTTTAATAAAATATAAAAAAGCAGTTAAACAATGCCTGTACAAGTCAAATCCCTTATGATTATACAGTAGAAGTGAAAAATAGATTTAAGGGACTAGATCTGATAGATAGAGTGCCTGATGAACTATGGAATGAGGTTTGTGACATTGTACAGGAGACAGGGATCAAGGCCATCCCCAAGAAAAAGAAATGCAAAAAAGCAAAATGGCTGTCTGGGGAGGCCTTACAAATAGCTGTGAAAAGAAGAGAAGTGAAAAGCAAAGGAGAAAAGGAAAGATATACCCATTTGAATGCAGAGTTCCAAAGAACAGCATGGAGAGATAAGAAAGCCTTCCTCAGCGATCAATGCAAAGAAATAGAGGAAAACAACAGAATGGGAAAGACTAGAGATCTCTTCAAGAAAATTAGAGATACCAAGGGAACATTTCATGCAAAGATGGGCTCGATAAAGGACAGAAATGGTATGGACCTAACAGAAGCAGAAGATATTAAGCAGACATGGCAAGAATACACTGGAGAAATGTACAAAAAAGAGCTTCACAATCCAGATAATCATGATGGTGTGATCACTCACCTAGAGCCACACATCCTGGAATGTGAAGTCAAGTGGGCATTAGAAAGCATCACTACAAACAAAGCCAGTGGAGGTAATGGATCCCAGTTGAGCTCTTTCAAATCCTAAAAGATGAGCTGTGAAAGTGCTGCACTCAATATGTCAGCAAATTTGGAAAACTCAGCAGTGGCCACAGGACTGGAAAAGGTCAGTTTTCATTCCAATCCCAAAGAAAGGCAATGCCAAAGAATGCTCAAACTACCACACAATTGCACTCATCTCACATGCTAGTAAAGTAATGCTCAAAATTCTCCAAGCCAGGCTTCAGCAATACGTGAACCATGAACTTCTTGATGTTCAAGCTGGTTTTAGAAAAGGCAGAGGAACCAGAGATCAAATTGCCAACATCCGCTGGATCATGGAAAAAGCATGAGAGTTCCAGAAAAACATCTATTTCTGCTTTATTGACTATGCCAAAGCCTTTCACTGTGTGGATAACAATAAACTGCGGAAAATTCTGAAAGAGATGGGAATACCAGACCACCTGACCTGCCTCTTGAGAAACCTATATGCAGGTCAGGAAGCAACAGTTAGAACTGGACATGGAACAACAGACTGGTTCCAGGAAAAGGAGTATGTCAAGGCTGTATATTGTCACCCTGCTTTTTTAACTTATATGCAGAGTACATCATGAGAAACGCTGGGCTGGAAGAAGCCAAGCTGGAATCAAGATTGCCGGGAGAAATATCAATAACCTCAGATATGCAGATGACACCACCCTTATGGCAGAAAGTGAAGAGGAACTAAAAAGCCTCTTGATGAAAGTGAAAGAGGAGAGTGAAAAAGTTGGCTTAAAGCTCAACATTCAGAAAACAAAGATCATGCCATCTGGTCCCATCACTTCATGGGAAACAGATGGGGAAACAGTGGAAACAGTGGCTGACTTTATTTTTTGGGGCTCCAAAATCACTGCAGATGGTGATTTCAGCCATGCTCCTTGGAAGGAAAGTTATGACCAATCTAGATAGCGTATTTAAAAGCAGAGACATTAGTTTGCCGACAAAGGTCCGCCTAGTCAAGGCTATGGTTTTTCCTGTGGTCATGTATGGATGTGAGAGTTGGACTGTGAAGAAAGCTGAGCGCCGAAGAATTGATGCTTTTGAACTCTGGTGTTGGAGAAGACTCTTGAGAGTCCCTTGGACTGCAAGGAGATCCAACCAGTCCATCCTAAAGGAGATCAGTCCTAGGTGTTCATTGGAAGGACTGATGCTAAAGTTGAAACTCAATACTTTGGCCACCTCATGCGAAGAGTTGACTCATTTGAAAAGACCCTGATGCTGGGAGATATTGGGGCCAGGAGGAGAAGGGGACGACAGAGGATGAGATGGCTGGATGGCATCACTGACTCGATGGATGTGAGTTTGAGTAAACTCCAGTAGTTGGTGATGGACAGGGAGGCCTGGTGTGCTGCAATTCATGGGCGTGCTACAATTCATGGGCGTGCAAATAGACAATACTGAGCGACTGAACTGAACCTTTTCAAATTACATAACATGGAAATACAGTTCGCATGCAAGTGAAAAAAGGATGTAAAGTTTTATATATAATATTATTATAGTTCTGTGCTTTAAAAAAATCTATCCTAAGAAAAAGCAAATATATATATATATCTGTATACCAAAATGTTAAAAATTTCTCATTTCTAATTTCAACTCTAATTTCTAATTTTAGTGGTGGAATTAGTGGTAACTATTTTTCTTTCCAAAATTTCTCCAAATTGAGTGTGATGAATATGAACACCGGAGTGGTAGCCATTCCCTTCTCCAGCGGATCTTCCCAACCACGGGGCAGATTCATCACCGTCTGAGCCACCAGGCAAGCTCATACATTACTTGTGGAGTTATAAAAAAATTTAGTCTCAAGATCCTTTTAAACTCTGCATCATGGAAGATCTCAAACAGCTTTTATGTGGGTTACATCTATTGATTAGATTTGTATTTAAAATTAAAATGAGAATATATATTAATTCATAAATAGTGACAAATTCACTGCCTGTTTTATAAGTTTTGTTTACAACTACCTGCTTACAACTTATTTTATGGAAAAAAAACTATATTTTCTAACAAACTTATTGAGAAGAGTAGCATTGCTTAAAATTTTGCAAATCTCAGCATCTGGTTTACAGAAGACACCTGGATCTGGAACTCCATATCTCCCTCTGCATTCAATTTGCTGCAATATCATGTATTATGTAGCTACTTAAAAAACCTGACTGCAAACTTATATGAGAATGAGTGAAGAAAAGCCAATAATGTATTGATATTAGTATAAACAGACTGACTTTATCAACCTCCTAAAACAATATACAGGACTTCACTTTTCCTGGATCACACTTTGAGAATTAAATACTGCATTATTTTGAAAAAAATTCTTTCTCTCCAAGAATACTGAATGGTGGCTGGTAGCTTGCTACATCATGAAATAAATAGAGACTTAAGAGACTTAAGAGTTCTGATTTCTGGGTGAATAAAACTCAAAAAGGAAGAACTTTCCTTCTTGCCTCAAAGAGTAATGTTTAAAGTAAGCCTTTTTCCTTAGTTCGACACTCTTTTCATTGGGTTTAGATTTAATTCTCTTTAAGTTACTGGTAGTTACACTCAGGCTTGGAAATCCCAGTCTGAGCATTAGTCACTAAGTGGAGCAGATGTGAAAAGAAATCGGTATGGCACTCTTTCCCCTTCTCTCTTTCAATTTGATATAAAACAGTGTAATATAGCACTACTACTACTACTACTAAGTCACATCAGTCGTGTCCGACTCTGTGCGACCCCATAGACGGCAGCCCACCAGGCTCTCCCGTCCCTGGGATTCTCCAGGCAAGAACATTGGAGTGGGTTGCCATTTCCTTCTCCAATGCATGAAAGTGAAAAGTGAAAGTGAAGTCTCTCAGTCGTGTCCGACTCTTTGCGACCCCATGGACTGCAGCCCACCAGGCTCCTCTGCCCATGGGATTTTCCAGGCAAGAGTACTAACTTTGGGTATTACAGAAATCACCGAGGATGCAAAAAATATCTGTGAAACTCAAAAAACAGCAAAAGGGATTCTCACATTTTGATCTTTTAACCTAGAACTGGTGGGAACATTTTTTTAAACGTAGAATTACACTTTGAGATTTACACAACTTGATTTTTAACATGACCGTGAGGTTTTACGAAATCTTTGGGAGGCACTACTGACTGAGTACCTTTCAATGTGTCAAATACTATTCTAGGAACTAAGGATTCAGTCATTGGTATATTTTCTCATGTTTCCAGAATGTAAACTCCCCAAAGGCAAGAAATAGTTTCCTACCTCTCAGAGCTGCTGCCTATGATGCTTTTCACAAGACAGTGGTACAAAAAATATCAGCTGATTTGAACTGAGAGGGCATGTCCTTATTCATGCCGCAAGTCCACAAACCTGATTATATTTCCACATCTATTTTATACTCTGTGGACACTTTTCTCCCTCCATTCCTTGATAATTTTCCCTTGGGCTCAGCTCTTTTATTGCTCTTTCCCAACAACTAAAAAAGGCTTCACATAACAGTCTTATTTTTTAAAAAATGCTTCCCAATGCCCCAGGATCATGCCCGTACTGCTTACTTGGTGGACAAGATCTAGCTCTAGTTTACCAATAGCTCTAGTTTACCTAAAGCCTATATTCAGACACCCTCCAATCTGCCATGGTCTTTCATATGGATGACTTTGGGCATTCTATTCTTTCTGCCTGGAGTGCCTGCCTCAGTTATGTCTACCAGATAAATGTAGGATTATCTTTCATGGTTACCTTGGTTTCAGTACTTTTCATGACCAGTCTTACCTATCGCCCGTGATCAAATTAACTGCTCTTCCATCAGATGTTTTATTGTTCCTTCATTCACATCTCCTGCTATATACTTACACTGCATCATAGATTGTATCTGCATACATAGTATGTATGTGCATCTCTTTCCTCTAGACTACATTCTTCAAGAACAGCAGCTATGACTCTTTTATCCCTATCTCCTCGGTATCTAACACAGTCTGGCTTATAAAATGCATACAAATGTCTGTTCTAAGTGTGTGTGTGTGGGAGGCACAGTTGAAGTTATTTAGTTGTTACTGCTACTGCTAAGTCATTTCAGTCGTGTCCGACTCTGTGCGACCCCATGGACAGCAGCCCACCAGGCTCCCCCGTCCCTGGGATTCTCCAGGCAAGAACACTGGAGTGGGTTGCCATTTCCTTCTCCAATGTATGAAAGTGAAAAGTGAAACTGGAGTCTCTCAGTCGTGTCCGACTCTTTGCGACCCCACGGACTGCACCCCACCAGGCTTCTCTGCCCATGGGAGTTTCCAGGCAAGAGTACTAGAGTCGGGTGCCATTGCCTTCTCCTAAAGTCATGTCCAATTCTTTGTGACTCCATGGACTGTAGCCCACCAGGCTCTTCTGTCCATGGGATTTTTCTAGGCAAGAATACTAGAGTGAGTTGCTATTTCCTTCTCCAGAGGATCCTCCTGACCCAGGGACTGAACCCACATCTCTGGCATTGGCAGGCATATTATTTACCACTGAGTCACCAGGAAAGCCTGTGCAGTTGAAATTATCTTTTCCAAATAGGTATGTTCATCTATACTACCTAATTTACTAAATACTAGGTTGGTGCAAATGTAATTACAGTTTCAGACTGTGAATTTTAAATCATTATAACTAGGCTCAAACACATTATTAATCAAAATAGGAACCATTACAATCAATACATTTTTGCCAACAAGAAGTAAGTTTGTTTACTCCTATAGCATAAAAATCCATGTCTTGGAACTCAAGGAACTCTTGGAACACATTTTCTGCATCCTGCCGGTTGAGGAAGCATTTTTCCTGCAAAAAATTGTCAAGATGCTTGAAGAAGTGGTAGTTAGTTGGCAGGACGTCAGGTGAATGTGGAGGATAAGGCAAAACTTTGTAGCCCAATTTGTTCAACTTTTGAAGTACTGGTTGCATGATGAGCAGTTGGGTATTGTGGAGAAGAATTGAGCACTTTTTCTTGACCCATGCCCGCTGCAGGCACTGCAATTTTTGGTGCTTCTCATCGATTTGCTGAGCATACTTCTCATATGTAATGGTTTCTCTAGGATTCAGAAATTTGTAGTGGATCAGACCAGCAGCAGACCACCAAACAGTGACCATGACCTTTTTCTGGTGCAAGTCTGACTTTGGGAAATGCTTTGGAGCTTCTTCTCAGTTAAAATCACTAGTTGGTTGTTACTGGTTGTCATATAAAATTCATTTTTCATTACACATCACAATCTGATCGAGAAATGGTTTGTTGTTGCGTAGAATAAGGGAAGACAACACTTCAAAACAACAATTTTTTGGATTTTTGGTCAGCTCATGAGACACCCACTCATTGAGCTTTTTCACCTTTCCAATTTTCTTCAAATGCAGAACCATAGAATAGCTGACAGTGAGTTCTCCAGCAGCTTCTCGTATAGTTGTAAGATCAGCTTCGATGACGCTCTCTGTTGGTCATTGTCAACTTGTGATGGCCAGTCACTATGCTCATCTTCAAGGTTCTCATCTCCTTTGCAAAACCTCTTGAACTACCACTGCACTGTACGTTTGTTAGCAGTTCCCATGCCAAATGTGTTGTTGATGTTGTAAGCAGTCTCTGCTACTTTACGACCCATTTTGAACTCAAATAAGAAAATCGTTCAAATTTGCGTTTTAACATTTCTATAGTCCAAAATAAATATAAAATAAACAGTAATAAGTCATTAGCAAAAAACATAAAGTGAGAAATGCACATTAAAATGATGTATAACATAACCACATTTATTCAGGATGTATTCCAGTATCAAATGGCAAATTTCAACAACGCAAAAACTGCAATTACTTTGGCAACAATCTAACAAAAAAATCATATAGTCCCATCACTTGACACTTTTATACACTTATATAATCCAAAGTTTATGAACTAGACATATAGCATGAACTATATATTTTTTTCTTTGATGTGTATTCAGCTTATACAAATTATAATAGAAGTACATATTATCTGAAAGATAGAGAGACTAAAATATTTTCTATTAGTAATTTACTAAAACTACAGAAATAGAAAATATTAACAAATAGCCTTCAGTTCTATTTTAAAAACTATTCCAATTTCAGATTCAGAAGATCAAAAGTGAAAATACCTTCTTTGTTACTTTTCAATGAAGACATTAATATTTTTTGCATCTTCAGCAGAAATTAAAGAAGACACAAACAAAAAGACATCCTATGTTCATGGATTGGAAGATTTAATATTGTTAAGATATCAATACTATTTAAAGTGATCTATAAGTTCAATTTACATCAAAATCCAATGTTGCTTTTTTAAGAAACAGAATTACCCATCATAGAATTTATATGGGATGTCAAAGTACCCCAAAGAGCCAAGACAATCTTGAAGAATAAAACTGGAAGACACATACTTTCTAATTTCAAAACTTACCAAAAAGCTACAGTGATCAAAACAGGGTGGCAGTGACACACAGCCCAGTGGAACAAAACAGACAGCCCAGAAGTGAGCCCTCACACCCATGGTCAAAAGGTTTGTGACAAGAGGACCAAGTTCATCCACTGGACAAAGCACAGGCCGTTAAACAAAAGGTACTGAGAAAACTGGATATCCACACACTGAAGGATGAAGTGGGACCCCTACTTTACAACACATACAAAAATTAACTCAAAATGGATCAAAGACCTAAACTAAGACCTAAATGTATAAAACTCTTAGAAGGAAACATAAGACAAAAGCTCCACAACACTGGAGTTGGCAATTATGTTTTGGATATGATATCAAAAATGCATGCAACAAAAGAAAAGGCAGTCAAACTTGGCTTTATAAAAACTTAAAAAATCTGTGCATCAAAAGGTTTTATCAATAGAGTAAGAAGGCAATCCAAAGAATGGGAGGATATATTTGCAAATGTATCTGATAAGGGATTAATATCCAGAATATATACAGGACTCCTAAAACTTAACAATAACAACAAAAACACAATTCAAAAATGGGCAAAGGTCTTGAATAGATACCTTCTCCAAAGAAGATACACAAATGCCAATAGGCATGAACACGTTGAGCATCAAATAAAATGCTCAACATCACTTATCATTAGGGAAATGCTAACCAAAATCACAATGAGATACAGCTTCACATCCATTAACGATAGCTACTATCAAAAGGAAAAAAAAAAGAAAATAACAAGTGTTGGTGAAGATGTGGAGAAATGAAAATGTTTCTGTGCTACTAGTGGGAATGTAGAATAGTATATCAACTGCAGGAAAGAGCATGTGGAAAAAATTAAAATAGAATTACCACATGATCCAACAATTCCATTTCTGGGTATATGCTCAAAAGAATTCAAATCAGGGTCTCAAAGAGATTTCTGTATACCCATTTTTATAGCAGCACTGTCATAGTAGCTAATATGTGGAAGCAACCCAAATGGTTGACTGGATATGCAAAATATGTTATATATACATGATAGAATATTATTCAGCCTTTTAAAGTAAGGCTTCCCTGGTGGCTCAGATGGTAAAGCGTCTGCCTGCAATTCGGGAGACCCAGGTTCAATACCCGGGTCAGGAAGATCCTCTGAAGAAGGAAATGGCAACCCACTCCAGTACTCTTGCCTGGAAAATTCCATGGATGAAGGAGCCTGGTAGGTTAAAGTCCACGGGATCGCAAAGAGTCGGACACGACTAAGCAACTTCATACACCACCTTTTAAAGTAAGGAAACTTTGACATATGCTACAACATGGATAAGCTTTCAGCATACTGTGCTAAATGAAATAAGACAGTCACAAAAAGACAAATACTATGTAATAATCTCACTTATATGAGAAACTTAGCTAAAATTATAAAGGGAAAGTAGAATGGTGATTTCCAGGGAATGGTAGGAGAGGAGAAAGTGGATCTACTATTTAATGGGTACGAAGTTTCAGTTTTATAAGATGAGAACTCTGGAAGATGGTGGTCATGGTTGGCACAAGTTAAATGTACTTAACGTCATTGAATTGTACACTTAAAAATGGTTAAGATAGTAAATTATATATATATAATACCATCCCAACTAAAATATATTTAAAAGTTAAATAATGTAACTGAAAAGTTTGGAAAAATAAACATGTGAGTAAGGACTTCCCTGGTGGTCCAGTGGTTAAGACTTTGCTTCCCAATGCAGGGAGTGTAGGTTCAATCCCTGGCTGGGGAGCTAAGATCCCATTTGCCTTGTGGCCAAAAACCCAAAAAACGTAAAGCAGAAGCAATATTGCAACAATTTCAATAAAGACTTTACAAATGGTCCACATAAAAAAAATCTGAGGCGTATACCTGGGAAAGGGGTGTGATGGTGGACTAAATCTAGGCAGATCTACTTAAGACACAAGATTTTTAAAAATTAAATAATGCAAAAATTATTTTATATGTTATTTGGAAAAATAATCATGTGAGTATAACATGTTGTAGAGTAATTAAAACAATTTGATATTCTGGCTGAAGAGGCACATCAGTGTACCTGTGGATTGGAAAAAATGTTTTTAATGCTTCTATTAATTCATACTAAAGACATACTGCTGTGAAACCTTTTTCCTCTACAGACTGTCAGAATTATTTGAAAGTGTATCAGTGAGACTGGAACATCCCACTCTTGCATGGATGATGAATCATTAATCAGAAGCAGCCTCAATTTCCAACCCAGAGCTTCAGATAAGGGTTTCCCAGACACAACATTCCACACATTTATCTTAACTTTGTAGTCTCCAAGGAAACGGGACTCTTAAGTCTGTTTCTCAGCCTAGGCCTGATGTTAATTAACCCGGTACACAGTCTTGCTGTGCTTTAAACTTATCAAATATTGCTTCATTTAAATTTTGTCTAAACTCCACCCCTCCCCAGAATCCTATAATAACACTATCCCTTCTGGCAGTTCCTCTGGTGTGTGATCTCCCTCTCAGCAGCAAGTTAATTAACCTCACTTTGTTAGCCTAAAGAGATATATCCCTGGTGGTCCTTACCAGACTGAAATAGAGTCTGTTTAAAAAAACAAAACAAAAAAAACCACAAGTACATATGGAAACTTAATGCATAGTACACATAGCATTTCAAATCAAGAAAAAGATGGCTTATTCAAGAAAGGATATTGAAATAATAATCTTTTGGGGAAAACATAAAAAAGCAACCATCTGGATCTCCACCTATTTCTTTCAAATTCTGACTGTTTCTAAGATTTCAATACTTAAAAAAAAATGAAATTAAAACAAAACTAGAAGAAAACATCTTTTTTACATTTTTATATCATGAACCGAGATTTTTTTCAAATCCCAAAATGTATAAATATAGTAAAACCGTATGAAGTTATTCATTTAATTAACTGGCAATGAAACTGCTAGTTCAAATGTACGTTTTGTATAAAATGTTTAAAAAAATCTGTACAGCAAAAAATAACAAAAACTATCATAAAAAAGATAATCAACTTAATATAACAACAGTTTAAAAAAGTAAAGGATTTGAATGAAAAAAAAAAACAATGGTCAAGGATGTTCACATCCCACTCATATTACAGAAATGTAAACCTCAAATGAAGAGATACTATTCTTAACCTATCAGAATGGCAAAAAATGTTAAGCTTAGTAACAGCCAGTAATGACACAGACATGAGAGAAAACTGACACTCCTATATTGTTCCTCAGAATAAACATACTTACTGTCTTTTTAGAAGAGCAGTTTGACAGTATCTGTAAACCTTTTCAAGTGTGCCTTGACATATCATTTCATGATCAGAAATTTTTCTTATGGACACAAACACAGAACTGTGCAAAGATATGGCAGCCATAGCCACAGATGTTTGCTGATGAGGAGTTAGTTTAAAAAAAAATATATGGGACATCTCTACCAGAGATTACATTGTAGATGTTAAGAACAATGATTGATTTGCACTAATTAGGAAAATCTTGGCACATTTGGCAATTACAATTTTTTGTTAGTAAAGTATTACTAATGTACAGGAAACAAAACAAAACAAACCCAAACTAAAAACATAGATTAAACACACATACACACACATGTACTTATATACATACAGAAAAGAATATGTTTTCATTCCCATCTCTACCCCAGGTTCTCATCAAAGGTAACTACAGTTGCCCCTTGAACAACATGGGTTTGAACTGGCTGGGTTCACTTTTATGCAGATACTTTTGAATAAAAATACTGGGAAACTTCTTTGGAGATTAGTGACAATTTGAAAAACTTGCAAATGAACCGTGTAGGCTATAAATATTGAAAAAATTAATACAAAGTTATGTAATGAATACATAAATTATAAATACTAGTCTACCCTTAAGGTGAGTGATGCTTAATATAAAATTAATAATATATTAGCTTTCCTACTGTTTCATAACTTTGCTTTCAGAGAACTGCATTACCATATAGGTACAGTATGCACCCCCCCATCTCTCCCCTGCTTATAATTTATGTTTCAGCAATTGTGAACTATTTACAGTTCAATAAACACCTCAATGCAGTGAGCTCCTCTATTCCCACTGTCTTTTCCATCTATACAACACACCCTTCCTCTGCTATCCATGCCCCAACCTCTGTAAATCCCATTAAGCCAATGTTTCTTAATCCTGACATAATTGACATTCTGAGCTGGGTAATTCTCTGTTGTGGGGGGGGTGCCCTGTTCACTGTAAGATATTCAACAGCATCCTAGGCCCATACTCACTAGACATCAGTAGCACTCCCCCTAGTTGGGGTTCAAATGTCTTCACATATTGCCAAATGAATGTATAAAATATATCTAGATTATATACTAGTCTATTCTTACATAGGCAACTAGGTTCAACCTGGCATCCTACTCCCATACTTTTCTCTTGCTCTCCTAGTATTTGGTTTTTGCAGGTTAAAAAGGAACAAATAGAAATTTCAAAAACTGAACCTATTACTATCTGCTCCTTGCTGTGTTATAAATTTGGACTCTCTGCTGTTCCTCAAATACCTGAGCGTCCTTATACTTGCTGTTCTCTGTTGGGAACACAACTCACCCAGATAGATACTCACATGGCTTACTCCCCAACTCCTTCGGGCCTTTACTCCTGGTGGAGTTGGGGGTGGTGCGTCTTCCTGAGCCACCCTACTCTTACTGACAGCACCTATTAACATCTAATATATTACATATTTTACTTACTCATCTTGATTATTGTCTCTTTTCTCCAACTTGATCAGTGGTTCTCAAACCCGAGTCTACACCAGAATCACCTGAAAAGCTTGTTAAAAGAATTTCTGAATCAACAAGTCTGCAGAATAGAGCCTAAAAATTTGCATTTCTGACAAGTTCCCAGGTGATGCGGAGGTTCCAGGGACCACAGTTCGAGAACCAAGGTTTTAGAACATAAGTTCCATGAGGACAGAGATTTTTGCCCACCTAGTCATTGTTTTACTTCTATGACCTGGCACATAGTAGGTACTGAGATAGGTAAATGAATTTAGTCTGTTCTCAATGCCCTTTCTGATTTGGTCTGCTATATGGTGCCAAAGACTTTCCAGGTGGTGCTAGTGGTAAAAGAACTCGCCTGCCAATGCAGGAGACGTTAAGCGATGCCAGTTCAGTCCCTGGGTTGGGAAGATCCCCTGGAGGAGGGCATGGCAACCCACTTCAGTCATCTTGCCTGGAGACTCTCATGGACAGAGGAGACTAGTGGGCTACAGTCCAAAGGGTCACAAAGAGTTGGACACGACTGAAGCGACTTAACACGCATGCAGTAGGGTGGACTCTAATTCAATATGACTGAAGTCCTTACAAAAAGGGGAGAACACCACATAAGACGGAGACATACAGGGAGAACGCCATGTGACAACAGAGGCAGAGGTTTGTGTAATATAACTTCAAGCTAAGGAGTGCCAGTGACACACAAAGCTAAGAAGCAGAGAACAGATAAAATTCCCCAGAAGGTAGAGCACAGCCCTGTCAACACCTTGATTTCAGACTTGCAACCTCCGAAACAGTGAAATGATAAAGTTCTGCTGTTTTAAATAACTCAGTGTGTTGTACTTTGTTATAGGTTATAGCAGCCCTAGGAAGCTAACACAAGGACCAAAAATGCAAATGACTCTATCAAGTTGTATATAGTTTCAAATCTGCCAATTATCCAACTTGCACCAATTTAAATATTTTAACATGTAGCTTTCCTTGTGAACTAATTAGACTTCCTGTTCCAGAATCTCCCTAATTTAATACCACCTCTCTCTGCCCTCAACATGTCCCCTCAATGTGCCAGGTAGCTCACACTACAGAGTCTAGATCACTTACTTGGATTTTCTTTTTGGTTTCTTCTACCTTCCTATAGGCTACCCTATTTCATATATAACAGCTTCTTTGTATTTTTTTCTTCAAGGGACGCTTCTTATTTTCACAGATTATAGATTTTGGCCTGCGTTTCCCTGTAGGACATCTGAGTTAGCAGTAAAATGAAAATTTAAGTACATATTCGATACTCATTTAGATTTCAAGGTAAAATGCTAACTTCTCTTTCATGGAAGAATTATGCATCCCTCACCGCCTTATTTTAAAAAGAATTCTGCCATATTCCTTCCACTTTGCTATAGTTTGTATACTAATCTCTTTACTAAAATCTCAACAAATATTGTAAAAGTAACATGGTTGTATTGGGAAGCTTAAAATTTTAAGTGAATCACAATTAAATTTCAGCATCAAGTTGTCCATTTTCCATTTAATGTTTGTTTATAGGTGCACTGTCACAAGAATTCCAATCAATCATTTCTCCACACTGAGACTCTAAAATCACCATGGTCCATAGAGTGTATAAGTTGTATAATGCAATTTTTATGTTAGTGAGCACAAGTCAATACACAAATACACTGCATATACCTAAAAGACACACTTTTCTATGACTAGGTGATCATTAATTGATATGTACTCCTAAATGACTTTGTGATATTCTAATAATTTCTGGGTACTGAATTTACTCAGAAGTACAGACTAGTACAATCAATATCCCCAAAAAAGCATATGTAAGGGAACATCTATCTTTAAATGGGTAGTGCCCACAAAATATTTTTAAAATGCTGAACCCGAAATAAAAAGATACAGAAAAACACAAATTTCAGGGAAATTTAAGAAACACATCTAATAGTTATCCACCGTAACTAAAAAACCACACACTTTTCCTGTGAAGAATTTTAAGTGAGTCATACTTTCCTTACTAAATCACTGTCTTACTTAACATATGGTAAAAAGAGTTAACTGTTTGGTAGCTTGAAACTTTACATTCAATTAAACTGTACATTAATATACACTAAGGCTGGCAAAAAATGAAATAAATACAATTATTACACATAATACTTACAACACACATCATGTACATAAGGCTCATTTGACATTTATCTGATGAAAGTGTAAAAAGTTAGTTTTACCTCCTAAATACTCAGATTCCCCACCCTCTAAACTAAAACCAGAATTAAATAACTTGAAGTTACCTAGCAGAGCTATCTATATTCAGTGCCCAATTTCTGGTAAATGAACACATTTCTGTCCGTTTCACATTGGCCTAATTACTCACTCTATTACATTAAAGTTCTAACTTTTTAAGCTTTAAAACCAGGATGAAACCAACTCATGGTTAGGATAATAGTGTTCAATCTGAAAAGCTCTAAAACGATATACCACAATAACTACAAGGCACTGAGAGAACTAGATTATAAATCCAGTCACCTTTTCCAAGGCGTGTGATGTTTAAATTCCAGTCCTTTGAAAATAATAATAAAGAGAGAGGGTAAGTGCTGGGCAAGAATAAACCCCCACACCTACATTTCGTTCATTTTCTGAGCAGACAATGCATCCAAATTCAAAGCTGTAAAGTCAATTTGTCAGCACCTACTAATCCCACCGCCCCTGGCGGGAGAGGAAGGCGGGAAGGAAAAAAACTCGTCCCGCGTCCTTCACGGAGCAATGCCCCAACACACCTGCCTAGCTTATTCTGTCAGGGGCAGGGGAATTTAAAAAGAACAAATCAGCCAGACAAACCTGATGATCCAGAGAGCTCAGAGGAAGTCCCCCAGCACTTGCGCAAGGCTCCGGCTCGCTGGGTGCTGGCGCGACGCGGCCGCCCGGCGGCTCTCCTGGAAGGTGCCCACACCTGAGCGCCCGCAGCTCCGCGGGGGGAGGGCCCGGCGGGGCAGGACCGCTAAGTGGTCCAGCCGCGCGGTCCCGAGCGCAGCCCGCGCCTCACCGTCGCCACCCGACGGCAGGCGGCGCGCGAAGAGGCGAGGGGCACCAGAGAGCGAAAGGGAAGGACCTGCGACTCACAGGAGGTTACATGTCAACAAAATAGCGGCCCGGCGGGCAGGCGGCCCCACTGGCAGTTCGCGGAGACGCCGGGAGCAGGAAGTGCCCCGCGCCTCCCTCAGGAGCCCGCACGTCCCCAGACCCGGCAGCGACTCCGAGACACCTGTTTGGCGGCGCCAGGGGTGGGTTCCACCCTCCACGCTCCCCCCACATTCACTCTCCCAGAGGGAAGGGCGAGGGGACCCGAGACCTTGGACCCGCAGCCTGAGGGCGCCTCCGCCGGCCGTACCTGACATCAGCCTCGGCTCCCTCTCGCCCCTCCAGGGGGGCGGAGAGGGGAACGACACGAGACCAGCGACCTTCGCTCTGCTCGGCAGCCGCAGAATTGGCTCGTGGCTGCTGGCCGGGGCCGCTCGCTGCCGCCCAGATTATTCCCCGGCAGCGGCGGCGGCGGCGGCCGAGGCGGGCCCAGCGCGCGCTCCCGCCCGCTCGCTCCGCCCCTCCCTGCAGCGCGTTCGGGCCGCGGGCCGCCGACGGCGCAGCCGCCACCCAGGGGTCTCCTAGCGCTGACGTCATTGCCGCCTCACGCCCCAGGGAAGGGCGGAGCGAGAGGGGGCAGGGTGGGGCGGGGCTACGGCGACGTGCGGGCGCGGGGATTGGCGGCCGAGCGCACGCCCCGCCCTTGTGCGAAGGGGTCTGGGAAGTCGGATCTTCTATGAGGGGTAGTCACAGCCCACTTGCGGCACCTCGGTGGCGGCCTCTACCTTCTTCGCGTTGCTGAAGGGTCTTGCACTAGCTTCCGGACCTTGAGAGGGCCCAAAGCAGTGAAACATCAGGGACCAGGGCTGCGAATACCCTTGGGACCTTTGTCCAAGAAACAGGCTCTTCCCTTTCAGGAGTCTTATGGCCTCTAGCCTGCTTTTAAACTGTTCTTTTTACCCCTGTTATCCCCTCCTCCTGACTCTCAACTCAGTACCTCTCTGGCCTTAAGGAGAGGAAATACGCAAGATGAGGTACGCAAACGAGTGTTGGATAATCAGGTATGTGAATGAGCAGGGGTTGAGAATCCAATTAATGATACCACAAAGCCTCCTGAAGGCACACTTGGTCTTTGGTTCTGTAATAACTTCACCGCTGTCAGGCAGTGGCCCGAAGTTTCTTCGGAGCTCTCCAAAACCTCACCGTCTCACCTTTAGTTGGCAAAGGGACTTTGTATCAGAAAACTGTTTTTGGATTAGAGAGCGAGGAGCCCTCGAGCGATTGAGGCAGTCACACAGCAGTCAGGAGGTGGGATCAAGTCTGACTTTACTGGTGTTATCTAACAAAGCCTAGTTTGAGGGTGAGAAAACTACCCTGCTTCCTAGGCCGTTGTTTAGTGCCGTGGCCTCTGGGCTGGAATCTTGATTCCCACCACCTATTAGCTGTGTAACCTTGGCAAGTTACTTACCACGCTGGAGAGGAATAATAAACAGTGTAACTAAAGTATTGTTGTTGTTCCCTTTTATTTGTTTACATTCAGCTTTAGTGTAGTTTACCAGGATATATCATTAATAGATCCGAAAGAATCTTCGGGAAGAACTTTAAAACATCTAGATTCTTATCCAAATCTCTCATTTTTTCAGATGAGAAAACTGAGGTCAGAAAGGTAAACTGAGAAGCCTGTTTTGGAAGAGAAGTGCAAGTATGTGATATCCAGGTTAGTGCTCTGTTGGATCCTCACCTCCATCGGTACTCTCTCCCCCAACCTGTATGTAATTATTGATCAGCCTCACCCCCTTTGTCTTCCACAGCCACTGTGAGACAGGGAAAAGAGACCCTTCGAGGTCAAAGTGTACCAAATAGAAAGCAAAATAAAACAAAATGCCTCAGGATTCTTATTTTAATTTTATTAGAATTTATAAGGAATAAGAAGTAATCTTTCCAGTGAGCAAATATAGGAAACCCTTCCAAGGGTAAGCTCACAGCATGTCTAAGATAATTTTCTTAGTGGCAAGAGGTATATTGATAGAACTACCAGATCAAATCAGGCCCCTCCTACCTTTCTAGGTATTATTGAAAATAGCTATTATTTTCATGAAAGCAATGTACACTTATTGAAACAAATATAAAAAAATTTCCAAATGTCATAATTCAGAGATGACAATTTTTTAAAATTCATGTTATATTCCAGACGTCTCTAAGAATAAAAACATATAAAGGTATAGAAATACAGTGTATGATAAACTGGATTTTATCATGTACACAGTTCTTTTTTCATGAACAATATATCATGAATAACATCATTTTTAAAAGTTGCATAGTGTGAAGTGGACGTACCACTGTTTATCTAACCGGTATTCTATTGGTTCATTTCTGTTTTTTTCCCCAAATGTTTACTATTGTAAACAACTCTGTGATGAGTTTCTTAATGCATGTACATTTGCACAACTGTACCGCTGTCTTCTTGAATAAATTTCTTGAAGTGACATTAATGTCAGCCAATTTTTCTTCATTATTAACTAGAAAAAAAGAAAGCTGTGGTTACTTTGAAAAATATGATTTACATGTGAGATGCAAAATGACCAGATTCTCCCATTTGAAACACAGATTAACCTTGAACAGTATGTTTGTCTATCTGGAGTATGTTTCAGGAATGTGTGTCAAAGCTCCTTGAAGCAAAATAATGTGTCACAGCTCCTTGGAGCAAAGTGATAGACACTGATAGTTGATTAAACCAAAATCCTTTCTCTATTACTTGCAGAACTCTGACTTTTTTTCAGGGTGACTGTGTCCAGTTAAAAATACTTGTTTACTCAGGCTCCTATAAGCCATGGTTTCCCATGTGACCTATCAGCAGAATGAAAGTAGATGTTGCTCATAGAGGCTCAAAGTTTTATGGAAGAAACTTTCTGTTAGCCATTGGACCTATACCTGTCCTTTATCTTACCTGGAACAGTGATATGATGCTAGATGTGGAACAGCCCTATTTCAACCACAGTAACAAAATAATAGCATAGCCAGAGGGACTGGTTTGTGATTGCTTTGAAGGGTCAGCTTATCAGCCCTGGTCTGCTCACTTCTGGGTTTATTATTATATAAAGGGGTTTGTTGTTATATGAAGGAAAATAAATCCATTTTCTTTAAGGTTTTTGTTGTTTTTGTTATAAGCACTGAATAAAATTCCTAATTGGCATAAAAAGATAGGAAAAGTCATTATTTATTTAGCACTATAGGTAGAATTTTTTAATAAACAGGGTAAGATGAAAATGGGAACAAAAAATGGAAACAAGCAACAGCAAAAAAACCACTCTCTAATAAACTTAGTTTTCCTTTAAATATCCAAATATTACAATTAGATTAACAACTCTTTAGTAATAATAGATTAAATTCTATAAATTATATTTATATAATAATGTATAGATTAAATGGACTTCCTTGGTGGCTCAGACGGTAAAAGCATCTGCCTACAATGTGGGAGACCTGCTTCAATCCCTGGGTCGGGAAGATCCTCTGGAGAAGGAAATGGCAACCCACTCCTGTACTTTTGCCTGGAAAGTCCCATGGACGGAGGATCGTGGTAGGCTACAATCCATGGGGTCGCAGAGAGTTGGACACGATTGAGCAACTAAACTTCTAAAACTATAAATTATTTAGAATTTAATGTAAATTGAATTTAATTATAAATTAAATTAGAACTACTGGTATAGTAGTTTTAAAATATGTTCACAAGTTCTTTGATACTTCTTTCAAAAATTGAGCTTAATTCCCCTCACCTAGAATTTGGACTGTACTTAGTGACTTGTTCTCATAAAGAGAATGTAGAAACGTTGTGATGTGACTTCTAAGCGGAGACTATATGTGTGCCAGCTTTCTTCTTGCTCTCTCTGGGATTGCTCACTGGGGAAAGGTAATTGTCATGTTATAAGGACACTCAGCAACTTAGAGAGAGGCCCATGTTGTGAATAACTAAGGCTTCCAGCCAACAGTCAGTGAAGAACTGAGAACTCCTGAAAACAGCCATGTGAGTGAATTTGGGAGCAGATCATTCAGCCTAGCCAAGCCTTCAGATAACTGCATCCCTTGTCAGTATCTTTGTTGTACCCGAACAGAGTCCATGAGCCAGAATCACTCAGTTTAGCCACTCCCAAATTCAAGTCTGCAGGAACTGTAAAATATAAATGTTTGCTGTTATAAGCCATGTGCAGCAAAAGTAACTACTAAAAAGCTGGATATAGTGGAGCCTACCTGGCACAATCTAGGTATTTGATTATTTGTTGTTTTGAATGAGTAAACAACTGAATGAAGTACAATATAGTAACTTTTTCACTTGAAGGGTAACATACCATGCTTGCATTATTTTTGACCCCTGACACCTGTATTGTGTAAGGTTTTTCTGACATGATCATAGGGAGATGAGTTGTGAATCTTATTGAAATCTGAACAATGACAGTCCTGGAAGAAACATATAATAAATAGTGCAGTGGAACCCTTGGATGTGAATGATGCTCTCATTTTTTTTTTTTTTACTTTTATTTGCATTTATTTTTTGCAGCATTTGTTCCTGGGCCGTAAGTTTTTGTTTCTTTACTTTCTTCTGGGATATCTTTTTCTTCTGTGTAACCTTCTCTTCTGGTTTAGGAACAATCTGTTCTTTTTCAGTAAGGATCTCAGTTTTATCAGTAATTAGCTGAGTAGCAAGTTATCAAAGCCCTCTAAATCTCAATTTTCCCTATTGCTAAATTGGAGAAACTAATTCTGACTGTCCTCAAAAGGTAGTCAGTGGGATTATATGCGATGGGGATTATATCACTCTTTTAATTACTTTAGATTCATAAGTTAAATATTTTAGGAGTGTGTACCATGAAAACTTTTATTTTAAGAAGTGATAACAAATAACTAATTTTACTGATGGCTCAGATGGTAAAGAATCCACCTGCAATGCAGGAGATGGCATTTCAATCCCTGGGTCAGGAAGATCCCTGGAGTAGGGAATGACTACCGACTCCAGTGTTCTTGCCCGGCGAATTCCATGGACAGAGGAGCCTGGCAGGCTACAGTCCATGGGGTCACAAAGTGTTGGACACAACTGAGTGACTAACACTTTGTAAAATATTAGTATTGTTCATAGTAAGAAGTTAGGATTTAAGAGTATAGCAGGATGGTAAGTTATTATATGTCAGATCTCATTTTATTACCTTGTTGAAATTTTATTGCGTGGTAAAAAGAATACATAATTATGACTGGCTCCTTTCTTTTTTCAAGAATTAATTTGTAATTGTGGTTGGGTATGTGTTCCTCTTTATGGTAACAGTGGTAGTTAAAAATACTTAGTAATAAACATACATTTAACCAATAATTTAGTTTGATCTAAGCTTTTATTCTAGAGCAAAATTGCACCCAACAGCAAGAAAATAAATAGTAGAAAACATGTCTTTCTCTTTCAGAGAGGAGGCCTTGGGCACAAAAGGGAAAGCATTATATAATGGAACATCAGAGGTAGAGATTATGCAGTTACAGACAATGCACAATTTGGTGGTGTGGCTAAGTCCAGAGGTAAATATATGAGGATGGGTAAGACAAGACTTAAGTGTAAGATTCAAGTCTTGATAATGTAATGGATGAATTGTCCAAACTTCCAGGTTTTGTTGTGTTTTCTGCTATTCAGCTATAACTCTAAATTAGATGAAACTACAGACTCAACTAGATATCAGAGTATTTGTGGTTGTAGATGACCCCAACTACCTACCATCTTTATTAACCTGAATAGGAAGAAGAATCCAAGAAAAAAGAGACAGAGCTTCCTTCTCTGGAGACAACATGCTTTTCAATGGAGCTTCTCATTTCGTTAAAAATTCCTGCTAGGATACAGTATTTTCATTCTGTGGAACCCAAGAGAGCATTTTCTAAGCAGTTTTTATTCCTTGCAGGTACATGTGCACAAAACCAAGATTTTGAGACAGTTGGAAAGGCTAGTGTTTTTTCCTGAATTGACTGACATGTGAAGGAGATAAAGGTGGAGAACAAAGGAGGAGATAATGAAAAAAGGAAAGTCTAGGAAATACTTTTAACCTCAAGGAAAGAGGACTCAGCATGACTCACAAGTTATTAGCTTGAAGGCAGAGTCTGCCACGTGTGCACTGAGGAACTAGAGAAATAGTCTGGGCTTAGATTGGGCTCCCTGGGGTTATCCTGTGTTGTGCTAGTTCCCTGGAATAAGCATCAGAATATGCCTTAATTATTTTCCCTGGTGGCTCAACAAAAGCAGAAAACATTTGTTGTAAATGAAGTAGGTGATGCTTTAAAATCCCTAAGCAGTACATTATTTATAAATGTGTTCATTACCTCTGTTAGTGTAAAAAACGGACAAATTTTAGCTATGTAAAGTGGCACAATTTTTTTCTTCTTTCTCTTAAGTTGTATTTAAAGGTTTTTAGATCTAGGAATGGGTTGGATAGATACTTTGTTGGGTGTCTGTCCATCATCCACTGAGAAGAACTCTCTTCCTTTTCCTCCAAGTCCCATTTACAGGTTTGGTCTCTCTAACCATGTATATATATATACTATAGGACCCTTGTCCCTTCTTGATTGGATAGAGTTTGATCCTTGAAGGAATCTGACTCAATCAGATCCTTTTCTCTGAGGATTTGGAATTGGAAGAGAAGTTTTAGTTGCTCTCTATTGAACGCTGAAACTGTAACACAAACAGGGGCTTGTAACCCAAACATGTGAACCCAAGGTAAGGGGAACCCATCATAGACGGAGAGGGAAATGAAGCAGACTGTCTGAGAAACGACCCTGAGCTTTGGTGCTGTCACAGAGACAGAGAAAGAAAGGGAAGAGAGTCATTTTCTAGCTTCTCACAGATTTCGCATGACCTCCATCCCACCAACAGCCCAATTCCTCTTGAGATCCAAGAATCCCTACATTGTGTTCTTACATTAAGTTACACTTTTCTGTTGTTAAGTTAGTTTGAGTGGATAATTTTTCCATTCTTTAAGACACATTTCATCGCTTCATTTAAGAGTGATCTGAATCGTTCATTTATAAGTAAAAAGCCTTTTGAAAGCTTTGGCTTGAGGAAAACATAAATCTTTGAAAAGCATGCAAAATTTCAGTCTTTAGAATGAAAAAAGCAAAATGGCAGAGTAGGAAGCTTCCCGCTCCCATTCTTCCACAGAAACATTGAAAACTAAGCAGATACCATCACTTTTGTGACAACTCTAGAAAACAGTTGAACGCTTACAGCCACCACATGAGCACTGAATCAAGAAAGAGGCACTTCAAAATAATAGGAAGGTTTTGTAGTGATTTATTTGTCCTTCCACTACCATTGCCCCTTCATGTGTGTGTACGCATGCAGTCCTGTCCGACTCTTCTCGACCCCATGGACTGTAGTCCGCCAGGCTCCTCTGTCCATGAGGTTTTCCAGGCAAGAGTCCTGGAGTGGGTTGCCGTTTCCTACTCCAGGGGATCTTCCCAACTCAGGGATCGAACCCGCGTCTCTTGCATCTCCTGTACTGTCAGGTGGATTCTTTGCCACTGCACCACCTGGGAATCCCATGGTAGAGGTTAAATGAAGTAATAACGGTGAGACTGTCATCCAGGATGCTAGTACCTTTGTAAGAAAAAGGGACTCCAAAGCTGTCTGTCTGTCTCCTCATCATGTGAAGACACAGTGAGAAGACAAACTGAATGGACAGGAACCTTGATTTTGGACTTTCCAGCCTCCAGAACTATGAGAAGTTTCTGTTATCTAAGGCATCCAGGCTGCGCTATTTTGTTATAGCAGCCCAAGCAGAGTAATACAGGGAGCAGCCTAAAGGACGATGCTCAGTGTTCCACTCAGAACTCAGGAGAAAGCTTGAAAATACTGCAAGCCAAGTGAAAAATCTTCAGACACTTCAGGCAGAAATTATTGTTGAAACATATAGTAGACTGGCTAAGATAAAAACTGGGGATAGAGTTTCTTTGGGAAATTAGGACATTTAACAGCAACTATGAGGACTCCCCTGGTGATCCGGGGGCTAAGGCTCCTCATTCCCAATGCAGGGGGCTTGGGTTGGATCTCTGGTCAGGGAACTAAATCCCACATACTGCAAACAAGATTAAAGATCCTACATGCTGTAACTAAGACCCAGCACAGTCAAATAAATAAAAATAAATATTTTTTAAAACGTTTTAAAAAATAAAAGCAACTTTGTAAATGGGGGAATTTAGAAAACCATGTATGTGCCCAGGATAAGACACATGCTCAAAAAACACTTGAGAGGACCCTCAGCTTTTTCTTGGGCTGATCCTTTGGCACAGTGCAAGCCTGGCAAGTTGAAGATCAGTGCCAATTTGCCAAGACTTGGAGGTTCCCAGCATTCAAAGAAATTTCTATCAAAACATAGCTGAACACAATCTAAGAAACAGACTTCAATGACCATATTGACAAAGAATATAGTCTTTGCAGTAATAGTTTGGGATCAGCATTGAATAATCTGACTGCTACAGCCTTTCAGCAACCAAAAAGTAGCAAGCCTTGTGAAAAGGAGAGAACCTTACTTCCAAGTACATACTGTGAGTGAGTGAAAGTTGCTCAGTTGTATCCAACTCTTTGCGACCCCCTGAACTGTAGCCTGCCAGGCTCTTCTGACCATGGAATTCTCCAGGCAAGAATACTGGAGTGGGTAGCCGTTGCCTTCTCCGAGGTATCTTCCCAACCCAGGGGTTGAACCCAGCTCTCCTGCGTTGCAGGCGGATTCCTTACCCTCTAGCCACCAGGGATGTCCCTAGTACATACTACAATAGTAAAATTTCCTGTTTTCATTTTTAAAAAAATCAAAAAGCATACAAAGAAACAGGAAAGTATGGCTATTTCTAAGGAATGAAATAAATTGGTAGAAAGACTGAAGGCAGGAGGAGAAGGGAACGACAGACGATGAGGTGGTTGGATGGCATCACCCACTTGATGGACATGAGTTTGAGCAAGCTCTGGGAGTTGGTGACGGACAGGAAAGCCTGGTGTGCTGCAGTCCATGGGGTCGCAAAGAGTCAGACATGACTGAGCGACTGAACTGATCTCTGAGGAAGTCCAGACATTGAAATTACTGGACAGAGATTTTAAAACCACTGTCCTGAAACATGCTCAAAGAACCAATAGAAAACATAGACAAAGAACTAAAGGGATAAATTGAGTGGAATTAAATAAAACTTTTGGCCACCTCATTCGAAGAGTTGACTCATTGGAAAAGACTCTGATGCTGGGAGGGATTGGGGGCAGGAGGAGAAGGGGACGACAGAGGATGAGATAGCTGGATGGCATCACCAACTCAATGGATGTGAGTTTGAGTGAACTCCGGGAGTTGGTGATGGACAGGGAGGCCTGGCGTGCTGCAATTCATGGGGTCGCAAAGAGTCGGACGTGACTGAGCGACTGAACTGATGAACTGAAACAGCATAAAAATAATCAAGTTTCCTAGATGCCTACTTCTATCCCAAATAATCCCAGCAAAGTAGGTCAAAGTCTTTCCAATTTTTATTTTGGTATAATTTCAGATTTTACAAAGTTGCAAGAGTAGTACAAAGAATCCTCATACAACTTTTCCCTTGATTATTGTTTTAAAATTTTAACCACTCACGTGAACTGTTTTCTGATTTTTCTGCCTCCAAAATTTAGGCTAATAGTGGCTAAACGTAAATACTAAACTTGATATGGTAATAAATATAACAGTAATAACAATTCCAAAAATTACTTGCTGAACCTGATACATGCCAGACAACAAGTGTTGAACTTGCACCCTCACATACTCCTAACCCTATAACTCAGGCACTATTATTATGTTAATTTAATAGATGAAGATACTGAGACATAGGGAGTTTTAGGATCTTGCCCAAGGTCACAAATAAAAATCTTCTGGTGTTGAATGCAAATGAAACCATTCAGATTCCTCGACCCTACCTACATTTTGCCTACGTTTTTAACGCTGATCTTTTAAATGAGGTGTCAGCAAACTACAGCCTTTTGACTAAATCCAGCCCATAGAATATTTAGTCCCAGATCTGCTTATACAAGGGTTGCCCATCCTCTTACACAGATGAGTAGGCATAACCTGGTCTCTCTATCCTAACCCGGCTGCTGTCTTTCAGATATCTGGTCATTTTTTCTAACTGATTACTGTGATTTCTTGTCCTGCTCACAGAAAAGCAGCAGCCTGACTAAGTTGTAACTTCTTAGACACTGTTTGGCCCTTCTAGTGAATGTCCCTGGTCTAAAGGAAATACCTAAGTGCCCAATAAAGTTGACAGGCAAGGTTAATCCTCACCAAGCTGGGGCATTCCTGGGGCATTTTATGGTGACCCACTCTAGACGTCTTAAATAATAAAAGCAACACTGTGCGTGTGATCAAAGGCAGCACAGCTGAGGTGGGCAAAGTGTGCATTGCTCTGGTCTTCCTTCAGGACTGAAAGGATTATTCCCCCAGCTATTTGGAGTGCTGCCAACAGACAGCCATCAGGTGTCAGCCCTCTCAGAGAATTGCCTCAGATGCAGCTACCTGCCTCAAGTCAAGATCATGCCTTCTTTTAGGGCACCCATATCCAGTGACTGATTAGCACAGGGGTATAGAAACCCAGCCTCCCAACCTCAACATATAATGTTGTCTAGAGCCATTCTGTCATCAGAGTTCCCCGCCGGATTGACTAAGGCCTCTGTTAAGACTGCGTCATGGTATAGTTTCTCCTTCTGTCCAGTCTTACTTCTTTTTCTTCCATTTCACAGGCACTGACCTCAAAAGCACTCCCTGATAAGCTATATATGTTCTCATTACTGGGGAACTCAGCCTATGACGAAACCTAAAGCAAGAGGAGAGCTTTTTCTCAACCCTCTAGAAATCCAAGCTTCTTTTTAAATGTCTCTGGTCCATAGATAATACAATTGTGACTGACTTCTGTTTACCTGGAGTCACCTTTTCAAGCATTAACCTTGGTGCTCCACATGAGAAATGAGGAGAAATAGATCCAATGAGCTAGTGCTGTCAGTTATCACAGATGAACCCATAATCATTTCACCATGCTGTTCAGTGTGATTTGGACAATTACTGAAGCTTTTGGGTTGTTTATATTTAATCAGAGGTAGAATTCTGAAATACTTTCAGTATGCCAGGCTTCTTTATAACTGTCTTTGCCTTAGGATAAACACCAAGGTATTTGCATACATCTTTTTTTTTGGGGGGGGGTATAGTTGATTTTCAATGTTGTATTAATGCAGGTGTACAGAGAAATGAATCTGTTATACATATACAGAACACACTCCAGTATTTTGGTCTGGGAAATCCCGTGGGCAGAGGAGCTTGGTGGTCTGCAGTCCATGGGGTCACAAGAGTCAGACATGACTTAGCAACTAAACCACCATCACTATATATACACACACATATATGTATGTTTAATACATATATCTACTCTTCCCATAGAGACCATTACAGAGTATTGAATTCCCTGTGCTACACAATAGGTCCTTATTATCTATTTCATAGATATTAATAGTAGAATATGTCAATCCCAATCTTCCAATTTAACCTCCCCATATCCCCCAGTAACCATAAGTTCATTTTCTTCCTCTGTAACTCTATTTCTGTTTTGTAGCTAAGTTCATCTGTAGCCTCTTTTTAAATTCTACATGTACGTGATATCATACGGCATCTGTCTTTCTCTGACTCCACTCGGTATGACAGTGTGACGGTCTCTAGGTTCATCCGTGTTGCTGCAGATGGCATTCTTTCTTTCTTCATGGAGGAGCACTGTTCCATTGTGGTTTTGTACGCATCTTCTTTAGCCATTCCTGTCAGTAGACATTAAGATTGCTTCCCTGCCCTGACTGTTGTGAATAGTGCTGCAGGGAGAATAGGGATCGTGCATATCTTTTAAGGGAACTTGAAAAATCACATATTAGAGTAAGTATGGAAAGTATTCATGTTTTCCTATTTTTCTGATATCTTTAAAAAAAATGTTTCCTTGGTAATACAACCTGATAGATACTGAGTGCTAAGTTGCTCAGTTGTGTCAGACTCTGAGACCCTGTGGACTGTAGCCCACCAGGCTCCTTGTCCATGGGATTCTCCAGGCAAGAATACTGGAGTGGGTTACCATGCTGTTTTCCAGGGGATCTTCCTGACCCACAGATTGAACCCGCATCTCTTACGCCTACTGCATTGACAAGTGGGTTCTTTACCACTAGTGCTACCTGGGAGGCCCCATGATAGATACTGGAGATTAGGTAAAAGGTGCTTTAATCCTGGCTATGAGACTTAACAGCTGCTTTCTGAGCCTCATGATCCTCCACTGTAAAGGGGAAACAATGATGCCCATTTTTTAGAGTTCAGTTCAGTTCAGTCGCTCAGTCGTGTCCGACTCTTTGTGACCCCATGAATCGCAGCACGCCAGGCCTCCCTGTCCATCACCAGCTCCTGGAGTTCACTCAGACTCACGTCCATCGAGTCAGTAATGCCATCCAGCCATCTCAATTTTGGTTGTCCCCTTCTCCTCCTGCCCCCAATCCCTCCCAGCCTCAGAGTCTTTTCCAATGAGTCGACTCTTCACATGAGGTGGCCAGAGTACTGGAGTTTCAGCTTTAGCATCATTCCTTCCAAAGAAATCCCAGGGCTGATCTCCTTCAGAATGGACTGGTTGGATCTCCTTGCAGTCCAAGGGACTCTCAAGAGTCTTCTCCAACACCACAGTTCAAACGCATCAATTCTTCAGCACTCACCCTTCTTCACAGTCCAACTCTCACATCCATATACCACAGGAAAAATCATAGCCTTGACTAGACAGACCTCAGTTGGCAAAGTAATGTCTCTGCTTTTCAATACACTATCTAGGTTGGTCATAACTTTTCTTCCAAGGAGTAAGCGTCTCTTAATTTCATGGCTGCAGTCACCATCTGCAGTGATTTTGGAGCCCCCCAAAATAAAGTCTGACACTGTTTCCACTGTTTCCCCATCTATTTCCCATGAAGTGATGGGACCGGATGCCATGATCTTCATTTTCTGAATGTTGAGTTCTAAGCCAACTTTTTCACTCTCCTCTTTCACTTTCATCAAGAGGCTTTTTAGTTCCTCTTCACTTTCTGCCATAAGGGTGGTGTCATCTGCATATCTGAGGTTATTGATATTTCTCCTAGCAGTCTTAATTCCAGCTTGTGTTTCCTCCAGCCCAGCATTTCTCATGAGGTACTCTGCATATAAGTTAAATAAGCAGGGTGACAATATACAGCCTTGACATACTCCTTTTCCTATTTGGAACCAGTCTGTTGTTCCATGTCCAGTTCTAACTGTTGCTTCCTAATGTGTTGGTTAAGTCAGAGGATATTTGCAAAAGGCCTGCAATATTCAAGTACTCAATAAATGCTAGCTATTTTTTATAAAAAAGTATAATAATGATGATAAGTGGACTGACCAAAGGTTTTTGAAAGGAAATATCTTTTCAACAAATACTGTAGTTTATTGCTACATATTTTATTAGCAAACAAAGATAGTCACTATAAAGATTTCTATACTGAAATATACATAAGTGATTTTCATCCAAGAGGCAATGTTTTGAAAGTAGAGGAGTTGAATGAAGTGATTTGTAAAGTATTCCACCTTGCAGTGCACCTGCAGTGTTTAAAGCCTCGTGAGTCTATGGATTAGGATGACCCTCCAAAAATAAGAGCAACTGTTTCTTGGAATCTGAGTTTTTCTCTATTGAGAGTGGGGGCATGTCGACAGAACACTTGTATTAGTCCTCTTGGCTAATAGTCTACTCGCAAATAATTCAGACTCAGTCTATCATAACATTGTCTATACACCTCACAATGCGGAAACAGTAATGATTAAACTATTATAAAAATGGAAGTTACTGCCCCTTATTTTGTCCTAACCTTATGGTAGCTTAAATTCTATTTAAATTGATTGTATATTATGGCTCATTATTTTTCTCTCAATATTAATTACTTCTGATTAGTGCTGTTTATGTATATGGAGGCAATTCTGCCCAAACAGAAGGAAAGAATTCTGCCTTCCTTCTGTCATCTGTTAACCTTGTTCTCAGGAACTAATTTCTCTGATGCAATCCCTGCATCTACCATACATCTTTGGATGTGTCCATGGACACATGCTCTCTTTTTCATCTTTTTCGTCTCTAGAATGAGTTGCATGTATAAGTCCATCCTTTAGAGCCAATTTAGAGTCAAGCTTTACCTCAATTTTGAGCTGGATTTACAGTCTCTCTTACTGAGTGGATCCAGGTTAGCAGACACACAAGACCATCTTTGTTTTTCTCCCCTTCTGTCTCTATATCCATCTTTCTACTTCCTAAGAATAGGAGTCTTTCTTTCCTCATTTCTCAAAAGAAATAGTACAGTATTTTGTGTCTCTCTCTGCTCTGTTTCAGCCACTTAATATATGTATGAGAGCATTATCAGTCAAGATTGCATTCCCTGTTCCCTTATGTATTAGACTTTTATCAGGGACATAAATGATGGGGGGAAATAGTGGGGGTAGGGGTTGAGGATGGAAAGTGGAGGCTGGTGAGCAGGAAGATAGCACTTTATAGTTGAAGCCTGAAAGATCTTGATGGGAATTGAGGATGGTATACAAACACAGAATAGAAAGAAACGTCTAGAGTTCAGAAGAACCAGGACTCCATTCTGTGAAGAGACTGAAATTTGTACTCAATATAAACTGTGGAGTGGCTCAGTGGTAAAGAGTCCACTTGCCAACGCAGGACATGTGGGTTTGATCCCCGTGTTGGGAAGATTCCCTGGAGAAGGAAATGGTAACCCACTCCAGTATTCTTGTCTGGGAAATCCTCTGTGGATAGAGGAGCCTGATGGACTAAAGTCCATGGGATCTCAAAAGTGTCAGACACAACTTAGCGATTAAACACCACCCCTGTAAAACGTGGAGTGGGACTAGTGGCCAGAAGCAGACGCATGTCAGGCAGGAAGGAGCTGAAGGATGGAATAAAGGTGAGGAAATTTAACTAATTTTGCTTCTCATGTACAAATGGCCTTTTATGGTGCTGCTGGGTTTTATCTTTCAAGTGCAGACACAGCCCGCAATTTATTAACACGAGTGAGTACAGAGCTCCCTGGAGTATGAGAAAGGAAATGAAAAAAGAGCTGTGCTCCAGCCTACCAAGCTCCCAGCTGACTGAAAGGCTTGTTCCCTTTTTCATCCACTATATGTTGTGTGTTTATATGAATGGTTGTGATACTGCTTAAACACTGTTTCTAGGAAAATGCATCCATGTTTGAGTTGGATCACCTTAAAATGAATTCTTGAAATACAGCTCACACAGAGATAGGGGACTTCTGGCTTACTATTAATAACATTAACCATCTAGATGTTACAGATAAAGAAAATGCAGGTGGTAAAACAATGGCTTGGCAAAGACATCATGATCAAATCAAGCTAAAATCAGAACTTCACGCTCCTTCATTCAGTCTGTGAAACCTCTTTTTCTACTGGATCTCCAAGGAGCATTCGCCTTGAAGAGATTATTGGGGAAGGAAAGTCCAATGAACAGACCACTTCCTTTTTCTCTCTGCATTGCTATTTCTCTTTCAGTCTATAAATCTTGCCTCCTCCCCACCTCCTTCTCCTCTGTTTGGGGTGGAGGGGATGGATTTTTTTTTCTCTTCTTTTTCTTTGCTTTCTGGTCTTTTATTGCTCTCAGTACTTGGCATGCCTCTTATTTTTCAGCCCCAATTTTTATATCTCTCACTCCTAGTAGAGAAAACATTGTCACTATTAGGATCTTTTTTTTTTCTTTTTTTAAAATTTGCATTCTGAACTCTTTCTGGCTCTGTGCTAAGCATTATAAAAAAGGAAATTTTTTTTATACAAAACTGTAGACTGTGTGTGACTTACAAAAATATACAGTCTGTTGTGAATCCCAGCCATGATTTTATAACCACCCTCATGATTCTTGACTTTTGTTTCTCAATCCCATTAAAAATCTGGTGATAGCAATGAATTGCCTCGCTCCAAAAACGTGTAAGTTACAAATATACCCAATTTGCATGCAATTTCAGAAGGTGCAAAAACTCTCTGAACCCCTTAGGAGTTTATAACCTCATACCAAGAACCCTGCTGGTTGTCTCAATACATTTTACAAATATCACACAATTTGAGATAGGAGGAGTATCTTAAAACATAGTCCATTTTAATTCATTTTGTTAAAATCAATAAGCTATATATATAACAGCCATTTTGTGTGTTTTCAGAGGTAAAGGGGGAAGAAACATTTTCAAATTATAAGTACATTGTAACTTTGTCCAAAAGAAAGAAACACTTATTGAGTACTGCCTACTACATACATACCTATTTCCAACATTATTATAGCTGTTTTAAGAATTATATATATACATGTATATGTCTATAAATATACATATGTGTACATTTGTGTATGTATTTATGTATGTGTAAACTTTTACGACAGCTGTATCATGTGGGACTGATTATACTCAGATATAGAAATTGAACTCAGTGGGATCAAATAGCTAATTCAGGTCACCAGCTAGTGAACAGTAGGTGAGGATTCTAACCCACATCTAACTCCAGTGCCCCCTTGGAGGATAATTTCTTATCTTTTCTACTTAACGCAAAACGTAGCACACAGGAGGTACTCGTGGAAGGTTGAATGTTGATTGGATTAAACTGAAGGAGATTAAGTACAGAGCCCTGCAGTAGAGACTAGAGACCACTCTCCCGGGTGCCACCCCCCAACCCCATTTAATTTCATTTCTTTAGAGACAAGGAAGGGGGCATTCTAATAAATTCTTAAGAACAGAGAAGAATCTACAAAATCTCAGAGAAATGTAGTAATTTTCCTCTATTCATCAGAGAAATATGTCATTCCCAGCAGTGAGAGGGTAACAGGCTTGAATGTACCAGTTTTCATTTGGAAAGAATGGACTGCAAAGTTAATGCAATATTAACTTGAGGAAGCCATTTTCAATTTAGTGAGTCCTCTGAACATTAACGAAAGCATTCTGACTGAAGCTACTGCAATATAAAGAACAATTTGAAACATGCCTGGAGGAAAATACAGTAATTTTAGCGTAAGGAACTTCTCAAATGAAGTCTAATTTTAAAGGAAAAAGAATCTCCTTGATTGAAGAAATTGTTCAGAACATATATGTACATACTCTAACTGAGACTAGCTAATGAGGGAAGCTATAGTTCGAAGAGAGTTGGTGAGGAAAAGGAAAGCAATATTAGAGTGGGGCAACTCTGAGACAGAGGCTGATTATACTTCAAAGGAATATCTTTAGTGAAGCTAATAGATATTCAGCTAAGTTGAACAGAAACTACATTGGAAGTAACTATCTTAGAAGCCAGTCAAGATAACAGAGTGATGCAAAATCAGTTTAACTGTTTCCTTGATTTAAAAATAAGCCCCTCTTGACTTTAGGTCAGGGCAAAATCATGATGGTAAAGTTTTTTAATTTCTTCCTAAAAACATACTAAATAATTAGAATAGCAAAAGAAAAATTCTATTCACAATATCCTCCAGAAGACCAACCCAAAATATCCACAGTAACCTCAGACCCCCAGCGAGTGTTGTCTCACCCAAACCCCCGCTGAAGCAGGAGCAGCGCAGAACACGCCTAGGCTTCGTAGCTGTGCAGAGCTAGCACAGGAGAGAGAGTTTCACCGGCGCTATAGACGCTGCAATACAGCAGTTGCCGACAAGTCCTCAAAGAGTCACTCCATGAATAGGATTTTCAGCAAGTGAATGTTGTGAGAATAGCAGTGAGAAAGAGAAGGCTCCAGACTCCAGTTGTGGATGAGCGGAGTAAAAGGAGCACAGCTCTACACTGAGGGACTGTGAAGAGGTCAGAAGATACCGAGGAGACGAAAATGCTGACAGAAGACAGAAATATCTAATGAAACTCCTTTCCTAAGGAAAATGCTCCTGTGAGACGGATTCAGATTGATCAGGACGGGAACTCTGAGGGCAAAGGGAGAGAAAAGGATCACATATAGTGGGGAGACTTAGGACTCCACAGAAGGCAGATCTCAGAAAATGGGAATAACTACACAGAGAGGCTATTTGAATATATATTTGTGTATCTATCTCTCTATTTCTTTGTGATAACAATAGAAGAGAGAGCTCTCAAGCAGTAAAGATAGGAGAGGTACCTTGGTATCTCTCAATCCCCTACAAGGGAAACATCTTCTAAAAGCACAGCACACTCAAATTATTTATACATGAACAACAGAAAAGAATATTGTTGAACAACAAATATACTGATTTTTTTTTAAATGGACTAAATAATGCATTCTAGAAAAATATACAATCAAAAAGCAGCTAAAAACTAAATAACATAACAATTATCTGAAAGAACTCAAGAAAACAATAAAAACTATAAAAGAACAGCATGTAGTATAATAGAATTAGGAAACTCAGAAATTAAAAACAAAGAAAAGAGATTCAAGAGAAAAAAGAATACAGAAGACAGGAAAAGAAGATCCAACATAAGTCCCATTGATATTGCAGGAGGCAAATGAAAGCGATGGTACAAAACACAAAATTCCATAGGGCAAGATTTTCTTAAAAGAATACAAAATGAACATCTACATTGAAAGAGCACACCATTAACCTTGGGAAATGAACCCAGAATTGCCAATATCAATACATACTCTAGTAAGATTGGACAGCAAAGGAAAGCCCTTTGGACATTCAGCACAAAGATCAAAGTCTCTTTCAAAGGAAAGATAAAACCAAATATTCATACGTACAGCTTAGGACAGTTAGGGAAACATATTGAAGATAATTAAGAAAACGTCAGTCATTTTTATATTTACCCAAAGTTGCCTTTAAGTATAAAAATTACAGGAAAACAAAGCAGTTTTGAACATCCAAGAACTTATGGAATATTGCTCCTTGAGAAGTCTGTCTAGAAAACAAGCTACAGACAGTCAGCACATGGTAGGAGCTGCTTCAGTTAAGTGTCAGGCACATAACAACTTGCTAATAAATGTTAGTTGAACATATGGATAGATATATGGATACATGGGTTAAAGAATAAACTTAAATTTTAGGATATACCAGGTAGGGAAAAGGAGAGGATCATCCGTATTACTAGTTACCAGAGAGCTAAGAATACAAAACCAGTCTTATTTCTGAGAAATTTTTTTAGATCAAGATGAACAAACTGTGTCACAGATTTGCCCAGGATGCCCAAATAGACTGTGGATGAGCTTATGAAATAGATCCAAAATTTTCTGATGCTTAGTGAAGTGCTCTTTAAAAACTTATTCACTGACAGAGTATAACGTTTAAATAACATTATTCATTCCCCCCCCTCCAATAAACAAGTCCTGTTTTCTGTTGGAGAAGGCATTGGCGACCCACTCCTGTACTCTTGCCTGGAAAATCCCATGATGGGAGGAGCCTGTTAGGCTGCAGTATCCCATAGTAAAATGTTGACCGAAAACTGGGCCACAATTGTTTTTCATTAACTTTAAAATTTTACAACAATTTATTATAGAAAAATGGAGAAAATTCACTCAAAGCCTCATCTTTACCTTCTATTTTACTTTCTTGAACTTTAGATAATTTCAAATCATTTAACATAAATAGAGCTTCCCAGGTGGTGCAGTGGTAACGAATTTGCCTGCAATGCAGGAGACAGTCCCTAGGTCAGAAAGATCCCCTGGAAAAGGAAATAGCAACCAACTCGAGCATCCTTGCCTGGAAAATTCCATGGTGGGCTGTAGTCCATGGGGTCACAAAAGTCAGACACGACTGAGCACATACAATAAATAGTTTAACTTTTGTCTGTCTCTAAATTCTCCCTTCGTATTTGGTTGATATAAATCTTAAAACTTGCTAAACTGATTAGTGATGACTCCTTGGTACCTCCAGAAACCTGAAAGTAGTATCATCAGATGGGGTTTTCATTGGGTGGGGAAAAAGAGAGGAAATGAGAGTGGGATGGAACTGCTGAGTGCTGAGGAAGAAGTGTCCGTGGTAAGTAAGTTGGAGGTCAGTATGTTTGGCCTGTCTCTTCCCCGGAGCCACGTCCAATTTTGGCATCTCCGTATTGTATTGTTGGCATCCCTCTCCAACAGGGCTAGGGGGCCACATCCATAGCCATGGCTAAGAGATATGGTTACAGGAGGCACCATGTAGCAGAGGGGCCGGGCCAGGTGTTGCATATGTGACGCAAAAACAAATAAGATCACAGCTAGAAGAGCTTCTGCTGACAGAGCAGATTTTCCTGTTTTGTTATGTTAAATATGTCCCCAATCCTGAGTAAACCCCTTGAGGAGGAAATCACTTTCTTGATTTTGTGATAGAGAGAGAGAGGCCAAAAATATTTAGTTTGGATATATGTTTAATATATTGTAAGTATCCAGCAATTATTTTCTTTCTTTTTTTTCCTTTTTTGGCCTTGTGGCATGTATTCCTTAGTTCCTTGACTAGGGATTGAACCTGAGCCCCTTGCATTCAAAGTCCAGAGTCTTAACCACTGGACTGCTAGGGAAGTTCCTAGTGTGAATATTAATGGGTATTATGTGTCCAGTTATTGAACACGTACAAATGGATTAGTTTTAGATAGTTGATACTAATAACTTAAAATTTTACCAATAGCAATAAGTGTCTGAATAGTAGACTACTTGGATTGAATTCCCAGCTCTGTCAGTAGCCACTGAGTCATTTAAGAAAGTTATTTCATCTCTCTAAATCTCAGTTTTCTCATGAAATGTGAAGAACGAAGAGTACCTCAGTCAAAGTCAGAAAGGGAAACGCAAATATCATATATAATGCATATCTATGGAATCCAGAAAAATGGCACTGATGAACCTAACTGCAGGGCTGCCCTAGAAATCAGAAATACAGAACAGACTTGTGGACACAGATGGGGGATGGAGAGGGAGGGGCAAATTGAGGGAGTATCACTGAAACATCTACTTTACCATGTGTGAAATAGATGGCCAGGGGGAAGCTGCTGTGTAGCTCCGGGAGCTCAGCCTGGTGCTGTGTGACGACCTAAGTGGGTGGATGTGAGGGAGGTTCGAGAAGGAGAGGACACATGTAACCTGTTGCTGATTCATGTTGTTATATGGCAGAAACCAATACAATATTGTAAAGCAGTTATCCTAAGATTAAAAAAAAAGGAGTACTAAATTATAGGATGGTTGTGAGAACATTGTGAGATAATGTATGAACATCACTGTAGTACAGATATTGGCATCTGTCAATCCCTTTGTAAGTGTTAGCTGTGTTATTGTTAGTATAACTTTTAGGGGTCAAAAAAAGTGATGAGTACCATCTCTGACTAGTTTTTAATATGGCCATATGGAAAGGAATGTTTTTATCCTGGAGAGGAAGTAATACACACACACACACCAACACACACTCACTGAGTATGGTATACATTTTCCTGCTATCCCATATCACTCCTCTGGGTGTTAAACCACCCCCTCCCCCCCACCTTTCTGGTGGTTTTTGAAAGGAAGAGTTTCCAAAGAAACCAGGATCTCTTGGTAACACTGGTTGGCATCTTTTTGATAAATTTTTGCACTTTCTTCTTGACTCTTCCTTCTGTCTCGGAGTTTAGTGTATAGTTATCACTATTATGGTTGTTGTTGTTATTTGATATCTTGGGCTCTAGACTCCACAGCCCAAAGTGCAGTGCTCTTCCACTCCACCTCAGGCTCCTAGAGTCCTTGCTTGAGTCTCACATGCCAGGGCCTGTTTAATTGGGCTCATAAAAGAACTGGGACATGAAGTGTAATAAATAAGGGTTTTGAAATTGGGCAGACCTGGGTTTGAATTCCATTACCAATACCATCACCAAATTATCTGTGAGATAATTTCAGTATGTGTAAAATGGATTAGTTAATGTCCATCTCATTGTGTTTTGAGGGGGATGAAATAGGATAATGAATATTCCTGGTATTAAAAAACCCTCAAATGTTAGTTTCCATCTATATTCAGTTCAGTTCAGTCGCTCAGTTGTGTCCAACTCTTTGTGACCCCATGAATCACAGTACGCCAGGCCTCCCTGTCCATCACCAACTCCTGGAGTTCACTCAGATTCATGTCCATCAAGTCAGTGATGCCATCCAGCCATCTCATCCTCTATCATCCCCTTCTCCTCCTGCCCCCAATCCCTCCCAGCATCAGAGTCTTTTCCAATGAGTCAACTCTTCGCATGAGGTGGCTAAAGTACTGGAGTTTCAGCTTTAGCATCATTCTTTCCAAAGAAATCCCAGGGTTGATCTCCTTTAGAATGGACTGGTTGGATCTCCTTGCAGTCCAAGGGACTCTCAAGAGTCTTCTCCAACACCACAGTTCAAAAGCATCAATTCTTCGGTGCTCAGCCTTCTTCACAGTCCAACTCTCACATCCATACATGACCACAGGAAAAACCATAGCCTTGACTAGACGGACCTTAGTCGGCAAAGTAATGTCTCTGCTTTTGAATATACTATCTAGGTTGGTCATAACTTTTCTTCCAAGGAGTAAGCGTCTTTCAATTTCATGGCTGCAGTGATTTTGGATCCCCCCAAAATAAAGTCTGACACTGTTTTCACTGTTTCCCCATCTATTTCCCATGAAGTGATGGGACCAGATGCCATGATCTTCGTTTTCTGAATGTTGAGCTCTAAGCCAACTTTTTCACTCTCCTCTTTCACTTTCATCAAGAGGCTCTTTAGTTCCTCTTCACTTTCTGCCATAAAGGTGGTGTCATCTGCATATCTGAGGTTATTGATATTTCTCCTGGCAATCTTGATTCCAGCTTGTGTTTCTTCCAGTCCAGCGTTTCTCATGATGTACTCTGCATATAAGTTAAATAAGCAGGGTGACAATATACAGCCTTGATGTACTCCTTTACCTATTTGGAACCAGTCTGTTGTTCCATGTCCAGTTCTAACTGTTGCTTCCTGAACTGCATACAGATTTCTCAAGAGGCAGGTCAGGTGGTCTGGTATTCCCATCTCTCTCAGAATTTTCCACAGTTGATTGTGATCCACACAGTCAAAGGCTTTGGCATAGTCAATAAAGCAGAAATAGATGTTTTTCTGGAACTCTTTTGCTTTTTCAGTGATCCAGCGGATGTTGGCAATTTGATCTCTGGTTCTTCTGCCTTTTTTAAAACCAGCTTGAACATCAAGAAGTTCACGGTTCATGTATTGCTGAAGCCTGGCTTGGAGAATTTTAAGCATTACTTTACTAGCATGTGAGATGAGTGCAATTGTGTGGTAGTTTGAGCATTCTTTCGCATCGCCTTTCTTTGGGATTGGAATGAAAACTGACCTTTTCCAGTCCTGTGGCCACTGCTGAGTTTTCCAAATTTGCTGGCATCTTGAGTGCAGCACTTTCACAGCTCATCTTTCAGGATTTGAAACAGCTCAACTGGAATTCCATCACCTCCACTGGCTTTGTTTGTAGTGATGCTTTCTAATGCCCACTTGACTTCACATTCCAGGATGTCTGGCTCTAGATGAGTGATCACACCATCGTGTATATTTAAATGTGCATGAGTTTAGATTTACATCTTTCCTTCCAGAGATATGCATAACAGTGGTATCAAATTTGTTTTACTTCTATATTTGAATAGGAGAGATGATATTTTTCTAATACTATTATGTAGATAAGCCCCTATTATCCCATTTTTAATTTCTCCTTAGGCAGTTACTTTTCTTGGAACCATTTTTTTCTATGCACTTGACCTTGAGTCATTTTCTGACTTATTACTTAACATTACCATTAGCTTATTTGATTACCTTTAATCAAGTTATATTGGTTCTTGAACTTGGAGATGCTCTTGTTTCTTGGTCAGCCAAGTCTCACCTTTGCAGATTTTAACAATTCAGTCAGCTCATTTTGTTCTTTATTATAAATGTGGTACTTCTGTCTCCAAACTTCTGTCAGAACCATCACTAAAAATATGTTTTAGTGCAATGAGCATTTTAATAATAGCATCTATTTTTAAAAATAGAAATGATTGATTCTTTAATTAGTAAAAATCCCATTGATATTGTACCCTTCAACTGACATGAAAATTTAAAAAAATCAGTGTATAGATTTGTGGCTATAAGCCTCCATCTAGGTGTATATATACACTCCTATGGTATTTAGTATGCAGACGTGTGTGCTGCTTAGTCATGTCCAACTCTGCAACCCCATGGCCCACCAGGCTCTTCTCCAGGCAAGAATACTGGAGTGGGTAGCCATTCCCTTCTCCCTGGTGGGTCAGATGGTAAAGTATCTGGCTGCAATGAGGGAGACCGGGTTCAATCCCTGGGTTGGGAAGATCCCCTGGAGAAGGAAATGGCAACCCTCTCCAGTACTCTTGCCTGGAAAATTCCATGGATGGAGGAGCCTGGTAGGCTACAGTCCATGGGGTCGCAAAGAGTGGGACACAACTGAGCGACTTCACTTTCACTTTTCTTTTCTAAAACCAAATGGCATCAGTTCAGTTCAGTCATTCAGTCATATCCAACTCTTTGCGACCCCATGAATCGCAGCACGCCAGGCCTTCCTGTCCATCACCAACTCCCAGAGTCCACCCAAACCCATGTCCATTGAGTTGGTGATGCCATCCAGCCATCTCATCCTCTGTCGTCCCCTTCTCCTCCTGCCCCCAATCCCTCCCAGCATCAAAGTCTTTTCCAATGGGTCAACTCTTCGCATGAGGTGGCTAAGTACTGGAGTTTCAGTTTTAGCATCATTCCTTCCAAAGAAATCCCAGGGTTGATCTCCTTCAGAATGGACTGGTTGGATCTCCTTGTAGTCCAAGGGACTCTCAAGAGTCTTCTCCAGCACCACAGTTCAAAAGCATCAATTCTTCGGCTCTCAGCTTTCTTTCTAGTCTAACTCTCAAATCCATACGTGACTACTGGAAAAAAACCATACCCTTGACTAGACAGACCTTTGTTGACAAAGTAATGTCTCTGCTTTTTAATATGCTGTCTTGGTTGGTCATAACTTTCCTTCCAAGGAGTAGGCGTCTTTTAATTTCATGGCTGCAATCACCATCTGCAGTGATTTTGGAGCCCCCCAAAATAAAATCTGACACTGTTTCCACTGTTTCCCCATCTATTTCCCATGAAGTGATGGGACCGGATGTCATGATCTTCGTTTTCTGAATGTTGAGTTTTAAGCCAACTTTTTCACTCTCCTCTTTCACTTTCATCAAGAGGCTCTTTAGTTCTTCTTCACTTTCTGCCATAAGGGTGGTGTCATCTGCATATCTGAGGTTATTGATATTTCTCCCGGCAGTCTTGATTCCAGCTTGTGCTTTCTCCAGCCTGGCATTTCTCATGATGTACTCTGCATATAAGTTAAATAAGCAGGGTGACAATATACAAATGGCATAGCTATATAATCTATAATTGATTAAACACGGTCTTCTTTAGGGCCTTGGCCTTGTCTTGTTTTTGTTTGCGTGAAAGCCCTGATTCAGTTATATCACTTTGACTTCCAGCACCATTTCAATTTCTGCCAGTGTTCAGACAACAGGATTAGCAAGGTGATGGCCCACTGAAAAAAGGAGGGGCAAGTGACCGGGTGAGGAATGGTAGAATGGTAGGTATTCATACACACAACACACTCAGTGTTGAGGGTGCATCAAGAAAGTCTTTGTCCTTCAGAGTTTCTAAGTTCCGGGCCCTTTTACCTCCAGGGAAGATAAACTGGCTTTTCTAAGTTCTGGGCTCTTACTCAAAGGTAATATAATTCTGCTTTCAGAGAAGTAGGAGATCTTTTGTGCCCAAGGGCCTAAAGGAGTGTGGGTGGGGTGTCCTGGGGATTAGTTGAGGCCCAGGAAGTACACATTGAGAACACCTTTTGTGAGAGAGTATTGTTTCACACCCCATGTGGTGGCCAGATGAGGAGGCCTGCCCTTCCCTGTGTTCCTGGGGTCACTCCTGGGGGCAGAGGGGTGTCTTCACCAGGCAGGAACCACATGAGAAGGGCCCTAGAAGTTTTATGCCTCCTTTGAAATTTCTTCAGTTGCTCTGATCCCTGTGACCTGTCACACTCTAGAATGCTCACCAGCAAACACCCTGGGGATTTGTGCTCACCAGGAACCACCGACAGCTCTGGTAGTCCTTCAACAAAGATATGTTGGGGACTTCCCTGGTGGTCCAGTGGTTGGGAGTCCACCTGCCAGTGCAGGGGACATGTGTTTGATCCCTGGTTCAGGAGAATTCCTCATGCCGTCCGGCCCAAGTGCCACAACTCCTGAGCCCGCAAGCTGCAGCTATTACAGTCTATGTGGCCTAGAGCTCACATGCCACGACAAGAGAAGTCCCCGCAATGAGAAGCCCAACACACCACAGCTAGAGAAAGCCCACATGCAGTAACAAAAACCCAGCACAGCCAAAAGTAATAAATAAATATTTTTTAAAAAAGATTTATTGAGTACTTACTATAAGCCAGGTTCTTGATCTGGGGGTAGACCTTTAAAGGGGGAGGATAAAACCTAAAGAGATTCATAATCTCTCTCTCCCTTTTCTTTATGCTGAATTTTCTTTCTTCATAGAACTCAAACACTTTTTATGTATCTTCTGTTTATTGTTTGTTTTGCTGCATTAGAATGAAAAAGCCCAAGAGAATAGGAACTTTATCTTGTTTATTTCTCTCTCCCCAGTGTCTAGAACAGTGCCTGGCACATACTACATATTTCGCAAATATTTGCTGAAAGAGTGATTGAATGAATCAACCCCATTGTTTTAGTCAATGAAAGTCAAGTAGCTTTGTATATTATTTTTTCTCCTCTTTCTAAATTTTCTTGGTCTTTTATACCTAAAATATCGTGTTTTTCTGCTGCTTTTCCAAAAAGTACTTATACTGCTGCAGCATTTTTAACCTGCAGAGCTGCACAGTGAACGTGTGAAGTAAAAGAGAAGCACTATCCACCTTGCGGCATCTCTAGTCTTGTGGAACCTTGTAGAGCCGGTTCTTTTATGGAAGTCCTTTTGTGAAAGACTTGTGTAGTTTTATAATCTGCTTAAATTTGTATTTATAGTATGAAGGAACAAAACCCTCTGATTTCTACATGAAAAACAAACCCTCTTTTGGCTGCGTCTCTGTGCGATAGAAACAAGGAAACAGGAGCCTCTGAAGCTTCCAGTCACCTCCTGCCTGCCCGCATTGCTGTCACTCAATTTCTTCTTCCCTGCTGCCCTGGCCTCAAGGAGGGGAGGAGGAAGGGCGAAGGAAGGACAAAGCAGAATCCTGGGAGGGTCCTCTCCACAGTCATCTTTGCCAATAAAATTTAAGATGGATCATTTTCTATTTGTACAGAAGTTGTTTGCTAATTTTCTAGTAAAGGATTCATTGATATGCGCCTCCCCCCCCACCCCCCCGCCAAAAAAAAAAATTACGTAGAAAACCCCAGGGAACACGTCGGTGTCTTCTTTCATCAGATATCAATCACAGGTTTATTCAACTTAGCTAGCATGAACTTTTAATAAAACCTGAGTTAACAGGTTTCAAACATTTACTCACTTGGTGTTTATGTATTGATTTTCTTTACGGTGTCCCTAAATCTCAGTTTAAAAGCGGATGTTGACCTTTTTAGTATGCTCTGGTTTTGTTTCTTTTCCTTTCTTATAGACCAGTCATTTTTGGTGTTTTGCTCTTTAAATAGCCCTCTTGACTCTTGAGATGTAGAATGCTTTACCATTTTGCCTAAACTTTTTTTTTTCTTATAGTTGCCCCTTAAAAACTTTTTTGATTTTCATCTACCTCTTCCAGGGGCTTCCCGGGTGGTGCTAGTGGTAAAGAACCCTAACACGCCTGCCAGTGCAGGAGATGTAAGAGATGCAGGTTCGATCCTTGGCTAGGAAAGATCCCCTGGACGAGGGCATGGCAACTCATTCCAGTATTCTTGCCTGGCAAGTCCCATAGACAAAGGAGCCTGACAAGCTATGGTCCATAGGGTCATAAAGAATCAGACCTGACTAGAGCGACTTAGCACGCACCTCTTTCAGAAGATCAATACAGCATTCTTGATGAAAGAATGACATTTTTAAGCTCAAATAATACTTTTAATGTTTAAATTTCTTTTGACTTTTTGAAAAAATTTTTTAAAATTTATTTGGCTGTGCTGAGTCTTAGTTGAGCTATGCGGGATCCTTGATCTTCATTGTTACATAGAGGATCTTTAGTTGCGGAATGCAAGCTCTTAGTTGCAGCATGCAAGCTCTTAGTTGCAGCATGTGGGATGTAGTTCCCTGACCAGGAATCAAACCTGGGCCCCCTGCGTTGGGAGTATCAGGTCAGCCACTGGACAATGGAAGCCCCTTGACTTTCTAATGATGAATTTTAGTTACTTTTCCTCTTTTGACTTCCTAGGATTTTTGTGTCAATAAAAAGTTAAACAAAGAAAAAAATACTTTGGGGGGGTGGAATTTTATCAAAGTATACCTGTAGCCTCCCTAATTTTTTTAAGTATTGCCTTACTGTTCCATTTCCCTCTTCTGTATCTTTTGCTTAGTGCTGAATATTCACTGGACCTTCATGATCCTCCTGCAATTTGTGAGACCTGGGTTCAATCCCTGGATTGGGAAGGTCCCCTGGAGAAGGGAGCGGCTACCCACTCCAGTATTCTGGCCTGGAGAATTCCATGGACTGTATAGTCCATGGGGTCGCATAGAGTCAGACATGACTGAGTGACTTTCACTTCATGATATACAAACACTGAGATGAGGACTGTACTTACCCTATCTCTTTTCAAGCCTCATCACAGTCCTGTAAGATAGGTAATATTCTCAGATTTATTTTTCAGATAAGAAAACTGAGACTTGGAGAGTATCCTACTGAAAGTGGTAGAGTATTACTTGGGAGGAGCCAATCTTTAAATCAATGTCTATCTGACTCAGGACTCTATACTCTTTGTTGTTGTTGTTCTGTCACTCAGTCATGTCCAACTCTTTGTGACTCCATGGACTGCAGCACACCAGCCTTCCTTGTCCTTCACTATCTCCCGGAGTTTGCTCAATTTCATGTCCATTGAGTTGGTGATACTGAAGAAGAAAAGTTAAAATTTTATATAACCTCCTGTTCCTTCTGCCTCTGTAACTCAGCTTGCTCCTTGCAAAGTCTGGATCACGTAGGTCACGTAGTCCCAGAAAGTGGGGACTTACAATAGTAGGAACTGGAGCTTATCTCATTTACCCTTGTCCTGCTCTTTGCAACTTTCCAGCCCCTGTAAACCTGCTCAATCATGCCTGTCTGTGTAAAGGTCAGGCATCTCCCTCCCCACCTTGACTGCTGTTTCCGAGCATGTGAAACCCCTTAGTTTAAACCAGCCTATTAAGAGCTAGTGTTGCCTACTATAGTCTGTTTATAAAAACTCTGTAATCCCTTCTTTCGGGGCTCAGAGCTTGGAGTGTGAAGTCCTCTGGGCCCGCCGGTGTAATAAACCTGAGTTCTCCAACTCTCTGAGTGTGGTGCTTGGTTTCTCGAGTACCGGTTTCTGCAACAGTACCATCCAACCATCTCATCCTCTGTTGCTCCCTTCTCTTCCTGCCCTCAATCTTTTGTAGCATCAGGGTCTTTTCCAGTGAGTCAGCTCTTCGCATCAGGTAGCCAAATTATTGGAGCTTCAGCTTTAGCATCACTCCTTCCAATGAATATTCAGGGTTGATTTCCTTTAGGGTTGACTGATTTGAACTCCTTGCAGTCCAAGGGAGTCTCAAGAGTCTTCTCCAACACCACAGTTCAAAAGCACCAGTTCTTTGGCTCTCAGTGTTCTTTATGGTTCAACTCTCACATCCATATATGACTACTGGAAAAACCATAGCTTTGACTTATATGGACGTTTGTTGGCAAAGTGATGTCTCTGCTTTTTAATAATCTTGTCTGGGTTTGTTATTCCTTTCTTCCAAGGAGCAAGCATCTTAATTAAATGGCTACAGTCACCATCCACAGTGATTTTCTAGCCCAAGAAAATAAAATCTGTTAATCACATAGAAGCGTAGAAGCTCTACCAACATGCTATGATGCTTCTATATGATTGCTCTCTGGGATATTATACCTTTTCAAGTTTGTTGTTTATTCAGTTTTCAATCCTGTCTTCACTGCATTTTGCACTCTCACAAAGGCAGCAAAACCTGGTGTTTCAGAGCAAGGCTCTGGAGCCAGATTAAGTGATTCCAAGCCTAGGCCAGCTCATACTAGCTCCATCAGTTCAGTTCAGTTCGGTCGCTCAGTCGTGTCCGACTCTTTGCGACCCCATGAATTGCAGCAAGCCAAGCCTCCCTGTCCATCACCAACTCTTGGAGTTCACTCACACTCACGTCCACCGAGTCCGTGATGCCATCCAGCCATTTCATCCTCGGTCGTCCCCTTCTCCTCCTGCCCCCAATCCCTCCCAGCATCAGGGTCTTTTCCAGTGAGTCAACTCTTCGCATGAGGTGGCCAAAGTACTGGAGTTTCAGCTTTAGCATCTTGGGCAAACTCTAGCCTTTTGTGCCCCAGATTCCTAATCTGAAAGTGGGGAATAATAGTGCCTGCCTCATAGGCCTGAAAGACCTAAATGAACCATCAGTACATCTAGAGTGTTTAGAACAGTCCCTGGTATATGGTAAATAGCTAATGTTGCTTATTATTTATTTATTTATTATTACTAATTCAACACACATACAAACTTTCTGAGTCCTTTCCTCTGCTACTAATGCCAGGCATCATGCTAAATTCTCTATAGAGCAGTGGTTACCACAGAATCTTTGTATTAGGGGGTTCAGATCTAGTGGTGGATCCTAAACAACTGCGCTCAAAGGGTGGGGTTGGTGGGGTGGGTACTCTGTACTTAGACAGTCCAGACGTTGGGTCAAATATTAGTTCACTAAATTTGAGAGGTGTTAGTTAAGGAGTGGTGGAATCAGAATCTGTAGCCCCGTGTATATATCTCCCAAACTAGTGCTTTCCCACTGAGGTAGATCACTTCCAAATAGCCAGCTAACTCTTCCCCTTTCACGTGCCATTTTACAGTTCAGCTTTTCCAATCCTTCCATCCAGAGGCTGTGTCTACTTCTTTCACCTGGAGTTTAGACTAGCCTCGTGACATGCTTTGACCAGTAGAGTGTGCTGACAATGTTGTGACATGACTTACAGGCTTAGACCTTAAAAGACTTTGCAGAGCCTTTCCTGCCCTCTTGGGATCTGGCTGTCATGTAAAGAAACCGAGACTAGATTGCTGAATGATGAGAAAGAGGTGGAGAGAAAGAAGCCCCGTCAGTCTGCTGCCATTCAGTCACCCCAGCTGGGGTGTCAGTCCCGTGAGCCAAACCTCCACCCTGAGTCCTGTAGCTGTTGTTGAGCTGCCCCAACCAGTACCGTGTGGAACAGAGTTAAACGGCCCAGATTGCAAAATCATAAGCAAATCAGTCAAATAAATGGTTGAGTTGTCTTGGGATGGTTTGTTTCATAGCAATAAATCCTTGGAACTTATGAGAACCTGAGCTTCCATTTTCACTGCCTTGGAAGTCAGCCATCACATTCAAAGCTTGGATTAGATAATGGAATAGTGAGAGTCCATGTGGAGAAATTTAAGTCCCAGCATTCCAGTCAGCCCTGCCAAGACCCCAGATGGGAGGATAAAGCTACCACCTTCTACCTCCTAGGACAGCCTCACCACCAGCTGATGCAGCCGTATGAGGGAGCCCTGGTGAGACCACCAGGAGAACCACCCAGACAACTACCAGATTCATGACTGCTGTTTAAAGCCATTGCGTTTCGGGATAGTTTATCATCATGTAGCAATAGGTAACTAAAGCACCCACAGTGTACCTTGACTCCCCAGAAGCAAGAGCACTGAGGTTCCAGCCTACAGTGTGTTTGGGGGATAATAGTTCTTACCTTTAATTAAGTAATCATGGTAATGATAAAGCAAGTAATTTGGCTGATGGAAATTTCAGAGATGTGACGAAACTTGCTCAGGGCCTCACAGGTAACGCCGTCACAGCAGAATGGTAAGGTGTAATGTGAATGCCTCCTTTCAGATGTTCTCCATCTTTCTTCTCTCTTTGGCAATGGTCTAACTCATTTCACCAACTTCCAGTCTCACATCCCTCCAGGAGACCAAATCAGTCCTCACTACTGTTAGCAAATAGCTGCAGGGTCTCTGGGTCACCCTTATTAACGCCCTGGTGTCTAGGATGAAGACTGTGGCACACAGTCTTTTGCTTCTTTTGCTTCTCTGGCTGCAATTCTCAACACCTCCTTTCTTTACCTTTTTAACCATGTGGAGTCACTTGCAGCACACAGTTCAAATCCCATCTTGTGTCATCCCTCTGAGCCTGTGCACAGATCACTTTACCAGGAGTGCCCTCCTCATCTCCCCACCTCCTGGCTTGTCCATTCGCTTCCAGGACTTGACTCAAGCTCTACCTTGACCATGAAGCCTCATATCCTGGTCTTCCTTGGATACAGCTGATCACTCCTCGTGTCCTCATAGAAACAGTTCATGGAATTCTCCAGGCCAGAATACTGGAGTGGGTAGCCTTTCCCTTCTCCAAGGGATCTTCCCAACCCAGGGATTGAACCCAGATCTCCTACATTGCAAGTGGATTCTTTACCAGCTGAGCCACAAGGTAATGTGAACATCAGCCAAATTACCTGCTTTATCATTATCATGATTACTTGATTAAAGGTAAGAACTATTATCCCCCAAACCCACTGTAGGCTGGAACCTCAGTGCCCTTGCTTCTGGGGAGCCAAGGTACATTGTGGGTGCTTTAGTTACCTATTGCTACATTTAGTGAGGACTGGTCCTTAAGGAGAGGAGTACCCCAGTACAGGAGAGAAGTGAGACCCAGAAAGGGTCAGGTTGCATTATCCAGGGCCTTGAATGTCATGCTGGTATACTCCAAGTATCTGCCACCTGGATGTCCCCAAGTCCTCCCATTCTTCTAGAGCTGTCGTTTCTTCTTGGGTCCAAGTTTTCCAAGTGTCCAGCTCCCATTCCACATTATATGAAAGCCCAACATCTTCTCCCTACGAATAACCCCGGAGCTTTAGGGAAAGGGGAGTTGAGTCAGCAGCTCCTAGGTCCCCTTGTTCCCTTTCCCTGCTTGTGCTGACCGTGGCTACTGTCCACATTCTTCTGTGGCTGCTGCCCACTTTCTACACTGCCTCACTCAAGAATTCTGCTTCAGTTCTTTCGTTTTCCCAAAGCAGCTTGTGCACAAGGCTGTGGCAGTTGGAAGACTTCTCTTTTTCTCCTAATTGCTTTTACAGTCTTCAATGGATAACATATTCAGATGGTTTAAAAATCGAACAGTATAGAAGGTACATAGTGAAAATTCTCACTCCTACTCTGACTTTGTCTGCCTGTTTCCCCTCTTTTCTGGCCCCGGTAGCTTTTTTTTTTTTTTTTTTCAGCTTCTTTGGTGTTCCTCTAGGATTTACTGATGCAAATACAATATAGTGAAAATACAGAAAGATTTTTTTTCTCTATTAAGTATTGTTGGCAAAAAGCTGTGAAAGCTTTTTGTAAGTCAGTTTTTATACTGACTTACCTACTTTCTGTACCTGCTTTCAAATCTGTGCTATCAGCTGCTCTCCATGGGGCTTTCCCCCAGAAAAGTTCTTTCTTTTCCATTTTTCTATGGAACTGATATTTTCTATGGGACTGATATTCCACAGTGACAGTATTTTTTTAAATTTTATTTTTAAAAATTTATTTTTTTATTGAAGGATAATTGCTTTACAGAATATGGTTTTTTTTTTTTTAAATAAAATAATTGGGACATATGATCTGAGATGTGAGTTTTTGTAAAATGTAAGTTCACTTCTATTTAGTGGGTCTAGAAAATGTGGGATCCGGGTCTCCATAGTTATTCCAGCCTCGTTAATTCCCAAGACCTGTCCCTTTCTCTAGGGTAACAGACTTGTAGTATCATTTAGGTTGTAGTGGCAGAGGATGAGATGGTTAAATAACATCACTGACTGAATGGACATGAATTTGAGCAAACTCCAGGAGATAGTGGAGGACAGGAGCCTGGAGTGCTGCAGTCCAGGGGGTTTCAGAGAGTCAGACATGACTGAGTGACTGAACAGCAACAAGGCTGTGTGTAGCCAAGACTGGAGCTCAGGAAAGAATTCAGTCATGAGAATGACTGAAACTTGGATATTAGCGATCATTGTCCTGATCCAGGGGATAAATCACTAGCCACCATTTTCTCCAGGGCTCCTGTCAGCTGCCATCTGGCTGGGCCTCCCTCTCTGTGTTGAGACCCTCTCCTCAATCTTTTTACTTTTTTTCCAAATTCTGGACTGCTCACCACTTTCTTCTCTCACTAGGCCACCCCTGAGAGCTCTTACTTCCTTTTTAGTTTTATACATGGAGCAATTTAGTTCAGTGGAGAGGGGTCACACATGAGGTACTCCTCTGGGAACTACCAGATTAATGGGGAGCCTTTGAGCAGCACTAATTTTAGCAATCAAGCCAGGCTGTAATGATTTGCATATAGATAGGAAGGCATTGGAGTCCCCGCTTGTTAATATTAATGAGATCAGATTCTCATTGGATTTATCATCTAACAAACATTGCAGCTTGGGAGTTAGTGTAATTTGCACACTCATTCCCTGTGTAGTTTTATGGCAGAGACAAAGAGTATTCCCCCAATATGCCAGGTGTTCTCCTACATTACCCAGCCTCTGGGCCATGTGATTTGTTCTGGCCAGTGACCCATGAGCAAAGTTGGTGTGTGTGTCTTCTGGACTGAGGCAATTAAGAACCAGGGTACCCTCTCTATCACCCACCTCCCCTCAGTGGAGGCCAGGCATTCCAGATGGCATAGCTACAAGCTGCAGGAGGGCCATCTGATCCACATTGGACTGTGATATGAATGAAAAACAAACATTTATTGTGGTAAGCCACTGAGATTTTTGAGGTATTTTTATTAATATCTAATTGCATATCTATGCTACTTGAGCCAATTTTTTTTGGAAATCAAAGCTCAATACCTAAAATCTCTAAAATGATAGTGTGTGTGGGTCTTGTGTGGAACAGGCAAATATGTCTCCACTTCCTGCATGAATTACAATTTGAAAATCTTTATAATTGTTTGTTTATCTGAAGGCCCCATGTATATATAAGTGAATTTTGTTAAAGTGTCCTAGTATCTCAGTACTTCTCAAAGCCAGCGAGAACATTAACTATTCAATATAAGCTTATAATGCACTGCCTTTTCATTCACTCCTAGTTCTGCACATTCAGATACAGGTACTACTTCCTATTTGGCCCCCTTCCAAATTTCCTTAAACTTTTCCAGAAACAGTTATATAAAATTCTGGTTGGAGATTTGTTTGGTTAAAATTTTTTAAGGTAAATTTAGTGGTCCTTCTCTGTTGTTAGGAAAGTGAGATTAATTTAGGAGCTTTCTACTTAGCAGCCCATCCGAAGATTCCTAATGACCAGCACAATTTTCTGTCATCCAGCATGGAAAAATAGCAGGCCCCTCTCTGCTGCTCCAATACCTTTCCTTCTCTTAGCTGCTCAGGTATTTTCTCCCAGGACTTATTTCAACTTGAATTTCAGTCATATTTCCGTGGCTGTTACATAGCTGTTTTATTAGTTTTCTAGGGCTGGTGTAACAAAGTGCCACAAATTGTCCCCTAGCTTGGAGACTCTCAGCCCAGTATCAAAGTGGCAGCAGGGCCATGCTCCCTCTGAGGGCACTAGAGAAGAATCTGTTTTAGACCTCTCTCCTAGCTTCTGGTAGTTCCCTTGCTTGTGACAGCTTAACTCCTGTCTTTCATGACTTTCTCCCCATGTGCCTTTCTGTGTTCAGATTTCCCACTTTTTACAAGGACAGCAATCATATTGGAATAGAGGCCTACCCTAGTCTAATATGACTTTATCTTGACAAATTACACTGCAACAACTTCCTTCCCTGGGCTTCCCTGGTGGCTTGGAAAAGTTCCACCCCTGGATCAGGGAGATCCCCTGGAGAAAGGAATTGCAACCCACTGCGTATTCTTCTTCACGACCCCATGGACTGCAGCTTGCCAGGCTTCCCTGTCCATCACCAGCTCCCAGAGTTTGCTCAAACTCATGTCCATTGCATTGGTGATGCCATCCAACCATGGTCCTGGGGGGACATAATTCAGTGTTTACAGTGTCAAACATAATGATAATGGCTAACCACAAAGCCCTTACAGTCATACCTACTTGTGTTGGAATTCCATTTTCTGCCATTTGAACCTCTGTTTTTTTGTTTCTAAAACAGAAGCTTTAATCATTACCTTAGAAGAGGGTTTATGTGATAATTAAAGTATATCCTGCTTCAGTTTTGGCCATGAAGACCAAAAATTCATGACTTGCAAAACCAAAATAAAAAAATTGCAAAATACCTCCACATTCTAAACTGACTTGCTGAGCCACCTATGCAAGGCTAGAGAAAGTCTGAGAGAGTTTGAGACTATGAGCGCTGACTTGGGCAATCACCCATCTCTATTGACAAAGAAGTCACAGTTGATAAGGTCAGAAAGAGAAAAACTGTTTTTTAAAGAGCTATTCTCCTGCTTCTTATGTAGGTGGGGAGGGGAGTATTTTCCTCTCATCTCAAGGAGGGAGATAGGAAGCCTTCAGAGAGCTTGAGCGAAGTAGGAACTAATGTTTGACTCATGTTTTGAGAATTGGACTCCCTGGTGGCTCAGACAGTAAAAGCATCTGCCTACAATGCAGGAGACCTGGGTTCCATCCCTAGGTCAGGAAAATCTCCTGGAGAAGGAAATAGCAACCCACTCCAGTATTCTTGCCTGGGAAATCCCACGGATGGAGGAGCCTGGTAGGCTGTAGTCCATGGAGTCGCAAAGAGTCAGACACGACTGAGCGACTTCCCTTACTTTACTTTGGGGAATTAAATGTGAAATGCTATGGCTGCACTCACCCAAATGCTCCCCCACTGATAGAACAATGAAGAGGGAAAATTTCTCATGTGTTCCATGGACTGGCAGGATGGAATTATGTGGGAATCATTTGGAAAGACTGTCCCAGAAGGCTTTCTGCTAAGCTTCACCTCAGCAAAAAGAAGTTAGAATATACCACTGGGTGTAGAAACTGAGGAGGATTCCTCACTGGGCAGCCTAGAAAGAAGCTGGTTGGATGTTGGAAGGCGGCAGTGGGGGCTCTCTGAGGGAGCTATGTCAGTACAAAGAATTCGCACTGAGAATCTGCCATGTCCAGAGGGCTCCAGCGCTAGGTCGTGTCTAGACTTCTAGAGACTAGTTGCATCTCTTCCCAGTGACATTCCGGGAGCTTCCCTGGTGGCTCAGACAGTGAAGAATCTGCCTGCAATGCAGGAGACCCAGGTTTGATCCCTGGGTCAGGAAGGTCCCCTGGAGAAGGAAACATCAACCCACTCCAGTATTCTTGCCTGGAGAATTCCATGGACAGGGGAGCCTGGTGGGCTACAGTCCATGGAGTCAAAGAGTCAGACATGACTGAGCAAGTAATGACATACTCATAATGTCATACTCACATGTCACATAGTGACATTCCAACTCCAGAGGAACCTGGGTAGTCTAGGAAAGGAGGGGACATGGAAAGGAGGAGGGAGATGAAGAAACATTTTAGAGAGAGTTGGAGCAGAAGTCAACCATGTTCTCTTCCTCAAAATGACAGGCCAAAGGAAGCTCAAGCTGGGGGCATAAACAAGTTTTAAATTGGATGAGAGCATTGGGTTACATGTTAACAACCTTGAATTGGACATTTTAATGAGTGAAATAAGGGGATTTGGGGGGCTGAAATTAATTGGAGGACTTTTTAAGATCTAAGAATGGCTTAAAAAGTGAGGAGATCTGCCTCATTTCATTCATGGAGGAGCAGACAGATCAATCCATGGAGTTTTAAGTAGAATGGGGAAAAGAATAAAGCTGTCTTCAACTTGTGCTTTATTGAATTCATTCTGGCAAAAAGTCAGTACTCAGTAAAACTTGCTATCAATCTGATGATGCTGGTAATTACACAAGTTATTGGGTTGCCTGAATAAATCCACACCATCTTTCATGGTAGCGTCAGCGTGTAGGTTGAGGAAAACAGAAATCATTCCGACAATTATAAGTAGAAAGGGACTTAATATAGGTAATTAGGTGCTTGCAAAGTTGTTGGAGAACATGAGGAATAGCCTCTAAACTGAACCACCGGAGATTACTACCAGGAGATAAACATCAAAATGATTTGCCAGGGGAGCTATCACCTCTTCCAGTCATAAATGTGTGAAATGAAGTCTCTCAGGGAAGCTATTGAATTCTTGGTCACATTGCTATAGCTATAGGATTGTGAAGACACTGTCATCCCTGCAGCTGTTAACTTGTAACACTCCGGAAGCTGAACTTTGGACATTGAGATGCTGTTGCAGGAAAACCCGATGCCTGCATGACCCTACTCAGTAGCAGAAACAAACAGAGTAGGCAGGTGGCCCTGGCCTCACTCCTGCCTTCCTAGTCTCTTTTGAGTATATTTAACTCACACTCTGAACGTTAGCTGTGAAGGAGTCATAGAAATGTAATTTTGAGCTTTTCAGCCTTTGCAATACCAGAAGGTATCACAGAAGGTGGTTGGAATGGACGTTAAGAGCTCATGTTTCAGGCTTCCCTGGTGGCTCAGTGGTGAAGACTCTGCCAGCCAATTCATAAGACGCCAGTTTGATCCCTAATCGGGAAGATCCCGCATGCTGAGGAGCAGCTAAGCCCATGTGCCACCACTGTTGAGCCTGTGAGCCTATCCCTTAGAGCCCATGCTTCACAAGAGAAACCACCACGATGAGAAGCCTGTGCACCGCAACTAGAGAGTAGGCCCCGCTTGCTGCAACTAAAGAGCCCACACAAAGCAGCAGGACACAGCACCGCCCAAAAAAAGGAGCTCAAGTTTCATACGCAACGCAGTGATCCCATGCATATGAAAAGACAGGCTAGGCCAGCGGCCCCAGCTTCTGTCTGGAGTACCAAATACTAGATTCACTTGGGTTTTTTTTTTTTTTTTTTTTTTTACAAAATCAACTTTATTGAGGTACAGTCTGCATAAAATGCACTTATTTTAAGTGTACATTCAATGATTTTTAACAAATATAGTACATATATAATCAGTACCATAATCATGATGTAAAATTTTGCCAGCATTCCAAAAATTTCTTTTGGTCTCTGCAGTTAACCCCTGCTTTCCCTTGCCAAGCAACCAGTGATCTGCTTTCTGTCTCCGTAGACTGGTTTTCCCCGTTCTAGAATTTCATATAAATGAAAGCATACAGTAGGATGCAGCTGTTTTTAATATTTGCAGTTTTTTTTTTTTCTCTCTTGCCAATAATACAGCCTAGCATAGTGGAATAAGTAGGATTCTTGAAGTTAGACAAACTCAGGGTTGAATCCCAACCCACCTACCCAACAGCTCTTAAGCTATTGCAAGTTGAAATGAACCCAGATTTCTTAATTGTAAAATGGACATTTAAAACAGAAATAAAACCAAAAGGCACATATTAGGGTCATTGTTGTTTTTGATGTTTAGTTGTTAAGCCGTGTCTGACTCTTTTGTGACCCTGTGGACTGTAGTCCATCAGGCTCCTCTGTCCATAGGATTCTCCAGGCAAGAACACTGGAGTGGGTTGCCATTTCCTTCTCCAGAGGATCTTCCCGACCCAGGGATTAAACCCACATCTCCTGCATTGCAGGTGGATTTTTTACCACTGAGCCACCAGCGAAGTCCCCTGGAAAGGTTAGAGTTAATAAATGAGCAACACACAAATGGCACTCCATGAAAGGTAGTTATCATTCTTCTTGATGATGGCTTATTATTTTCTTTTTATGCTTGTTTTCCAGTCAATTGCACTGAAACTGTAGTGCTTCTGTGGGGAGTTTTGTCACCGACTGCTACCTGTGACTGCCATAAGAGCGATTAGAAGCTATTCTTTGAAATACCAGGTTGCGTCACATTCTGGATTCTGCCACTTGCTGTGTGACCTCATGAAAACTCTGAATCTTCCTGTGCCTCGGTTTTCTTTTCTGTAAAATGGGACTAATCATACCTAGAACTGTTATGGGAATTAAATGAAATGATGTTTTTCATCTTAGTAAATACTCAAAGTGGCTAACTATTACTAATAACATTGTTATTTCACATTGAAATTTCTCTAAGATCCCTCACAGTAGATTCTGTCCCTATACCTTCACTCCAGTTCCATCCCCCAAGAGAAGTAACTCTCTTTTTCTGACTAATTAAAATGTCCTGTATTAGCCTCCAGGAACCTCTCCTTCCTACAGAATACATTTGTGCCCTTTCATCTGACACGTATCCCAGGCTTTATATTATCACTGAACTGTAGAATGTTTGGGATTGAAAAAACATTTCATTTGAACCCTCTTATTTTACAGCTGGTATAATAGAGATCCAGTAAAGATGAATTATTTATCAAGGTCAGCCTTAGAACAGAAAGCAGATTAAAACTTGGGCTCCTAATTCTCTGTCCTGTGTCTACAACATGCTTTAAAGGGCTTATCACATAATATTCAGTGGTTTGCTGCCTTTTTATTTGAATTCTTCAACTCTCCCATGCTCAGTTGATTTCTAGAGCCAAATCCAATGACTTTGGTTGTCACAGTGGCTAGGCTCTTGTCATTCTCTGCGATTAAAAAAAATGGTGCTCAGCCTTGTCAAAATATAATCAGAAAGTTTACCAGAAAGATCATCTGAAAATAAGCTACCCATATTATAAAAACGTGAGATGGATATGCTGCGTTGCAGGATACACTGTATAGATTTTGTGTGGCAGATAAAGATCTTGCTAATGCTGTAATGCCAGTACTTTAGTGACTAGCCATAGATTTATGAATTGCAATCTCTAATTGCAAAGAAAATGCTTTTTATCACCAGTTCAGTCTTTGGGTAAATATTTTAAAAGAAATTTCCATGATATCTTCAGCCTAATAAGATAAATAAGATAAAAGCTTGTATACTCCACCCACACAAGGCAAACACAATTGGATAAAAAGTAAAAGGCAGGTGAAGAAGAAGTGAAGTCCCTCAGTCATGTCCGACTTTTTGTGACCCCATGGACTGCAGCCTACCAGGCTCCTCTGTCCATGGGGTTTTCCAGGCAAGAGTACTGGAGTGGGTTGCCATTTCCTTCTCTAGGACATCTTCCTGAGCCAGGGATCGAACCCGGGTCTCCTGCATTGTAGGCAGACGCTTTTCCATCTGAGCCACCAGAGAAGTCAGGTGAACTGCTGTTATGTTTGTGTGCAAGATAAGCAGTTAAACAGCTTTCTTAGGGCTGAAGAACTAAAACTGTCCCCTCCAGCAGTGTGTTTCTGCCCACATACTGCTATGGACTTGGGCAGGAAGAAAATTCAATATGTGTATCCTTGGAAGGAGGGAGAAAGAAGGAGAACATGAACTAGTTAAGAGGGCTGCCTAGTCTTTTATGAAAAAGTTGAATGACTCTTCAATATGTGTTTCATAATTTCTAAAATGCCATGTATTGGGGGACCCCAAGGTCACCCCCACAGGCACAGAGATTTGACAGCTGGCCTCGCAGAACTCAGCATCTTTGTGTACTCATAAAAAATACATATTGATGTATGGCAGAGACCAACACAATATTGTAAAGCAATTTTCCTCCAATTAAAAATAAATAAAAAAAAATTTTTAAAAAGATACAAAGTAAAATCACAAAAAGTCCTCTCCCAGTGCAGTGGCTTCCTTCCTTCAGCAGTGAGTAGTGACCACACATGCAAAGTGTCGTCTGGGGCAGCTCTTTAGTGCCTTGGTGCTCAGGTTTTTACTGGGGGCTGGTCAATAGGCACTCTCTGCCCACTGCATACCCAAATTCCAGATCCCAGAATAAAGGCAGATATTTAGTATAAAGCATACCACTGCACAGTCTAGACCTACTAAGCTGCCTTCGTCATTTAGGGAAAGTTTTCTATCAGCATAGGGAACTGTTTATTAGCTAAGTTCCCAGATGCCCGCGAAGGGCCGATCTTTCAAGCAGACCTTTCTAAGGATAACAGTCTCAGGCCTGCTATGCTAACTCTTCTCTGCACACACTGTTTGCCTCTTTCAAACATGTACAGAGGCATAAAAAAGACGACTCTTGTAATCCCATTAGAAATAAGTCATCTGAACTTCCCTGGTGATACAGTGGATAAGAATCTGCCTACCAGTGCAGGGGACATGGGTTCAATCCCTGGTCCGGGAAGATTCCACATGCCACAGGGCAACTAAGCCTGTGCATCCCAACTCCTGAGCCCGAGCTCTAGGGCTCCAGTCCTTTGGCTACCTGATGCAAAGAGCTGACTCACTGGAAAATATCCTGATGCTGGGAAAGATTGAGGGCAGGACGAGAAGGGGGTGACAGAGGATGGGGTGGTTGGAGGGTATCACTGACTCAATGGACATGGGTTTGAGCAAACTCCAGGAGATTGAGAAGGACAGGGAAGCCTGACGTGCTGCAGTCCCTGGGGTCGCAGAGTTGAACACGACTTAGCAACTGAACAAAAACAGCTAGGGCCCAGGCACTGTACTGAGCCCATATACTGCAGCTCCCGAAGCCCACGCACCCTAGAGCCTGTGCTCCACAAGAGAAGCCACCACAGTGGGAAGCCTGTGCACTGTCGTGAAGAGTAGCCCCTGCTCCCAACAGCTAAAGGAAGCTTGCACACAGCAAGACCCAGAGCAATCAAAAATAAAAAAAGAAAACATTCACTTCAAAAAATTAAAAAATAAGTCCTCTGTAGCAAAGAGAATTTACATGGCTTATCTAACGCTGTATCTGGTTAGTTCGCTTGGGTGGCTTTACTGGGGCCATGGGACTGAGGACTCAGATCTGGCTGGTGGTATCTGGGTACTGGGTTCTTCTGCATATTGACCTTCCTGGGGCTACCAAGATGCTGCCAGGACAGATTTTTTTGTACTCATGTCTGATTCCTGGACTGGGATGTGTTGACTGAAAAAAGAAAAGCACAACCTAAAAGGTGAGAATTATGTTTTACTTTGAGGATTTCAAGCCTGAGAGACAGAACTCTCAGATCACTCTGAGAGACTGCTCTGAAGAGGCTAGGGGGTGTGGAATCAGAATATATAGGAGTTTTTGCAGCAAAGACCAGGTAGTTGGAACATTTAAAAATTACTGTTAATTAAAGAAAACCAAATGTCTAATGGAGAAGGAAATGGCAACCCACTCCAGTATTCTTGCCTAGAAAATCCCTCGGACAGAGGAGCCTGGTGGGTTACCGTTGGTGGGGTCTCAGAGTCAGACATGACTGAGCGATTAACATACATGCACACAGATATTTCAAGTTAATGAATTCACTGTTTTTCTATGTATGGGAAGATGCAAGCCTGGGCTGACTGAAATCTTTCCTTTGATACACACCTCAGCTATCTGGGGTTGGTATCCTGTGTTTACTCATCTCGAGTTTCTTCAGGGTACACTGTCAGGCGTGGCTGTAATGTGATGGCTTGATGGCTGCAGCATGCTTTGGTATATGGCAGGCAATAGTTTTCATTCATGGATGGCTGGAACAGCCAGGCCTAGTGCTCTGTCTGTGTGCATGCTCCAGATCACTATCTTGGGCTTCCTTACAGCTTGATGATTCCAGACACTTGGGCCTCTTGCGTGATGGCTGGCTTCCCTTGGGGCAAACATTCTATAAGAGCAGAGCAAGATCCTACAGCATTGCTTTGGTTACACTGTTATTTAAGCAAATTACTAAGACCAATGCAGACTTGAAAGAGAAGTGAATTAGATCCAATAGCAGGATAACAAAGGATTTGCCTCCGTCTTTAATGAATACTTACAATAAGTAATTTATCTGATTATCTTAATATCCATTTCTGTTACAGTTAGCTACTTTGCATGTTTTATTTCTCCCACCAGCCTACAAATTCCTTAATGTTAGGGACTCACTCTGCCTCAGTGTCCAATTTGATACAATGTTAAATAGTGTTTTAAATAGCACACATTAATTGTTGAATAAATAAATACTATTAAATGTTTACTACTTGCCAACCACTATACTAAGTTCTTTATTGTTTTGTTTAATCTTTATGTTAATCTTGAGAGGCATTATTTTTATTTCCATTTTTTAGATGAGGAAACTGAGGTATAGAATGGTTAAGTTGTCTGCCTTAGGGCACATAACTAGTGCCAGAATTTAAACTCACTGACACTAGAACATGGGCTAAATCATTGTGTTGTACTGGTTCCATCACAGACGGGACTTTGCATGAAGAGGAAATCTCCAAAGAATCCAAATTATGGTATTCTGCTATGTAGGAAGTTAAAGAGGTCTTAGGAGTATGAAGCCTTTAATTTAGCTCCTTTTCTGATTTTATTGGAGAAGTGGGGAGAAAGAATGAAGAGAAGGATAAATAATAATAATAGGACCAAAAGGCATTCTAACTGAGTCATGTTCTGTAATCCTGAATATTATTTAGTCTTGAGGCATTTGTAATCTTAAAAAACCACTCTCTTAAAAAAAAAAAAAATGGTGGTGTAAACACAAAGCATGAGATAAAGAAAATAAGTAAAAAGATGGAAATATATTCCATACTGTGTTACACAAGCTTTCAGTTAAATATGATCCTGAACAACTGATCATTTTTATTTTTAACACATTATTAACTAGGAATGTATTAATACATCTTTTGTTGTTGTTTAGTCGCTCAGTCATGTCTGATTCCTTTGTGACCACATGAGCTGTAACCCTCCAGGCTCCTCTGTCCTTGGGATGTCCCAGGCAAGAATACTGGAGTCGGTTGCCATTTCCTTCTCCAGGGGATCTTCCCTATCCAGGGATGGAACCCATGTCTCCAGCATTGGCAGGCGAATTCTTTACCACTGTGCCATCAGGGAAGCTCATATCTTTTGTTACCCAAACATTATTGACCAGAGACGTTTCAATATTCACTTGCATAACAAATTGATGGCCACAGGTATTAGTTTCTCCAAAAATCCCCTGATCAATAGTGTATTAAAATCATGTGTGCTAAGATATGGAGTCTAAGGGCGAAATGCCTGCCTTCTGATATATCTGTCATCAGGAAATAGTTAAGATTAGAAACTTTTTCTCTTGAAACAGTAATGGTGAGGGAGGCCCCCACCAAAGCAACAATGTCTCTAAGCAACCTTCTTGAATACTCTCAGAAGAGCTTGAAGAGGAGTACAAAGTAACGTATTTGAAAGTAGAGGGTGGAGGGTGATGGTGGAGCTAATCCTAAATACAGAAGAAACAAGCAGAGGGAAGGGAAGTGAAATCAGGAAAGGTGTACTGGGAAGTGTCTTCCTGGGATGGTGCCTGGAATGTACAGAATTATCAGAACAGGTTTCTTACATGACTAACAGAAAACGTAAGCTGATAGCTAGTGACTGACACATGTTGGAAATATATTTCTCTGGCATAAAAGCACCGCTCTGGCATAAAAGCACCGCTGGAGGAGAGAGGTCCAGAGTTCTGTGGTGGCTCCGCAGACTTAAGGAAATCCAGCTCTTTCTCTCCTTCTTGCTCTTTACCGTAAACAAGCTAGCTGCATTCCGCATGGTACTTATGGGCTTTTTGATAAAGAGTAACTTGGAGAAGGCAATGGCACCCCACTCCAGTACTGTTGCCTGGAAAATCCCATGGACGGAGGAGCCTGGTGGCCACCCACTCCAGTATTCTGCATGGAGAATCCCATAGACAGGCAGGCTACAGTCCATGGGGTTGCAAAGAGTCGGATACAACTGAGCAACTGAACATAGCGCAGTCAATTCAACTAAATCTCTACTCATATCTCTTCTAATCTCCAATCTCAACAGTAGTGAAAAATTCAATCAAGGCAAGCATGACAACATTCCAGAAGCAGGAATGTTATCTAGATAGCTGATATCAGTCAGTTCAGTCCCTTGGTCCTGTCCGACTCTTTGCGACCCCATGAATCGCAGCACGCCAGGCCTCCCTGTCCATCACCAACTCCCAGAGTTCACTCGGACTCACATCCATCGAGTCCGTGATGCCATCCAGCCATCTCAATCTCGGTCATCCCCTTCTCCTCCTGCCCCCAATCCCTCCCGGCATCAGAGTCTTTTCCAATGAGTCAACTCTTCACATGAGGTGGCCAAAGTACTGGAGTTTCAGCTTCAGCATCAGTCCTTCCAATGAACACCCAGGACTAAGCTCCTTTAGGATGGACTGGTTGGATCTCCTTGCAGTCCAAGGGACTCTCAAGAGTCTTCTCCAATACCACAGTTCAAAAGCATCAATTCTTCAGCGCTCAGCTTTCTTCACAGTCAGTCCAACTCTCACATCCATACATGACCACTGGAAAAAGCCTTGACTAGATGGACTTTTGTTGGCAAAGTAACATCTCTGCTTTTGAATATGCTATCTAGGTTGGTCATAACTTTCCTTCCAAGGAGTGTCTTTTAATTTCATGGCTGCAGTCACCATCTGCAGTGATTTTGGAGCCCCCAAAAATAAAGTCTGACACTGTTTCCACTGTTTCCCCATCTATTTCTAGTGGTTTTCCCTACTTTCTTCAATTTAAGTCTGAATTTGGCAATAAGGAGTTCATGATCTGAGCCACAGTCAGCTTCTGGTCATGTTTTTGCTGACTGTATAGAGCTTCTCCATTTTTGACGGCAAAGAATATAATCAGTCTGATTTCGGTGTTGACTATCTGGTGATGTCCGTGTGTAGAGTCTTCTCTTATGTTGTTGGAAGAGGGTGTTTGCTATGAACAGTGCATTCTCTTGGCCAAACTCTATTAGCCTTTGCCCTGCTTCATTCTGCATTCCAAGGCCAAATTTGCCTGTTACTCCAGGTGTTTCTTGACTTCCTACTTTTGCATTCCAGTCCCCTATAATGAAAAGGACATCTTTTTTGGGTGTTAGTTCTAAAAGGTCTTGTAGGCCTTCATAGAACCGTTCAACTTCAGCTTCTTCAGCATTACTGGTTGGGGCATAGACTTGGATTACTGTGATATTGAATGGTTTGCCTTGGAGATGAACAGAGATCATTCTGTCGTTTTTGAGATTGCATCCAAGTACTGCATTTTGGACTCTTTTGTTGACCATGATGGCTACTCCATTTCTTCTGAGGGATTCCTGCCCACAGTAGTAGATATAATGGTCATCTGAGTTAACTTCACCCATTCCAGTCCATTTTAGTTTGCTGATTCCTAGAATGTCGACATTCACTCTTGCCATCTCCTATTTGACCACTTTCAATTTGCTTTGATTCATGGACCTGACATTCCAGGTTCCTATGCAATATTGCTCTTTACAGCATCAGACCTTGCTTCTATCACCAGTGACATCCACAGCTGGGTATTGTTTTTGCTTTGGCTCCATCCCTTCATTCTTTCTGGAGTTATTTCTCCACTGATCTCCAGTAGCATATTGGGTATGTACTGACCTGGGGAGTTCCTCTTTCAGTATCCTATCATTTTGCCTTTTCATACTGATCATGGGGTTCTCAAGGCAAGAATACTGAAGTGGTTTGCCATTCCCTTCTCCAGTGGACCACATTCTGTCAGACCTCTCCACCATGACCCGCCCGTCTTGGGTGGCCCCACACGGCATGGTTTAGTTTCATTGAGTTAGACAAGGCTGTGGTCCGTGTGATTAGACTGACTAGTTTTCTGTGATTATGGTTTCAGTGTGTCTGCCCTCTGATGCCCTCTCACAACACTTAACGTATTACTTGGGATTGTCTTACCTTGGACGTGGGGTATCTCTTCACCGCTGCTCCAGCAAAGCGCAGCTGCTGCTCCTGACCTTGAACGTGGATTAGCTCCTCTCGCCCTCCTGCGCCCATGCAGCCACTGATATCAGATAGTTTTAAAACCAAAAACCTGACCTTGTTTAGAAATCAAGCCTTAGGCACCATTTCTAAAGGTTCAAACATTGCATTCTTTTACTCTATTCTTACAGGGTGTGGAGGGTCTCTAAAAGATTTTAGAGACCAAGCTGGTATTTTAAGTATCTTTATGTTAACCAGTGAGAATTCCTTTCTGGCATTCAGTATACTGGTTAGTAGACTTTTAAATTGGTGATATCTGTTGGATCATATAAAAAGCAAGAGTGTTCCAGAAAAACGTCTACTTCTGCTTTTATTGACTATACCAAAACCTTTGACTGTGTGGATCACAACAAACTGCAGAAAATTCTTCAAGAGATAGGAATATCAGATCTCCTTACCTGCTTCCAAAGAAACCTGTATACAGGTCAAGAAGCAATAGTTAGAACTGGACATGGAACAACGGACTGGTTCCAAATTGGGAAAGGAGTATATCAAAGCTGTATATTGTCACTCTGCTTATTTAATTTATATGCAGAGTACATCGTGAGAAATGCTGGACTGGATGAAGCACAAGCTGGAATCAACATTGTTAGGAGAAATATCAATAACCTCAGATATGCAGACGACACCACCCTTATGGCAGAAAGTGAAGAGGAGCTAAAGAGCCTCTTGATGAAGGTGAAAGAGGAAGTAAGTGAAAAAGCTGGCTTAAAGCTCAACATTCAGAAAACGAGGATCATGGCATCCCATTTCCATCACTTCATGGCAAATAGATGGAGAAACAATGGAAACAGTTACAAACTTTATTTTATTGGCCTCCAAAATCACTGCAGATGGTGACTGCAGCCATGAAATTAAAAGATGCTTGCTCCTTGGAAGAAAAGCTATAGCAAACCTAGACAGCATACTAAAAAGCAGAAACATTCCTTTGCCCACTAAGGTCCATCTAGTCAAGGTATGGTTTTTCCAGTGGTTAAATATGGATGTGAGAGTTGGACCATAACAAAAGCTTAGCGCTGAAGAATTGATTCTTGTGAACTGTGGTGTTGGAGAAGACTTGAGAGTCCCTTGGACTGCAAGGAGATCAAACTAGTCAATCTTAAAGGAAATCGGTCCTGAATATCATTGGAAGCTGACGTTCCAATACTTTGGCCACCTGATGCGAAGAACTGACTCATTGGAAAAGACCCTGATTCTGGGAAAGATTGAAGGCAGGAGGAGAAGGGGACAACAAAGGATGAGATGATTGGATGGTATCACTGACTGGATGGACATGAGTTTGAGCAAGTTCCGGGAGTTGGTGATGGACAGGGAAGCCTGGTGTGTGCTGCAGTCCACGGGGTTGCAAAGAGTTGGACGCAGCTGAGAGACCCAACTGAAGTGAAAACCCCATTTCTGAAATTCATGGAGAACATTACCAGAGAATCTGGTGTTGATCCAGATTTAGATGACAGAAACACTTGAAGTAGTCACTTCCAGGATATGGGTCTTTCAGTTGGAACATTAGCAACAACCTCTGAGTATGCACTTTACTTTAAAATTTTAGTTGACTGTAACTGGGCTATAGTTTATCATAACTAGAACAAATAAAATCTTAATTTCATTTGATTTGTTGCTATTCTCAAACCATGGATTACACACCCTTCTGTTTAGATTCCATTGGCTGGAAGTTGGTAATGTGGTCACATTCAGCTGCAAGGGAGGCTGAGAAGTATAGCCTTTTTCTAGGAGGCCCTGTGCCCAGATATCATATATGTTACTACCAAAGGAAAGGAGATGAGTAGATACTTTGTGAACTCTGCAAGGCTTCTAGTGCCGAGAATTCACAATGGTTGCTCAATATTTAAAGTTGCATGGCAATAAAAGTCCGTACTCCACCCTCGGCCTACGGGAAACTTTCCAGGTGTGAGAAATAGTCCCATGTTTTCCCAGAAATGGATCGGGGATGTGGCAATGGCTTAATGGTGGATAGATGTGTGAAGGCAAAAATTTCTTCTTCCATCAGTTCTCTCATGTCCCAGGTTGTATTAGGATCTTGCTGCTAAAAGTGTGTCCATGAATTAGCATCTTCTGCTAATCACCTGGAAGCTTGTTTACAATGCTGACTCTACACTTTGCTGTACAGCAGAGTTGGGTACAACATTGTAAATCAACTATACTTCAATTAAAAATAAAATTCTGATTCTGCATTTTAAAAAGACCTACAGATGGTTCCTAGGCACAGTGAAATTCAGATGTTTCCTCCTGCTTATCCAACACAGATGTACCCAGACACACTGTGATTGGGGGTAATGTGTTTCCTTCAGCAGGACTACTTAGAGCACAAAAGAAAGTCTGGGAGAACTCACAGACAACTGGTGTATTATCACTTAGATCATAAATAACTCATTTTATACAGATTAGCTTATTATTCTATGCAAAAAGCAATTAACATACATGTTTTTTTGGTCTTTCAGAAGAAAGTAGCAAGAGGAATATGTTAGGAGTGGTTCTGTTTGGTAATATATAACATGATAAATATAATTAATATTACTGTGTGTTATACACAAAAGTTGTTAAGGGAGTAAACCCCAGGTTCAGTCATGTCTAATTCTTTGTGACCCCATGGACTGTAGCCCGCCAGGCTCCTCTATCCATGGGATTCTCCTGGCAAGAATACTGGAGTGGGTTGCCATTCCCTTCTCCAGGGGATCTTCCCAACCCAGGGACTGAACCCTTGTCTCCTGCATTACAGGCAGATTCTTTACTGTCCGAGCCACCAGGGAAGCCCATGTTATATACAGAAGTTGTTAAGAGAGTAAATCTTGAGTTCTCATCACAAGGAAAATTAAAAAAAATTTTTTTTCTTCTTTTGCATCTATATGAGATGATGGATGTTCACTAAACTTATTGTAGTCATCATTTCATGATGTATGTAGGTCAAATCATTATGCTGTACACCTTAGACTTTACAGTACTCTATGTTAATTATATCTCAGTAAAACAGGGAGAAAATAAGAGATGTAATAAAATTCTTTGCATTACACATGAAAAAAAAGTGTGGATCTGTATAGATGATGGAGCTCTGGATAATTATTTTTCCAACTTTGTCATACTTGTCAAAAATTTTTTTAATGAGCATAAACTATTTTAAAGTAGAAAAAAATGGTGTTTGAGAATAATATGGAACAGATTTGTTTTAGCTTTAGCAATCAGTTATATCGCTGCCTGAGAAATAAATCTCTAACTGGCCTGGAAGAGAGCAGCAGTGGCATGGGATCATTGTGTATCCACCCCAGGCAAGCTTCTGCCATTGCCAGAATAAACTGCTTATTCACAGGAGATGGGCAGTGCTTATTTTGGAACATTACTCTTAATTGCTGACTTCTGCAACTCAAAATTTTAGTGTCATTTCCTAACTTTGCTTTAAATGTATTTTCATCTTGAAACTTGGCACAAAGGTGTAATAAAATTTTCTTTTCGTAATTGAAATGATTCAATTCAACTAACATTTATTGCATAACTGAAAATTACACAGCTCTAAATCGTTTTTTCTTTTTGGGGGGAATGTAGAAAGGAATCAAAAGACATGGTCCCTGTACTTGGGAACTCACTTTGCAGAACTATCATGAAATTAGGATTTAAGTGTGTGAAGTAATTTCATTCTGAATGGGTATTCCTGTAACTATATACATTTTTTTTTCAAAAGCCCATGATATATCTGATCCATGTGATATAAAAACAAGAATAAACTCTAGCTTTAAAGATCAGATGCATATAGAGTAAGATAATAGAAGATAAGATACTTCTATTAACAAGATAATAAGATAAGATAATTATCTTAGAAGTAAGATAATAATTTCACAGTAGCAAATATGGGAACGTATTGAAGGTACTGGGTCTTTCTCCTGCTGCCTCTGAAGAAAGATGAAGAGGGGCAGATGAAGGGAGCAGAGAAAGCACTGGGTTTCCTTAATAAGTTCTTGGCAAGGCCTCTTAAGAGCTTACAATGGAAACTTAGCTGACTTTTGAAACAGCTAAACTGAGTTTTGCCAGAAAAAATTTTTACTACAGTGGTGGAATTAGATTGTCAAAGATTAATGAGGAAGATGCTACATTCTATCAGGATTTTTAAAAATAAAGCATCTAATTCTCTGACATTTTAATTTGTGTACTGATTGAGATGTAAATTTTTATGTATAATATGATTTTAAAAATATTGCCTGCCATATCAGTAAATAAAGGATGTTGCAGCCAACAAACCAGCTATCACTGTCAGTTCAGTTCAGTTCAGTCGTGTCCGACTCTTTGCGGCCCCATGAACCGCAGCGTGCCAGGCCTCCCTGTCCGTTACCAACTGCCGGAGTCCACCCAAACCCATATCCATTGAGTCGGTGATGCCATCCAACCATCTCATCCTCTGTTGTCCCCTTCTCCTCCTGCCCTCAATCTTTCCCAGCATCGGGAGTCAGCAACGAGTCAGCTCTTTGCATGAGGTGACCAAAGTATTGGAGTTTCAGCTTCAACATCAGTCCTTCCAATGAACACCCAGGACTGATCTCCTTTAGGATGGACTGGTTGGATCTCCTTGCAGTCCAAGGGACTCTCAAGAGTCTTCCCCAATACCACAGTTCAAAAGCATCAATTCTTAGGCACTCAGCTTTCTTTACAGCCCAACTCTCACATCCATACATGACCACTGGAAAAACCGTAGCCTTGACTAGACAGACCTTTGTTGACAAAGTAATGTCTCTGCTTTTTAATACGCTGTCTAGGTTGGTCATAATTTTCCTTCCAAGGAGCAAGCGTCTTTTAATTTCATGGCTGCAGTCACCATCTGCAGTGATTTTGGAGCCCCCCAAAATAAAGTCAGCCACTGTTTCCACTGTTCCCATCTATTTGCCGTGAAGTGATGGGACCAGATGCCATGATCTTCGTTTTCTGAATGTTGAGCTTTAAGCCAACTTTTTCACTTTCCTCTTTTACTTTCATCAAGAGGCTTTTTAGTTCCTCTTCACTTTCTGCCATAAGGGTGGTGTCATCTGCATATCTGAGGTTATTGATATTTCTCCCAGCAGTCTCCATTCCAGCTTGTGCTTCTTCCAGCCTAGCATTTCTCATGATGTACTCTGCATATAAGTTAAATAAGCAGGGTGACAGTATACAGCCTTGACGTACTCCTTTTCCTATTTGGAACCAATCTGTTGTTCCATGTCCAGTTCTAACTATTGCTTCCTGACCTACATACAGGTTTCTTAAGAGGCATGTGCCCTGAGGGATTCAGAATAGAGAAAAGCAAGCTACTAGCCCTAGATAGTTAAGGTGCACATCAAAGGAATAACTTCAGTGAGCCCATACTCTCGCATCTTCCTATACACAGATAGGAAGCCTATATCCTGGCTTCTCCCTTACCTCTTGGGAGCAGTCTGTCAGAGCCATCTGAGAGGATACTTCTGGTCTTAAGTTCTCAGTTTTGTTGGCCAGATATAATATAGCTCCCAACTTTTAGGTGTGCATTTTTTTTTCCAGCCAACAATAGCCTTGTTCTTTATATTTTAACCCCCACGCTAATGTCAGAAAGAGAAGAGGAACTAAAGAGCCTCTTGATGAAAGAGGAAAGTGAAAAAGCTGGCTTAAAACCCAGCATTCAAAAAACTGAGATCATGGCATCCAGTCCCATCACTTCATGGCAAATAGATGGGGAAGCAATGACAGACATTATTTTCCTGGACTCGAAATCACTGTGGATGGTGACTGCAGCCATGAAATTAAAAGGTGCTTGCTCCTTTGAAGACAAGCTATAGCAACCTAGAAATCGTATTAAAAAGCAGAGACTTCACTTTTCCAACAAAGTCCATCTAGTGAAACGTAATTTTTCCAGTAGTCATGTATGGATGAGAGAGTTGGACCATAAAGAAGGCTGAGCACTGAAGAACTGATGCTTTCAAACTGTGGTGCTAGAGAAGACTCTTGAGAGTCCCTTGGACTGCAAGGAGATCATACCAGTTAATCCTGAAGGAAATCAATCCTGAATATTCATTGGAAGGACTGATGCTCAGGCTGAAGCTCCATTACTTTGGCTACCTGATGCGAAGAGCCAACTCACTGGAAAAGACCCTGATGCTGGGAAAGATGGATGGCAGGAGAAGTGGGTGACAGAGGATGAGATGGTTGGATGGCATCGCCGACTTAATGGACATGAGTTTGAGCAAACTCTGGGAGATAGTGAAGGACAGGGAAGCCTCATGTGCTGCAGTCTATGGGGTCACATGACTGAGCAATTGAACAACCTTATTTTAAAAAACAAAACCAGGAATTCAACACTTTTTACTTTTTTAGTTACAAGAGATTCCCACTCAAACAAGCTTCCTTATTAGAAAGAAAGATGTAAGTCAATGTTACAGATATTTCTGTAAGTTATAGAAATATACAATGTTACAGAATTCTGTACAAACGGGTTTCACATAAACTAGAAAGTTGTTTAAAACAGGTACATTCTCTCTTACCTAGTCTCAGTTTCTCCATATCTGTCTCATTTTCATCTCTCATTTTCTTACTCATCATTTTTGCAAATGGCTGCCTCAGTCACTGAGCTGGCATGGCTTCGTCAGTCCAGTACTCACCATGGCCTAGCAACAACTTGTGCTTCATGGTTTGAATTCATGATGGAGGGAATCTGATTGGTCCAGGTCATCTGCTCAAGTCTCTGATCAGCCAGTGGATTGGCTGCCTGTTGTGATGAGCTGATAACCTGGTCCAGTCAGCCACGACTGGGAGGTGGAGAGATTGCATGTGATGTGGTGGTTTCCCTGTTCTTCTGGGCATATCCTTATTTTACTTAAAGTATATAGAAAGGAATAAATTGTATTTGGTCTTAGCAAACCTAAATCCATAAGATGATGTTATAGAAGACAATTCACATGAAATAATTAAATAATGTAACTTGACTAAATTACCAAGTAAATAGTATGACAAATGCCAAGGGCTGAGAGTTCAGCATGATCTGTAGTGATCAGAGAAAGCTTACAACAATATCAGATGGGGAAAAACTAAAGGAGATTGCCAGATATTCCTCCCCATCCCTCATCCCCAGGATGAGCCTTGAGTAATAAGTTTTAGATTAAAATTAACATTAAATTGTCCAAAGAATTCTGGTTTGAGATGGCTGAAGAAGCACATGCCTAGGAAGAAAAATATATTAAAAAATGAAAACAAAAATAGCACAATGAAAGAAATGGGGTGGGGGGAGTTGTTGGTAGACAAGAGATTTCAAGAAATTTCTGGAAAATGTAAAATGGGTTAATGAGTGTTGATTGATGAGGCTGAGTAGAGGAGGCCATAGCCTAGAACACGCTAGGGTGCTGCCCATCTGGAATAAGCCCAGACAGGCTCTAGACTTTGACATAACAGATAACAATAGGGGATAGGACTGAGAAATTGGACTGAAAGGGTTTTTAGACAGCCATTAACCCCAAGTGAAAAATTGGAGGGTTCAAATAGTCTTAATAAACTGCCTAGGAAAAGCTAGGGCAGATGACTAGAAAACATTCCCAGGATAAATGCCTCCTTATTCTGGCATTTAAATGTTCCTGGAGTTACAGGACTCAGTAGGTAAAGAATCTGCCTGCAGTGCAGGAGACATGGGTTCTGTCCCTTGTTTGGGAAGATCTCCTGGAGGAGGGTGTAGCAACCCACTCCAGTATTCTTGCCTGGAGAATTCCATGGACAGAGGAGCCTGGCAGGCTACAATTCATGGGGTCGCCAAGAGTCGAACACGACTGAAGTGAATTAGCACAAGTACAGTTACAGCTGGCTTCGTGCCTGCACAAACTTTACCTCCCATTAACTAGCCCATCTATATATAGCTCCTAGAGTCTTTCTACTGTAATTAAAAAAAATTTTTTTTACTTCGGCATAGTTTTAGATTTACAGAAAAGTTAGAGGAAAGAATTCTCAGATACATTATACCCAGTTTCCTGTAGTATTAATATGTTAATATGTTTACTTTTTACTTTCTCTTTTCTTGACAAATAGATAGGTAGATAGACATACAAACATTTTGTTTTTTCCCTGAACTGTTCAATTAGTCAGACATGATGCCTCATTTTAAAAAAGGAGGCATCATTTTTAAGGTGTATTTCCATTAATGTATATTTCCTTAAAATATTAAATACTCCAATGTGTAGTTCCTTAAAATATTCTTATACAAACAGGAAATTGATTAAAAATCAGAAAGTTAACATTGACATAATACTGTTATCTGGTTGTTGATCTTATTCAGATTTTGCCAATTAAAAAAATGTCCCTGTTAGCAATAGAAATTTCCATCACATTGCATTCACTTGCCATGTCTCTTTTTGTCTCTTTCAGTGATGACCAACTTCATAGCCTTTGTGTTTCATGGTATTGACATCTAAGATTACTCTTCAGTTATTTTGTAAAATGTCACTCAGTTCTGGTTTGTCTAATGTTTCCTTATGACTAAATTCAGGCTCTACTCTACTGGCAGCAAATCACAGAAAGAAGAGACTTTTGTCTGTGCATCTTATCAGGAGGCATCTGTTGTTAGTTTGTCCCATTATTGCCTAAATCTTAATGTCAACAGCAACCAAGGATCAATAGATATCAGATGAAGGTCTCTAACATGAAAAGAAAAACCCTAGATACACTAACATGAAGAGAAAAAAAAAATTCAGGGAACAGAGGTACACTTTAGAATAGGAGAGATTTTCCAGTTGGTAGCTTCTGAGATGTCAAAAACAAAAGGTAAACTATAAAAGATAAATATCAAAGGTATAAAAGGTAAAAGGTGTAAGAGGTAAAATATAAAAGACATAGCAGATCAGTGAGTGCTGGGATCATGTATTAGGATCAGATTTGCTGTATCAAACAACAGAAAATCACTTAAAAAATCAGAGATTGACAACGTAGAAGTTTCTCACTCGTATAAAAGAAGTAGATAGCTCTGAGGTGATTGGTGACTTCAGTGGGTCACCGGGAACGTTAGCGTGTTGCTTTCCTATGCTACCATCTAGTAGATGCCCTGTGTTCTCAAGGGCCCTCACAGTCCAAGATGCTGCTGGAACTTTAGCCATTGTGTCTGAATCAAGGTCAAACAAGAACCATTTTTTTTTTTTTTAAAGGAGTGGGGGTTGTTACAGTGTCAGCTACCTTTAAGCAGCTTTCCCATATTTTTCCTTGCATCTCTTTTGGCAAAACCTACATGCAAGGAAAGCTAAGAAATGTAGTCCTTTATTCTGGGCAACAATGTGATCACATAATAATTACGATACTCCTACTTAGGAAGAAGATATTGGTATTGACTTAGGCAGCTAGCAGATTCTGGCACCTGGTTTAATAGGCAGCATAATTTCCACAGCAGAAAGGAGATGCAAATCATTCAGTATCTAGTATATACCTGCTATATGTGCGCTCAGTCATGTCAGACTCTTTGTGACCCCATGGACTGTAGCCCGCCAAGCTCCTCTATCCATGGGGTTATCCAAGAATATTAGAATGGGTTGCTAGAAATGGAGAGATTTCTGTCTCCACTAGTACATACCTAACAGGATATGTTTTTGTACACATAGTCATAACAATTTAAAATTTCAGAAATCTAGTGACTGGAAAAAAGAACAGTGTCATTCCAAGCAAAACAAAACATGTTTAACAAATACATTAAAGATGTTTAACCTTGTTTACAAAATTAGAGGATGACAAATAAAAATGAAATTTTTTCAGAATCAGCTTGGAAAAATTAAGATATTGAAAATATCTTATGTCGGTATAGGTTTTGATAAGTATAAATAAAGTCAGCCTTTTGGAAGGAAAATTTGGCAGCATTTACCAAAATATGAATGTATTGGTTTTCTGTTGCTGCTATAACAAATCACCATAAACTTTAGAGACTTTAAGTATGTTTAAAGCACACACAGATTCATTACTTTAAACTCTATAGGCCATAGTTTAGTATGGCTCTCACTGGATTAAAATCAAGGTGTCCTCTGGTCTGTGTGTCTTTCTAGAGGCTTTAAGGGAGAATCTGTTTTCTGTTTATCTCCATTTCTGGGACATTCAGTTCCTTGCAGATATGTCTGAAGGCTTCATTTTCTTGCTGACTGTCAGCTTGGGGCAGATCCAGGGTCCACTTGTGGTCTTTGGCTCAGGGTCTTCATCCACTGTCCTCAAACCAGCTGTGACAGCTCAAGTCCCTCTCACACTTCACATCTCTTCCTTCTTCTGTCCCAGCTCTGACCCAGTCGGAAAAGTCTCTTTACTTTTAAGGACACATGTAATTAAATTGGGCCCAGCCAGATAATCCAGGATAATCTCCCCATCTCTAGGTAGATAACCTTAATCATGTCTGCCAAATCCCTTTTGCTATGTGAGAGAATGAATTCTCAGATTCTAGGATTAGAACATGGACATCTTTGGGAGGGGGTGGGAAGCATCACCCTGTCAACTTCCATAAAGTATGCACTGTGTTGTATCTAGAAATTGCACCGAGAACTGAAACAGACACCTTAAAACCTGAGGTGAGGGGGGTGGGGAGACAGAGAAAATGTAAGACTTACAAAGAATAATTATCATTAATTCCTTCAAACTTATCAGCGGCATGAGATGCTAAGGAAAATACGGAGAAAGGCTTTCAGAGTTGTCTGGGGAAATTTTTAAATCCAGATTATTGCTATGCTTAACCAAACTATCGATTGAATTTGGGGGGAAGGGGGAAGGGCGTTTTCAAATATTCAAGAATTATAATTTTTCCTCTAACACACCTTTCCTTAAAAAGTTGCTTGAGGTGGATTTCAGCAATAAGAGAGAGTAATCTAAGGAAAAGGAAGATGTGGGACACAGGAAGTAGAGAAATAAAGTCCCAGGATGGTTGCTGGGCAGCAGCCCACGGAGAACCCAGCCCACATTGGAGCAGGAAGATTGAGGACTCCAGATAGAAATGGTATCGAAAGACTTCAGGGTGGATAGGACTAGCCCACAGAGGGCTTGAAAATACTGAGGCTATAATAAAGGTACAGAGTGCATGCGTGCTTTAGTCGCTCAGTCATGTCTGACTGTTTTTGTGACCCCCATGGACTGTAGCCTGCCAGGCTCCTCTGTCCGTGGGATTTCCCAGGCAAGAATACTGAAGTGGGTTACCATTTCCTTCTCCAGGGGATCTTCCTGGCCCAGGGTTGAACCCGTGTCTCCTTCACTGGCAGGTGGATTCTTTACCACTGAGACGCCTGGGAAGCCCAAGGTAGAGAACACATGGTCCAAAGTGAAAGCAACATGTTCTGATTTAAGTAACTGAGAAACCTCAACTGTGTTTAAACCACAGTTTTTTTTACCAACTGTGTTTTAAACCACTCTAAGCAGCAAATAAGTAGTCCCTTTGGGGTGAAATACTGCAGTCAATGCAGTGGTACTGTAGAGGAGAGTACAATGCCTGTGTACACAGTACACACCTGGACATATTCATATGTGATGACTGTGTGGGAACATGTCTGGAAGGATGCCTGCTATGATGTTAATAACGATTGTAGTTGGAGGTGGGATTTGAGTGATTTCTTTTTGTTTATCTGTGTTTTTCAAAGTTTTCTAACATGATCCTCTGTCAGCTGTTTGAGTTAGATGGTATCAATGATTTTAAAAACAATGTAGAGAATATTGTGACATTATTATGTGGAAAAAACATAATGGAGATAGAAAATATGTTCCAACTTCTGGCTTCAGTGCTAATAAGCAAACTGGGACAACTGGTCACCCTGTATCCTGTTGAGACCTAGCAGGAAAAAAAAAGAGGCCAAAAGCATACAAAAGCATACAAAGGGCATTCCGTGCATACATTCAAATTGACTGTGTCTTAAATTGCCAAGTACTGTGCCAGGTACAGGAAACAGGAACGAGATATAGTCTCTGTCCTGAAGATACTCCAAGTCAGAGAAGGAGCAGACCAGGAGAACTTCAGTCACGTCACACGGTGAAGAGTGCTGTGCTTCATGTAAACATGGAGTGCCCTGGAACCCCAGAGAAATGGAACCCCCTCAAACCAGGGAGGGTCCTGTGCGGCTTCTTGTAGGAGATGACCTAAGACGTGTTCTCAGAAGCAAATAGGAACAAGCCAGATGGAAAGGGCATTCTTGGCAGGGCAGTGGTGTACACTGTGGGTTGGAAAGACCATGGTGGGCTTCCCTGGTGGCTCAGTGGTAAAGAACCCGCCCGCCGATGCAGGAGACACCGGTTTGATCCCTGATCCAGGAAGATTCCACATGCCGCGGAGCAACTAAACCCGTGCACCACAACTATTGAGCTTGTAGTCTAGAGCCCGGGAGCTGCAACTATTGAGCCCACGTGCCCTTGAGGCTGTGCTCCACAACCAGAGAAGCCTCACAATGAGAAGCACGTGCACTGCAACTAGAGAGTAGCCCCACTCTGCATCGAGAGAAAAGCCTGCACATGTGAGGACCCAGCACAGTCAAAAATAAATAAATAACATTATTTTTTAAAAAAGGAAAGACCATGGTGATCCTGTAGCTGCTAGTGGCATGAGGGGGTTCGAGCCTCGGGGGCATGTGATTCTGGCATGGCAGGTAGGAGGGGTTGTGAAGAGGCTACAAAACCTACTAAAGTGTCTGGGCTTTTACAGCATTTACTCTGGTGGTTGCGTATGAGATGGAGTGAAAGGGCATGGAATCAGGGTTATTTATGGTGTGAGGGTTTAGAAAGAATATATATGACCCTCTTGGAAGCCCCTCCCAACCCACCCTGTCTAGTCAGAGTCCTCTACCTCCCCTACCCTGTCATTGCACCCTACCTGTTTCCTTCTCAGTACTTAGATTTCTCTTCTTAAACTATTTTGATCACTTATCTGATTATAGTCTTTCTCCCCTGTTAAGCTGTAAGCTGCACAGGACAAAGACTGTTTTATCCACCAATGCAGTGCGTATGCTGCTGCTACTGCTAAGTTGCTTCAGTCGTGTCCAACTCTGTACCACCCCATAGACGGCAGCCCACCAGTCTCCCCCGTCCCTGGGATTCATTCTCCAGGCAAGAACACTGGAGTGGGTTGCCATTTCCTTCTCCAGTGCATGAAAGTGAAAAGTGAAAGTGAAGTCACTCAGTCATTTTCGACTCTTAGCGACCCCATGGACTGCAGCCCACCAGGCTCCTCCACCCATGGGATTTTCCAGGCAAGAGTACTGGAGTGGGGTGCCATTGCCTTCTCCGATGCAGTGCGTATAGCTTGCACCTAAAGAGTTGTGGGCACTCAACAACTGCCCAGAAAAAGGCAGCAGCGATGGAGGTGGAAAGAAGGCAGATTTGAGAGTTTAGATACAGACTAGAGAGAACCTGGTGATTGACTGATTTAGAGAGTTGTGCCGGATTGAGTGCTGAGGTTGGAGAGCATAAAGATGAGTCTTCCAGGGGCCTGACTCAGGAGACATCAGACTCAGCTGGTGGTTGTTGGGTGAGTGTGGGTGAGGTGGAGAGGAGTGGGTTGGGGTGAGAATGTGTTCTCACTAGAGAGCAATTGCAACCCTGAACTCACCCCACAGGTTTAACTCTCCTGCCTTCCTGCTTTTTCAGTGATTCTTAAACTTTGCTGCACCTTAGAATGACGTGTTAAAAACCTGACGTGAGGGACTTTCCTTAAATCAGTGAAATCTATCTACCAGTGAAGATAGGGATGGAGCCTCCGAATTTTTAAACTTTTAAAATATCAATATTCCGATGAGCACCATTGTCCCATGAGTTTCCAGATGAGCAGTCCCCTTCCTGCCCTTTGTCTGGAAACCCCAGGCTTATCAGTCATCTCACTTTGCCGGCTCATGGCTGAGCCATCAGCTGGCTTCCATTCCTCTTCACCAGGGTTGGGTCCTGGCACTGAAACCCTTCTACAAATATTTGTGCTTTTAACCTGCCACTGCCTGGCATGTATGTCACCTTGGCCAATATTTACACTTGTAGATGACTGTACTTAATGCTTAATGGTGTGTTCAGCTTAAAAGGTATAAAGGATGTGAATTACTTGAGTTTTCCTGTTTCCTTTTGAACCTTGGAAAACATCCAGATGGTTCTCTTTAGCCCTTATTCACTTTCTTCAAACATTTCACAACTGGGGCCGGTAAAAGTAGAGCCAGTGACGCAATATTCAATTTCTAATTTCTTGCCAATAACCAGGAAGCATCTTGTGGGTTGGTGGTGTGGTGAGGAAGAGGGACAGCATGTTGCGTAACATTGTGTACCAACGCAAAATTGGGCTGTGGTTATCTTCTGGGGTAACCCCTGATGGTTTTTCAGTGTGGACATGACTACAAGTGTCTGTGGTTTTTCAGGACCCAAGATAAACTACTGAAAGTGATGAGGTCCAGGAATGAAACTTCATTGTTTGAAAATTAATTTTAAAAACTAATAGGGTGTTTTTTTTTCTTCAGAATCTATACATGATTTGACAGTTGAAAGTGTTTGCATCTTACTTTCCGTATTTGGTTTCTACACACATTCTTTGATCCTGAAGACAAATTTTGTGCTTGGAGACTTTGACTTCTTCTATGGCAAAGCTTCTGGAGGATCTTCCCTAGTGGCTCAGATAGTAAAGAATCTGCCTGCAATGCAGGAAACCTGGGTTTGATTCCTGGGTCAGGAAGATCCTCTGGAGAAGGGTATGGCAACCTACTCCAGTGTTCTTGCCTGGAAACTTCCATGGACAGAGGAGCCTGGCGGCTATAGACCATGCAGTCACAAAGAGTCAGACATGACTGAGCAGTCTCTCCCCAGGGCTCGGTTTGGCACTGCCTGGTCCAAAATGATTTTTGGGTTCCCTGGTGGCTCAGATGGTAAAGAATCTGCCTGCAGTGCAGGAAACCTGGGTTCGATCTCTGGGTTGGGAAGATCCCCTGGAGAAGGGAACAGCTCCCCACTCCGGTATTCTGGCCTGGAGAATTCCATGGACAGAGGAGCCTGGCAGGGATTGCAAAGAGTCACAGATGACTGACAACTTTTACGCACAAAGCTTCTGGAAGTGCTGCTGGGAGGAGAGATGGCTCATTTTCAGGGTGAGCCTAGTGAGGGGGCAGAGAAAAGCTCTTGCAAGGGGCTGGAGCCCCAGGTGCAAAGCCGGGAGGCTGCATTTGGTTGGAGGAGCTGCAAGTGATGGGATGACTGGCTTGTAACAGTTAAGGTTAGGTGAAAGGCTGGAATGAAGAGGTGGGTGGGCACAGGGTTCTCATGCACTCAAATGACATCCCTACAGCCTGCAATTACACCTTCCTCTTCTGCATCCCGCACATCCAGCTTCCCGAAGAGTGAAGTGTTAGTCATTCAGTCGTGTCTAACTCTTTTCAGCACCATGGACTATAGCCCACCAGGCTCCTCTGTTCATGGGGTTTTCCAGGCAAGAATACTGGAGTGGGTTGCCATTCCATTCTCCAGGGGATCTTCCCAACCCAGGGATTGAACCTGGGTTTCCTGCATTGCAGGCAGATTCTTTACCATCTAAGCCATTAGGGAAACTGATAAGTGTAGATGTGATCATTGTGCTTTTCCCTTAAAAAACAAAAATAAAACAAAAACTTCACTATGTTTTCCAATAAGACCAAATTCTTTAGACTCCCTCAGTCTAGTTGTGAGACTTTTTCCCTGCTTCTTTATTTAAAGGCAAAGTGTAGAATACAGAAAACAAAAAAACCCCAAGGACAATGCAAAAAGGCACTGGAGTTCAGGAGACATTCCACAAGGTGACCTAACCAAGGCCATTTATTTTGCACACACAAGACGGCACAGCCTCTTTGACTTGAACATGTCAAATTCCTTGCAAAGAATTTTGCCTTTGGGAAAATCCCTGAAAAGTCCTTCAGTGTTTAAGTCCCTTAAAGAGTCAAGCAATGCTTGCACTTGAGAACATGTGGATTATCTGAAAATACCTTCTGATATTGACTTCTAATATAATTCCACAGTGGTAAAATTACAGACTCTGTATTTTAGTATCTTTAGACCATGAAAATTTTGCACTTTATTTTATGTCCCTGGATATATTCCAGCATCTCCTAGTTTATAGTCTATGGGAACTTGAACAGAATTTGTATCCTACTGTTGTGTGAAAATTGTATGAATCTTAATCATGTTGAATTGGTTCATAGTGCTTTTCAAATCTACTATATCCTCCTACTTCTCTGTGTATTCATTCTATTAACTTTTGAGAGTTTGATATTAAAACTCCAACTAAAAATCTTAATTTATTTACTTAAAAAATAATTGTAAATATATAGTGGAACTATATGTAACCTTGTTCTGTATTTTCCAAGTCTGTGGTAAATGTGTTACCATAGTTTCATAATTTAAAAAATAAGAAAGAGGGGGGAAAAAGAAGAAATGCTAATCAAGCGGGTTATTACAAGAAAGAAGCAAGATCTGCTATTTAAGACCTTGCTTCTTTCTTATACCAGTCTTATTCTTTGGCCAATTTTGTCTTTTTGCAAATGTTCCTTACTCTTTTAAACCTCCATGTTTTTGATTAAAGGAGTCCTTCCTCCCCCCGACCCCCCCTCCGCCGGCAGAATGCCTGTTCTCCATCTCTACCTGGGAAGGCTTATCAGGTTTGAGGACCTAACTGAAATGTGATTTCCTTCATCCGATTGCATTGTCATTCCAGGTGGAAGTGCTTTTTATCTGTACTTGATTAGAGTTTAATATTTTAAACTTTAATTAGAGTATAATTTACATGAATTGGCCAAAAAGTTTGTTTGGATTTTTCTGTAAGATGGTACAAAAAACCTGAACAAACTTTTTAGTCAACCTGATATTTCCTAAAAGTAAGTGTACAGGTTGATGAAGTTTCATAAGCTGAACACACTTGTGATGCCAAGAACCAGAATGTCACCAGCACCTAGGAAACCCTTTCTCCCATCCCCACTCCCATCCAAGGGTAACAACAGTCGACAGGTCAGGACGCAGATTAATTCTGAACTTCATCAAAGCAGGATCACAACTGCTTTTTAAGAGTTTTATACTGCTTTATACTCTTTCATATCCATATCTTTCCCCTAATATTTTGTTTGTGAGATTCATTCATGTTGTTACAGTATTTGTGGATGATTCATTCTTGTGGCTGTATAGTGTTTCATTGTGAGAATATACCACAAGTCAGTCATGCATTCTACTGTTGATAGGCTATTTGCTACTTTGAACGTTCTAGTACACACCTTTTGGTAAAAGTAGGTATGCATGTTTGTTGCCTGTAGGAGTAGGAGTAGAGTTGTGGGGTCATAGGTGCACATACATAGACACTGCTAGACAGATTGCCCACGTGACTGCCTCACTGTACACACCCACCGCTGACGCATGGGAGTTCTAGTTGCTCCACATCCTTACTGTGACTCGATATTTCCATCCCATCCATGCACTGAATATGCCTTCCAAAGAGTGTCTACCACAGAGTTTCTATTCAAGGCTACAAAGAGACCCAGATCAATGTATAAAGTAGAACAACCCCTGCCTCCCTTCAACTCTTCTGGCTTGTGAGGTGGTTTATTTTTTGGTTTGTTTGTTTGTTTTGTTTCGAGTATTTGAGAAATAAAATTTCTTCCTTATTTTAAAAACTAAAGAGAGGATAGGAAACCTTCTGATGTGCTGGATATGTTCTATATCTTACACAGTATGATGGTTACATAAGCATGAATGAACATGAATGAACATAAACATGAATGAATTAAAAAACTAATAGAGCATCAACAAATTTGTATACCTTTCTCCAGTCTCATCCCAGCGATCAGTGTAAAGAAGAGACTTACGTGAATACATATTCAGAATAGGTTCTTGCCAGGCTGGGGAGTAGATTAGTGATTCGAATGTAACCCAGTCTGGAGGTTCTCAGAGAAGCAGATTGACCACTTGCAACATGGTGCCTATTTTTCTGCCTCAATTGTCACTCTAAGTTTACTTGATGGAAAAGGGGAGAGGAATCTGTGCATTTCTTCCAAAGACAAGCTGGTTCTGAATGAAGGGGTGATACTGGTAAACTCTTCAGCTTCCTTCAAATATCATGTTTGCGCCTTGTTTACTCCACTATTTGTATTGGGCACTCCGAAGCCTAGAGTTCTGGAATAAAATAAAGATCAAGCATAGATCTAGAAATCTTAAAAAAAAAAAAAAAACTGTAAGATGTCATTTTTATTGTTTTTTTTCCCCAAAACAATATTGCCACCTATTGGTAGAAAAGGAGAACTTTATTTCAGTGTTTTAATTGCAAGCAGTAATGATTCAACCATGGATGCAAATAAGCTGTATTAACTCAGCATTTTCACCCTGACCTGCTCCCACCACCTTTCACAAGAGATAGAGCTCATAGGATTCTTAAATGTCACAAAATCAAGTACTTGATAGGGCGTTACGAATCCTTCCAGACAGCTGGCATCACTGCCTTCTATGTTTGCTTGAGAGAAACTTTTGTTGTTTCATTGTTAGCTATCATTCCATATAACAATATTTTAAGATCAAGAAACTACTTTTTCTGTAGCATGTGTTAGTAAATTCTCCCCGTAAATCTCACGCTCATTAGCAGAGATGTGTCGTCACACTGTTGTGTTTACAATATTGTTCTGTTGAAAGTTTTCACTTTTGTCTCAGACGCAAAGGATTTGTTAACAAAATGATCCACTGGTTATATACAAATAAATAATACCAGTATTTTTTAGAAGATTATCTGGCTTACTTTCAGTATACTAATACTAAAAGAAAAAAGAAATAGAAACAGCAGAGGACACATCACCAAATTGGGTTTTGACCAACATCCAGACTCAGACAGCACTGGGAAGTCCATGACACAGCACATCTGGAGTCCTAACTGGGAAAAGGTTCCAGGCAGTGCATCAGCTCTGTGGGTGGGACTTCAAAGATTGAGTTCCTGCTTATAATCCTAGGATGTAAACTGATATCATCATCAATCTGTGAGCAAACTGCAGCTCTGGTTTCATGTTCAGTTCACTTCAGTCACTCAGTCGTGTCTGACTCTTTCCAGCCCCATGGACTGCAGCACATCAGGCTTCCCTGTCCATCACCAACTCCCTGAGCCTACTCAAACTCTTGTCTATCGCGTCGGTGATGCCATCCAACCATCTCATCCTCTGTCGTCCCCTTCTCCTCCTGTCTTCAATCTTTTCCAGCATCAGGATATTTTTCAGTGAGTCAGTTCTTCGCATCAGGTGGCCAAATTATTGGCATTTCAGCTTCAGCATCAGTCCTTCCAATGAATATTCAGGACTGATTTTCTTTAGGATGGACTGGTTGGATCTCCTTGCAGTCCAAGGGACTCTCAAGAGTCTTCTCCAACATCACAGCATCTAAAGCATCAGTTCTTTGGTGCTCAGCTTTCTTTATAGTCTAACTCTCAACTATAAGTTAGACTATAGTCTAACTATGACTACTGGAAAAACCATAGCTTTGACTAGATGGGCCTTTGTTGGCAAAGTAATGTCTCTGCTTTTTAATATGCTGTCTAGGATGGTCATAACTTTCCTTCCAAGGAGCAAGCATCTTTTAATTTCATGGCTGCAGTCACCATCTGCAGTGATTTTGAAGCCCCCCAAAATAGTCTGTCACTGTTTCCATTGCTTCCCCATCTATTTGCCATGAAGTGATGGGACCAGATGCCATGATCTTAGCTTTCTGAATGTTGAATTTTAAGCCAACGTTTTCTACTCTCCTCTTTCACTTTCATCAAGAGGCTCTTTAGTTCTTCTTCACTTTCTGCCATAAGGGTGGTGTCATCTGCATATCTGAGGTTATTGATATTTCTCCTGGCAATCTTGATTCCAGTTTGTGCTTCATCCAGCCCAGCATTTCTCATGATGTACTCTGCATATAAGTTAAATAAGCAGGGTGACAATATACAGCCTTGACATACTCCTTTTCCTATTTGGAACCAGTCTGTTGTTCCATGTCCAGTTCTCATGTTGCTTCCTGACCTGCATATAGATTTCTCAGGAGGCAGGTCAGGTGGTCTGGTATTCCCTTCTCTTTAAGAATTTTCCATAGTTTGTTGTGATGGTTTCATGTTAATGCTGGTTTTTTTGTCTTAAAACTTGAAATGTTGTTAAGCCTAGGGCTTGATGGGCCAGCTCCCCTCCAGGGGCTCAACAATCATAAGAATGTTCCACCATCTTATCTATGGTGCTGCAAGGCTTGCACTCACAGTAGGCAGTCACTCAAGCCACTCATATCAGGGCAGTGTCCAGGCAGATTAGAAGCAAGTTCAGAGGACTGTTCTGCTTTGTCTCTGAAGCCTAAACAAGACTATTTATTTAATTTCCCTAACAGAGATTTGGCAAAGTCTACTTTATTAACTTCAATTTATTACATTTTACTGTTTTTCTTTTAATTGCTGGATATAACAGAGTTTTCCCTTAGCATGAAAATGAATGCTTTTAAAAATCATAATTAGGGGAAAATTGCATTCTTCTCTGATAAAATACTAACATGTCAACAGTAATACTAGTTGCATATCAAAGACACCATAAAACAAAAATTGCACTGGTAAAAATGTTCTGAAGACATAGAAAACTTGGCAATTCAAATTTTTAGTGCATCTTTTTCTTGTGTTTTGTTTGTTTGTGTATTAATTTGCCAAACATTTATGGTTGTTGTTGTTCGGTCACTAAATCGTGTTAGACTCTCTGTGACCTCGTGGACTAAGCACGCCAGGCTTCCCTGTGTTTCACTGTCTCCCAGAGTTTTCTCAGATTCATGTTAACTGAGTCAGTGATGCTATCTAACCATCTCATCCTCTGCTGCTCCCTTCTCCTTTTGCCTTCAATCTTTCCCAGCATCATGGTCTTTTCCAATGAGTCGGCTCTTCACATCAGATGGCCAAAGTATTGGAGCTTCAGCATCAGTCCTTCCAATGAGTATTCAGGGTTGATTTCCTTTAGGATTGGCTGGTTTGATCTCTTGGCAGTCCAAGGGACTCTCAAGAGTCTTCTCCAGCACCACAATTCAAAAGCATCAATTTGGGGTTCAACCTTCTTTATGGTGCAACTGTCATATCTGTACATGACTACTGGAAAAAACATAGCTTTGAGTAAATGGACCTTTGTTGGTAAAGTGATGTCTTTGCTTTTTAATACACTGTCTGGGTTTGTCATAGCTTTTTTTCCCAAGGAGCAGAATCTTTATTTCATGGCTATAGTCATCATCTGAAGTGATTTTGGAGCCCAAGAAAATAAAGTCTGCCACTGTTTCCACTTTTTCTCCATCTATTTGGCATGAAGTGATGGGGCAGGATGCCGTGATCTTAGTTTTTTGAATGTTGAGTTTTAAGCCACCTTTTTCACTCTCCTCTTTCAACTTCATCAAGAGACTCTTTAGTTCCTCTTTGCTTTCTGCCATTAGAGTGGTATCATCTGCATACCACTTGTTGATATTCCTCCCAGCAATCTTGATTCCAGCTTGTGATTCATCCAACCTGGCATTTTGGATGATGTACTCTGCATATACTGGAGGAGGGCATGGCAACCAACTCCAGTATTCTTGCCTGGAGAATGGCATGGACAGAGGAGCCTGGCAGGCTACAGTCCACGGGGTTGCAAAGAGTCGGACACTACTGAAGTGACTGAGCATGCACACACCCTGCACATAAGTTAAATAAACAGGGTGACAATATACAGCCTTGTCGGACTCCTTTCCCCATTTGGAACCAGTCAGTTGTTCCATGTAAGATTCTAACTGTTGCTTTTTGACCTGCATACAGGTGTCTCAGGGGACAGGTAAGGTGGTTTGCTATTTCCATCTCTTTAAGAATGTTCCACAGTTTGTTGTGATCCACACAATCAAAGGCTTTCGAGTTGTCAGGGAAGCAGAAGTAGATGTTTTTCTGGAATTCCCTTGCCTTCGCTGTGATCCAACGAATGTTGGCAATTTGATGTCTGTTTCCTCTGCCTTTTCTAAATCCCACTTGTACATCTGGAACTTCTCAGGTCACGTACTATTGAGACCTAGCTTGAAGGATTTTTAACATAATGTCATAAACAGTTATTAGGAACTTACTATATGTTAGCACTTAGCTAGAAGCTGGGAATACAAAGATTAATGTGACAGCCAGCGTCCACTGAGAGGCTGTACTGTAGGCAGGTAAGACAGACACAGAGACAGTATTAATTATAATACTGTTAATACTTTGTAGAAAGTATAGTTACCAAAATATTCTGAAGACACAGTGAGAGGCACCTCAATCCTGATGGAAAGATGGAGGGGAGGACAGCTTTGTTGGGGGAAACCTGAGTCTGTTTCCAAATAAGTGTTTGCTTGGCAGAGGGCAGGGGTTGAGGGTGGTGCAGGGCTAAAGTGGAGTTTGAAGTGTCTGTGGGACTTCCAGGTGGAGTGGTCTACTTCCCATTTGGAGATGGGAGTCAGAAGCAGGTGCATAGATGAGAGAGTGAGAGAGAGATTTGGAATTTCACCCAAGAAACTCTGTAGCAAGAAAAGATGCATGGATGGGGATGAACATTTGAGAGGGCAGAGGCATGCAGGCTCCCAGAGAACCTCCAGAAGCAAAGAATCAAGATTCCCCAAGAGAACAAGAGAGTTCAGTCATGGAACCAGGGGGACTCATCCACAGCCATGAGGTCAAATTGGCCAAAAGTTCCACTTTGTTTGACTCCTCAGGGTTTGTAATATTTTTAAAATAGTTGCCAACTTCTAAGGGTCGAGTGATGCCTTGTAAAATCTGCATGTTTAGCTGCCCATGAAGCACTGGAAGAGCGGCTATGTAGGGCCTAGATTCCTCACAGCTGCACAGCAGCAGCCCTTTTGCTGTGGTGACAGGCTCTCCAAGACCCCACAGGCTCATATCTTGAGGTGGCCATTTCGTTCATTGAGGTGACCTGCCTCCTCTGGGCATTTACATCTGGGATCTTCCCCTAGAATTTCAAGAATGGTGTGATCTCCAAATGTCCACTGCAGCAGAGGAATGACTAAGGAATGAGAGAATCTCCCCTGCCTTTCAATTAGTAGATGGTGAGTCACCGGAGTGACCTGAGGGAAGGGAAGATTAAGAAGATTAAGTAAACCACAGAAGCAGACGAAATTACCATGGATTGAGGAGTGGCCAGGAGGGAAGGAAGAGCATGGTGAGGATAGAGGGGCAAGTGATCTTTTCTTTAAAGGGCCACAGAGCCGATCTTTTTGGCTTGGCTGGCCAGATGATCTCTGTCACGACTCTTCAACTATTCTGTGGTTCAGCCCAAAAGCAGCTGTAGATAATATATAAACAAATAAGCATCGCTATATTCCAGTCAGATTTTATTCGCAAAGATAGGCTTTCTGTGGCCCACAGCTTGCCCAGATGGCATACACTGGGTCAGGGGTAGGACATTAGGTTGAGAGGAAAGCCGACAGGTCTGTAGACAAGGGGAGGGGCTGGTAAAGAGGAGACATTGAAGGTAAAGCAAAACAGGAGAATGATTGATGAGGCCACTTCCAGAGGGAACAGGAGGGAGACAGGGCAAGGCGCTCAGTGAGGGTGAGGGGAGGAATGACCATGCCAACCAAGGCAAGAGCTGAGCAGAGCTGGAGAACGAGTTTGCAGTGTGTGAGTAAAAGGAAGTCAGATATTGATCCTGTTGCTGCTGGTGCCAGTTTTGTGGATAAAGTAGGAATGAAGCAATCAACCGAGAGTCATTAAGAAGATGGGATGAAGACGCTGGAACAACAGAAAGTTGACAAACCGTGCTGAGGGCTCAGCAGAGAAATTGCTGTCGCATTGTTGCCATTTTGCATGGCAGCAGCAACACCAGAGTTTCGAGTCAGAGAATGTAGATTGTGAATTTTGAGATAGTAATTCAGAACACATGGGTCTCAGCTGAGTAGTTGTAGATGAGGCCAAGAGGGTCCTGCAAGATGGGAAGGAGAGAACAGGTCAAGGAATTAGAGGGGTTTTGTGAACAGATCTAGAGGGTGTGAAGGTTGTTGTTCAGCCAGTAAGTCGTGTCTGACCCTTTGTGACCCCATGGACTGTAGCATGCCAGGCTTCCCGGTCCTTCACTATCTCCTGGAGTTTGCTCAGATTCATGTCCATTGAGTCAATGATGCCATCCAATCATCTCATCCTCTGTCACCCACTTCTCCTGCTATCAATCTTTACCAGCATCATGGTCTTTTCCAATGAGTCAGCTCTTCGCATCAGATGGCCAAAGTATTGGTGCTTAAGTTTTAGCATCAGTCCTTCCAATGAATATTCAGGACTGATTTCTTTTAGGATTGACTGGTTTGATCTCCTTGCTGTCCAAGGGACTCTCAAGAGTCTTCTCCAACACCACAGTTCGAAAGCGTCAATTCTTCGGCACTCAGCCTTCTTTATGGTCCAACTCTCACATCCATAGATGACTACTGGAAAAAACATAACTTTGACTAGACAGACCTTTGTTGGCAAAGTGATAGCTCTGTTGTTTAACACGCTGTCTTAACTTTTCATAACTTTTTGTCATAACTTTTGTCATAACTTTTCTTCCAAAAGAAAAGATAAGTGTAAAGATGGAGAGCAGAAAAGATATAGGAAGTGATTTGAGAACAAATGATTGGGGTTTAGAATTTCTGTGTTGGGGCATTTCCAGGATATTAAGATCCAGGTCAGGCTCCTTTATTAGGGGGTTGAATGCAGTGCAGCAAAGGACAGTCAGTATCGGGAAGTAAAGTTGCTCACTAGCTATCTTCACAGAGGCTGAAATCTCTTAGGATTTGGAACGAAGGGGCTTTCACTCAGTGATGGAGAGTGACCTGAAGGCAGCAGATGACAGCAATGAGGAGGAGTGGGAGGACGTGTGTCTGTCTGGCACGGGCATTCACTAGAGGTGGGAGCAATAAACTCCTTCTAAGCTCGCAGGCGCCTGTTTTAGGCCTGTGGAGTCAGCACTTTCCATTGCCAAGGAGACCAGTTCATCACTATCTTTACGGACAGGCCGGCTGGGGCCTGTTCAAGATGTGGAGGAGGAGTGTGTTGCTCACAGGCTTCCCCTCTCCTTACAAGTCCCTACAAGCCCCACTTTTGAGCTTTCTCTCAAACTTCTGTGATGTAGTCCTGTCAATAGAGAATATGTGGGACTTCCCTGGTGGTCTGGTGGTTAAGAATCCACCTTGCAACAATGCAGGGGGCGCAAGTTCAATCCCTGGTTGGGGAACTAAGATCCCACATTCCTCAGAGCAGCTAAGCCTACGAGTCACAACTAGAGAGTCAGTATGGCTGTAAGGAAAGATCCCAAGACCCAACCCAGCCAAATAAACAAGTAAATAAATATTTGTAAAAACTAGAGAATATGTCGGCTTTCCCAGCCTGCCTGCTTCTTCTGGCCTGTCTCTGATTCTATTCAAGCTGCAGCTCCAGCTGATAATGGATGTCTGCTCCCCTTTCACCAGCTGATGGACAGGTGGTCAGAATATCTCTGCAAATGTTCCTGGGAGAGGAGCCGGGAGTCTTCTTAAGTGACAGCCCCCCAGCCCCACCCCCAGAGGGGCTGTATGACCAGCACTGTGGCAGAATCCATTTGGAATCACAGGTCAGGGGGTGTTCAAGTTGTGGACAGTTAGTGAGCACTCTTCTCCAAGTTCCACCCTGAGATGGGCCTCAGACCAGGACTCTCCAGGTGGAAGATTCTGAGGAGCCTCTGAAGAGAACTAGAATAATGGGCTTAATGAAAGAAAGCCATACACATGCAGCTTATTTAAACTGCACACAGTGTAGTTTGCACCAGATTGTTAACCACTCTGTTTAATAACCTGTCCTTATCCCCTCTCCCCCTGTTTTCTCCCAGAAATTGAAGCTTTACTTTTGGCACCAAGTATGAGCTGGCCCTTTGAGTTTAGAGAGAGGGACAGATCACACAGGAATTAAGTCAGAAGATGCCAGCCCCAGGGCTGGGCCATGCCCTTGTCTCTGGAGCCTTAGGAATGGAAGCTGAGTCCACATGCTTCCTCAGCTGTTGTGTCTGTGATCTTCCCTGTCAGCTGTTTAAAGAATAGGTAAGGAAGGAGCCCTACATGCTTCTGGGCTCCCTCTGCATGTTTCAAGCATGAGTCAGACCCAGAGGCTTGCGCTTGTCCCCTCAATTAAGAGCTGAAGCCCGTATCTCTCCAGGTAAGCATCTCTGAAAAACAGCCAGTGCCGGGCAGATGTAAGGATCAGAGAATGCCCACACCCTGAGGAGACAGCTTTCACCCTTCAGGTAAGATGAAAAGAAAGGGAAAAAAATTCACCCCTGGTTCTCACACTAGAGAGAAGAATCAATCCTTATGGCAATAACATTTTGCAATTTTTGGTTTGTGTTAACAAGTCTGAAACCTATCCAGCCAACATAGCTCATTTTACCAGCAAAGTGTTTTATTTTAATTCTTATTTATATTATATTTATTTATTTTTGGCTGCACCGGGTCCTAGTTGTGGCACTCCGTATTCCAGTTCCCTGACCAGGGATCAAACCGGCATTCCCCATGTTGGAAGGTGTACTCTCAACCACCAGGCCATTAGGGAAGTCCTGCAAGGTGGTTTGTAACATGTCATCTAAGCCAGTGCACAGTCATTTAGTAGCCCTTATATAGATGCGATGATATACTGGGTCAAGAGACTAGGACACACTGCTAAGAATTTGTTTGATTTTCATTTAGTAATGCCTATTCTTTGCAGTGTGGTGGGGAAACGGCACTGGTTTGGTTTTCAACCCAAAGCCGTGATTTAAAAATTGTACACAGGAATCATCTGGAATTTTTTAAAAAAAAATTCTGACTGCCAGGCCTCATTGCAGAGAAATCACATCAGAATCCATGGAGGTGGGAACCAGGAGTCAGGAGTCATAGATTTCCCAGGGGATTGCCATGAACAGCCATGTCAGAGACCACCGACCCCCTGAAGAATCACATTTACTCATGTGACCATCCTCTGTCTATGGGATTCTCCAGGCAAGAATACTGGAGTGGGTAGCCGTTCCCTTCTCCAGGGATCCTCCTGGCCCAGGGGTTGAAGCAGAGTCTCCTGCACTGCAGGCAGGTTCTTTCGTGTCTGAGCCGCCAGCGAGGGAAGCCCGAGTGGCCACAAGCGTCTCTGTTGAGTCAGTTCACCTTGTATTTGTTGGCGTTTTGACTTGGCACTCTGAGAGTTGATTTGATTATCCTGAGGATATTTCTGGGTCCTAATAAAGTCAAAATCACTGGGAAGCAGCAGGGATAAGAGCCAGGTGGAAAGAAGCGGTCTCATGAACCACAGGGGAAATTTTCTCAGCATGAAACCTGAAGGCATGCAGAGCGTCTCTCCAGACCAGAGGTACTGAGCTCTGAGTCTGGATAGCCGGCTGTAGCCGCAGAAGCAGTGGATCTGGGCTAAGTGGGGAGTATACCAAAGAGACTTTCTGGAATAATTTCTCTCTGCAACTGGAGATAAAGCTTATAAGCCGATTTATAAGCCAGGCGTAGTAGGATACGAGGGTGGACTTGCTCTGTTTAAAGAATCAGGAACACAGTGTACAGACTTCCAAAGTCGTTAAGTCTCTAAAGGTGATGATTCTCAGAATGATTTCTTTTTTTTTAGTTGAGAGTTTTGATGATTATTACTTTGTCAAGAAAATAACCACATTCCTTTATCAAATATGTGTTCAGTGCCTTTTCTGTGCTAGGCACACCATTTGTTACTAGAGATACAAAGATTAAATAGAACATAGTATATGCCTGTGTGAATCAATGTCCTAGATGGAGAAAAGGGTGCATAAATCAAACCCTTTTAAATAAAAGGGTAGCAAAAAAATTATGCTAGATTTGGACACAGTTCTGTGAGTCTGATGTTAACCCTAATGGCACCAACCCTTGTTGATTTCATTTTCCTTCATCCATTGCTATATCCTGGACTCTGTATTTTTTGCATATAATGTAAATTAAATACTCTATTGGTTTGTACTGCTATTGTCAGGAGAAGGTAGGATTCTTAGCAGGAGAGGCCAGACAGTTCGGATCCTAAACTTAAGAGCAAAGAGCAACTTTTTGAAGTCTGATGTGTTACTGAACCAGAGAGAATTCTATACAGAGATTAAGGTAGGCAGAATTGCTACAGTAACTGTTTCTTTTGAAATCTTTTCAGGTTTTCAGCCATGTTGACTGTTTCTACCATACTAAAATTGAGTGAAAATATTTGCTTGACCCACATCTCTGCTCCCAGTGATAATTATTCAATGTTCTGTCACATCTTCTTTCCTAAATTTGTTGTTCAGTCGCTAAGTTGTGTCTGCAGCCCCGTGGACTGTAGCCTGCCAGGCTCCTCTGTCTGTGGGATTTCTCAGGCAGGAATACTGGAGTGGGTTACCATTTTCACCTCCAGGGGATCTTCCCGACCCAGGGATTAAACCAGCAGGCGGAATTTTTACCTCTGAGCCACCAGGGAATCCGAATCACTGAGTAGTGATCTCCAGTCTTTTAAATATCTTTTGCCTCTCCCCTCAATGCATTTATTTGCAGTCTCCATGTGAACTCTTGGGTCCCTTCCCTTTTTCTCATTTCCTGACCCCTCCTTACCAATGTCTCATTATCTCTTTGTTGGTTTATTACACATTTTCCCAGCAGGCTCCCTCAGGCACCACTGTAGAGGGTGGTGAACTGAACTGTAACATGCTTATTAGAACAGTACTTTATACAAGAAACCAAAACTGTTGCTTTTATAATATCCAGCAAAACTGAGGCAAAGAAAAATAAAAGGGTAGCAAAAAAAAAAAAAGCCAATGAGAAGGGAATGATCTAGGCAGAAGGGAAAAAGTACTAAGAAATAAAAGGATATAGATGCTCAAAACCAGCATGACCACTGATGTAGTCTGGTGGGTCAGTGATATTTACCAAGCTGATTCAGGGCTTCAAGAGGGTGGCAGATTTGCTAAACTACACAGAAACCAGACAGACCCAGGGAGCCTGAAGGTGAAATTAGATTATCCAACACAAGACACTGAGCAAGCCCAGCTGCTTGTACACAGTGTTTGTATTTGGAATAAATAAGCTGCAACTGTTATTCCTTCCTCCCAGGCTTCCAGCCTAGGAGTGGAGTTGGGATGAAATGAACACAATGGTTTAAACGTTCACGTTCTGGTTTACATGATTCAAAACAGGAAGAGTCCGATTTATTTTTAGGGTGGCTCAGTGGCCTGTTCCTCCTGATTTTATCCATGTAGAGTCTGTACATTGAGACCACCTCCTGCCCTGTCTCTAATGGCAGAAACATTAGCATTATCCTGCACCTCCCTGATGTGTTAGACAGCAAGTCTACACGACTGCCTTCCCTTTAAAAAAAAAAAATTTTACTCTTGGTGGTGCTGGGTCTTCATTCTTGCATGGGCTTTTCTCTAGTTGCGGAGATTGGGGGCCACTCTTCATTGTGGTGCAGGGACTCCTCATTGCAGTGGCTTCTCTTGTTGCAGAGCACAGGCCCTAGGCGCTTAGGCTTCAGAAGTTACAACTCGCAGCCTCTAGAGTGCAGGCTCAGTAGCTATGGCGCCAGGCTTAGTTGCTCCGTGGCATGTGGGATCTTCCCCCACCAGAGATCAAACAGGTGTTCCTTGCATTGCAAAGTGGATTCTTAACCACTGGACCGCTAGGGAAACCCCTGCCTTCCCTCTTCTACTCAGCACGTGCTCCGGTTCCTTCACCCTGCGGTCCACTGGAATGGCTGCCAGAGTCCTACTTCCGGCCAGCACACCTGGTCCTGCCACCTCCTACTTCAAAACCTGTGCTCCCCTGTCATCTCTCAGCCTTGCTTCCTAGAGCCTCTGATGGCTGTCTGACCCCATCGCTTGTGCTTCCACCACTTATCTCCATAAACTGGAGCTCTAGTAGATGACTTTTTCCAGAAGCTACCAGGACTTTCCATGCTGCACTGTCATTGTTCATGCTTGGAATGTCTCTCCCTTCTATCTTCTGACTAAGAAATGGGTAGTTACTCAGCCACAGTGCATTGCTTCCCAAGTGTGGCTGGTCACGCAGGTCATCTCAGGATTGCTTTTAATATTAACACACACACACACTTTGCAATGCTTGGCCATGCTTCAGAGCCGTGGACTCCTAAAATATGGAAGCGTATTTGAGTTTTTCTAAAGATGAGAACCATCAAGGATATAGTATCTTTTGATTTAAAGGGCCATTTTTGCCTCACCTAAAACTGATATACATTCATATTTTTGAGTGACAAGTGCTAATAATAGTAAAAAAATAAAAAAAATCTATATTTATAAGCAGTTCAATATGTATTGAAACCTTCCCCATGTCACCCTAAGCCCTCTGAAGTCAGAATTGTGGGAGACTGTGGAGGGGAGGGGGAAGCTTCTGATCTGGGTCCTCTCATCCGGTGAGATGACCCTGGCAGCCCCTGGTCTCCCCGGCCTCAGGCAGAATGCCCAGTTCTATATGTCCATGCAAGGCTCTTCTCTTGTTTTATTTATTTACTCCCTTGTTTTTCTGTAACTTTTTAAAAAAAATCTAAACATTCTAAAGTATTTAATGTCTGTTTTTTGTATGCATTCTGACATGATATGGGGGCTTCCCTGGTGGCTCAAACAGTAAAGCGTCTGCCCACAATGCAGGAGACCTGGGTTCGATCCCTGGGTCAGGAAGATCCCTTGGAGAAGGAAATGGCAACCCACTCCAGTACTCTTGCCTGGAAAATCCCATGGATGGAGGAGCCTGGTAGGCTGCAGTCCATGGGGTCGCCAAGAGTCGGACACAACTGAGCGACTTCACTTTCTTTCTTTACATGGTATATATTGTTTGTGGGCAAAAGTTTGACTTATGTAAGTTTTTTCAAATGTTACTGTTATCTGTCTCATCTTGTTTCTTATGCCTGGATTGCCATTTTGGAAGGAATGGGAAATCCTGTAGCCCTGCAATGGACATTTATCACATTTTGAATGAAATACCCACCACATGCTACTCTAATAAGGAAGGAGGCAGTTGGATGATGTAGCTAAGAGCGCTGGCTCTGGGTTCTGAATGCCAGTGTTCAAATCCTAGCTTCTTCACTTAGTAGCTTCATGGTCTTAGGTAGGTTACTAAATCTCTCTGCCTTTTAGTTTTATCACTTGTAAAGTGGGGACACTTTAGCACACCTCAGAGGTTGTTGTGAGGGTTACATGTGATAAGCATATCTATCTAGGCTGTTCCTCTTACTGGAGAAAAGTCACACTACAGATTGTACCACAAATGTTGATAATTTCCACTCCCTCATGGGTCCTCAGTGATGCTCAGAGACCCTCTTGCTGCTGTTGCTGCTGCTGCAAAGTCACTTCAGTCGTGTCCGACTCTGTGTGACCCTATAGACGGCAGCCCACCAGGCTCTTCCATCCCTGGGATTCTCCAGGCAAGAACACTGGAGTGGGTGCCATTTCCTTCTCCAATGCATGAAAGTGAAAAGGGAAAGTGAAGTCACTCAGTCGTGTCCGACTCTTTGTGACCCCATGGACTGCAGCCTACCAGGCTCCTCCGCCCTTGGGATTTTCCAGGCAAGAGTACTGGAGTGGGGTGCCATTGCCTTCTCCAACAGAAACCCCCTTAGTTATAGTTAAATCCTCTTCAAGAGCTTCTTCCTAGGTTTCCTAGGTTCTTAAATCTCTTTATCCCCAGCAGGCTCACATTTACCAGCCTTGCCTCTTATTTATTTATTTATTTTTATTAGAGGATGATTGCTTTACAATGTTGTGTTGATTTCTACCTCTTATTATTTAAAGCTTAAGTCCTCCACTTACACTGGAAGTTCAAGGTTCCTGTACTTGGGGAAATAACATGCCAAAAGGGGTGCAGGCAATAAGGAAGTAAACAAACCATATGGAAAATGTTTTTATCTAACTAGAAGTGCTTTGTTTGAGAACAACATAATGGGGAATCTTTCATTTGGGTGAAAGGGGAAGCCTTCCTGCAGAGGTGACATTGAAGCTGAGACAAGGCTGCCATGTGAACATCAACAAGCAACAAGACCTAGACAGAAAGACCAACCTGTGCAGACACCCTTGGAGGAAAAGGAGCTGAAAGTGGGTGAGGAACAGAAGGTTAGCCAGCAACACTGAAATCCAGGAAGTAAGGAGGGAGATAGTAGGAGATCAGACCAGACCAGGCAGTTCAGTGGAGCTTACTGTGAGGAAAGAAATGTTCTACATCTGTGCTGTACACTGTGGTAACCACTAGCTGCATGTGGCTATTAAATTTAAGATAATGCAGATTACATAAAACCTAAAATTCAGCTTTTCAGTCACACTAGTCACATGTGGTTCCATGAATATAGTGAGTGTTAGTTGCTCAGTCATGTCCGACTCTTTGCGACCCCATGGACTGTGGCCTGCCAGGCTCCTCTGCCCATGGAATTCTCCAGGCAAGGATACTGGAATGGTTTGTCATTCCCTTCTCCAGTGGCTCTTCTTGACCCAGGGATTGAACCCGGGTCTCCTGCATTCCCGTCTGAGCCACCAGGGATGGATACAAATATATGTAAAAATTATTAACAAAATATTAAAGAATTTTTTTCCTATTACTAGCATTTCAAATGCTCCCTATAATCCTACCATTTAAATGTGTCCAACAAACACATTTTTTCAAGAAATGGGACTTCTAGTCCTTATATCTGCAGAGGTTTATCATTTGTGTGTGTGTGTGTGTGTGTGCTCAGTTGTGTCCGACTCTTTGTGAGTTATGGACTGTGGCTTGCCAGGCTCCTCTGTCCATGGGATTTTCCAGGCAAGAATACTGGAGTGGGGTGCCATTTCTTACTCCAGGGGACCTTCCCGACCCAGGGGTTGAACCACTGTCTCCCGCGGCTCCCACACTGGTAGGCAGATTCTTTACCACTGAGCTACCTGGGAAGCCCATTTATGGTCAGAGTGATTAAAGGTCCTTGGCCCTGTCTGCCACCTGAATCACTAGGAAACATGGGCATCTCAGCTGTCTAGGCCTAGGCCTCAGGCATATGAACCTCTATTTTTATTAACTTTTTATTGAAGTGAACATATCATGTCATAAACATGAATTTTTATGAACTGACCAAACTTGGGTAACCAGCACTTGGATCAAGAAACAGATTATCACCACCAGCTCAAGGGAGCCATTTGTACCCCAGCCAAAGTTATTACAGTCCAGCCAAAGTTGTCAATATCCTGACTAACATATGGAATTATTTTGCTTTTGGAATTAAAAAAAAAAAAAAGAAAACTAAATACATACTCTTGTGTTTAGCTTCTCTCCCTCAGTGCTGTGTGAGAGTCATCCATATTGCTGCAGATAGTTCTGATGCATTCATTCTCACTCTTGAATCATATTTCATTCTGTGAATAAACCTCAGTTTATTTATCCATTTTACTATTGATGAGCACCTAACTAGTTAACAGCTGGTATTTGATATCTCTTATATTTGAGACAAGAGTTTGAGCAAGCTCCAGGAGATGGTGAAGGACAGGGAAGCCTGGCATGCTGCAGTCCACGGAGTCACAAAGAGTCAAATAGGACTGAGCAACCAAACAGCAATAATTGAGATCTATTAAAATTAAGAACTTCTGTTCAACAAAAGTCACCATTAAGAGAATGAGGTGTAAAGAAAAATGTTCTCCATACACACACACACACACAAAACAAATGTGTACCCTGAATATAATATATATACATGCTTATTACATATGAATTAGTAGAAAGCCAACTCCAAAAAATACTTGACACATCTCAAAAGAAAATACACAAATAACCAATAAACACATGCTCAACCTCATGAGTGGTTCAGGATATGGAAATTAAAATAATCACTGAAATGGTTAAACTATAAAGGACAGAGTACCAAGTGGTGGTGTGAGGATACAGGACAGTTTCATTCTCACACACTGTTCATGTGAGTGTCGATTTGTACAGCCATTTTAGGAACTCTTTGGGATCCCTGGTGGCTCAGCTGGTAGAGAATCTGCCTGCAATGCAGGAGACTCGGATTCAATTCCTCGGTGAGGAAGATCCCCTGGAGAAGAAAATGGAAATCCACTCCAGTGCTCTTGCCTGGGAAATCCCATGGATGGAGGAGCCTTGTGGGCTACAGTCCATGGGGTCACTAAGAGTCAGGCATAACCGAGCAACTAACACTTTACTTGGTAGATCTACAAATGATTTAGCAATTCTGTTCTCCAATGATTTAGCAATTCTAGTCTCAGATTACTCTACAGAGATGGATATATATGTGCCCCCAAAGACAAGTATAAGATGTTCTTAGCAGCACATTTGTTACGGCCCCACACAAACATCTTTGTGTTTAAAATAACCTACAGGTAGATTTTGAAAACTCCTTAGGACTGAGAACCATAGCAATATCAAATGTACTTCTGATAGAATTTTCATTTTCATTTTTATGTGCTGACTTAATAGGAAAATTATAAGACATTACTTTTCTCTTTTGCAAGGAATAAGCTGAAATGATGGAAATGGCTAAAAATAATTTATAAGTTTATGATTTATGTATTATATTATTTATAATTATAAAATATTGTTTTGGTTGTTAAAATACTAAATGCTTTATGGATTTTTTTCTTATGTGGTAGAATCTTTAAGAAACCTTTGACCCTGATAGTGGAATCAACTATGGGAAGGGGTTAAAGTCAGGAAAAAGTAATAATAATTCTTTAGTAACAAGTCTGTACTCTAATGAGCTTCCCAGGAGGCACTAGTGATAAAGAACCCGCCCACCAATGCAGGGGACAGAAGAGACGTGAGTTTGATTCTAGGTTCAGGAAGAGGGCATGGCAACCCACTCCAGTATTCTTGCCTGGAGAATCCTATGTAGAGAGGAGCCTGGCGGGCTTCCATTCATAGAGTCGCGAAGAATCGAACATGACTGAAGCAACTTAGAATGCAAGCACACACTTTTTTTTTTTACTTAAAAAAATCTTTTTTATTGAATATAGTTGACATAATATTGTGTTAGTGTCAGGTGAACAGCAAAGTGATTCAGTCAGATATATATATATATGTTTTATATAACACATGATATATTTTCCAAGTATTCTCAGTATAGTTTGGAGAGATGAAGAGACTGGAGGGCCTCTTTTATACAGCTTAGCCCTCAGTTGTATCTTGAGATAAAAAAGGAGGCTGGAAACTATTTCCCCTTCCCAGGGAAGCCACCTGTTCTTTGGACATCATCACCAGGGCAGCCATCTTTTCAGGTAAGTCTCTCACTAGAGAGGCCCCAGGTGGGAGCCGGGCTCTCTACTGGGTGTCTGTGTATGTAGGTGTGCTGAGTTGTAACCAGCTCTTTGCGATGTGATGGGCTGTAGCCCGCCAGGCTCCTCTGTGCATGGGATTTCCCAGGCAGGAATACTGGAGTAGGCAGCCATTTCCTCCTCCAGGGGGTCTTTCCAACTGATGGATTCCATCCGTGGCCTTTGCGTCTCCTGCATAGGCAGGTGGGCTCTTTACCACTGCACCACCTGGGAAGCCCCTAATCCTCTTATTAATACTCCCTCTAGAGGTATTTATGTTACTGCCATTGGATGGGTGCAGGAGTTTAGGCTCAGGGAGGCAAGGCCACTTATAGGAAGGTCACACAGCCCCTTGTGAGAGAGTCAGATACTCTGGGAAGTGGGTGTTTCTGATGCTTGCGATGGAGAAACAGGCAACAGATATTTATCTAGGTTTTTTAAATCATTGTGCTAAGCAGTGGATTAAGTCAGGGTGTCTGGGAAGAGTAGAGAGACCTGAGAATTGGTAGAAGAGGAAATTGAGATCTTGAAAGGGGTGTTGTTTTCTTTGGAGAATAGCGGCCATGATATCTGTAGAGTGGAAGGCGAAAGGACTGATTTACTCCTTCTGATTGTGTCTGGACACTGGACAGAAGACGAATAATGTACCCAGCTTGAATGAGACTCCTCAAAGTAGGGATGTGCCCTGGGGGAAAAGGTTGCAGTCTAGGTGATGAGTAGTCTGAGAAGATGGAGAATTTCTTTGATAAATAGGAGAGTGGTGGCTAGTATTGTTTGCTGGGACAGGGAGGAGCCGTATGGTGAGGAGGTTGGACATGTTGCTGTAAGTGGACCTCTAGTCAGGGGTTCCAGGGGGGATTGACTTGAGGAGTCGGGGGATAGGCATAGGGGGCAGATCTGGTTACCCAGGACTATCCTCGGAGGTAGATGTCAAGGGTAATGATGAGGTGAAGACTCTGGGTCAGGACTCTGAATTGATGGCAGTGGCCTTGGCTGCAGGCTTTACACTTAAAAATCCACGTATAAATCCCTCTCAGCTCTCCATCCCTCTCCAGTAATACTCTTAGAACTGACGGGTTCTCAGGCAGATGCTCCAGAGAAGCTGTGTCTTTTTCCTTCCCGCAGCAGGGCCTGATGACAGACATCTGATCTTTGGTCAGCTTGCAGTGATAGGCCATTGAGGTGCTACTGGAGCCAAGTGCAAAGGATCTGAGCTCAACAGTCCCATCATTTCATGGCAAATAGAAGGGGAAAAAGTGGAAACAGTGGCAGATTTTATTTCTTGGGCTCCAAACTCACGGTGGACAGTGACTGCAACCATGAAATTAAAAGATGCTTGCTCCTTGGAAGAAAGCTATGACAAACCTAGACAATGTATTCAAAAGCAGAGAACATCGCTTTGCCGACAAAGGTCCGTCTAGTCAAAGCTGTGGTTTTTCCAGTAGTCGTGTATGGATGTGAGAGTTGGACCGTGAAGAAGGCTGACCACCGAAGAATTGATGCTTTTGAATTGTGGTGTTGGAGAAGACTCTTGCGAGTTCCTGGAACACTTAAGGGATCAAACCAGTCAATCTCTAAAGGAAATCAACCCTGAATATTCATTGGAAGGACGGATGCTGAAGTTCCAATACTTTGGCCACCTGACTCATTTGAAAAGACCCTAATGCTGGGAAAGATTGAGAGCAGGAGGAAAAGGGACGACAGAGGATGAGATGGTTGGATGGCATCACCGACTCAATGGACATGAGTTTGAGCAAGCTCTGGGAGATAGTGAAAGACAGGGAAACCTGATGTTCTGCAGTCCATGGGGTTGCAAAGAGTCAGACATGGATGGCTTAGTGGCTGAACAACAGCAATGAAGCTGCAAAGGGCACCAGCCAAATCATGTTAGGACCATTTATCAAACACTTGCCCTGTGCTGGACATTATAATTTATGCTTTTCGGTCATTTCTCTTCACCTGTATACCTCACAACAATTTTTCAGTGTGAATATTTTAATTTCATTTAGCAGTTGGGATGCTTAGGATAAGCGAGGGGAAAATTTGCTGGAGGTCCCAAAACCTGTAAATAGCAGAGGCTGGGTTTAACTTCGTTTGTGTGACTCTAAAGACGGTGTTCTCTCTGACTGACATTTGGGCTCTCAGGTTTCAGGCTGGAGAAAAGGGTCTAAGCATGTGGTCTACACACCAGGCCTGGGAGATCTTTGGTTGGAATGAGTGTATAGAAGATCTCAGATCCTGCACCCCTTGAGCATGATATTGTCCACAAGGAGGTGGCAAAACACAGGTATTACAGAGTTTTGTGGCCCTAACCAAGGTCTGGAGTAGGTGTGATTATTAACATTTCATAGGGTAGGAGAAAAAAAGAGGTCTAACAATGCTCCTTGGGTAGAGAGTCCCTCAGTCTTGTGTCCAACTCTTTGTGACCCTATTGGCTGTGTACCCTGCCAGGCTCCTCTATCCATGGGATTTCCCAGGCAAGAACAGTGGAGTGGGTTGCCATTTCCTCCTCTAGGGGATCTTCCCTACCCACAGACCGAACCCATGTCTCATACGTCTCCTGCATTGGCAGGCAGATTCTTTACCACTGAACCACCTGGGACGCTGTGTCTTTCCTCCTACCTCTGGGCTTTCTTTCAAGGTATGAAGAAGTTCCCACTTTCATTCCCCACATTATGATCTCACATCCTCAGCTGTACTCTGTGAAGCTCAGGAGCATTGTGAGTAATCTATATTTTAAGAAGATCACTTGGCAGCAACTTATCTAGAATAAATTCTCCAGGAGCAAGGGAGGAAGTAAAGAAGCTGTTAAAGTGGTTTTCTGAGAGAGACATGCTGGTAACTTCAACAAGCAGGTAGCAGAAGTGGAGGAAACAAGAAGAGTTGGGTTTGGGATTGATTTTGGTTTACAGTTGTTGATGAATTGGATTGGGTAAATGAAAGAGGATGACTTGACATTTTGAGTTTAAACACAAACTTTTGTTCCTTAATATGGTTAATTAGATTCTATTTTTAATGCAGGTTACTTTCTCCTTGTTACAGTTATGTAACATTTTGGGTAATTAAACTTTCAAAGCTCTAGGAGTGCATGAGCACTGACCTCATACTGCTCTTCATCCTGTGCTGTGACTGATTTATCATATATGCCAAATACAAGTTTTATGTTCAGCCCTGGTTCTCTTGAATCACCTGGAATTATGATTTTGACCCACTGTCTGCTTGTTAGAACTCAGTGGTCACAAGTCTCTTGGGAAAAGTAGGATTTCTCAACCTTGGCACCCCTGACATTTTGGATGACATAGTCCTTTGTCACCAGAGGGGTGTCCTATACATTGCAGGGTGTTTAGCAGCATCCCTGGCCTCTACTGTGTTGTGACAACCCAAAATGTTTCCAGATACTGATAACTACCCTCTGGAGGGTGAAACTGTCCCAGGTTGAAGACTAGCTAGGCCTGGGAGGAAGATAGAGAACACTTACTAGACAACCAAAAATGACAAGGAGACCCCTGTCCTCCTTTCTTCTGAGGGGCTTTGGGCCCATGAACTGGCTTAAGTCTGGCAATTGGTTGAGGGTCCACAATTCTTTATTTCTGGTTCAGGTATGCCTTCTTTTAGCTACCGCTACTTACTCTAATCAAGTTGGACATTAAAAGGGCCATCACCTATTTCAGTCCTAGGGACATTATGATCAACTATCAAAAGTCAAAGGTCTCCATGGCTCAGACTTGATTTCTTTCGGTTCTCTGCCTACATCTTACTTGTCTTCTGTGATTTTGTTGTTGTTCAGTTGCTCAATCGTGTCCGACTCTTTGCGACCCCATGGACTGCAGCACACCAGGCTTCCCGGCGCTTCACCATCTCCCAGAGTTTGCTCAAATTCATGTCCGTTGAGTTGGTGATGCCATCCAACCATCTTGTCCTCTGTCGTCTCCTTCTCCTCCTGTCTCAATCTTTCTCAGCATCAGGGTCTTTTCTGAGTCGCCTCTTCGCTTGAGGTGGCCAAAGTATTGGAGCTTCAGCTTCAGCGTCAGTCCTTCCAATGAATGTTCAGGACTGATTTCCTTTAGAAATTGACTGGTTTGATCTCCTTGCTGTTCAAGGAACTCTCGAGTCTTCTCTAACACCACAGTTCAAAAGCATCAATTCTTCAGCACTCAGCCTTCTCTATGGTCCAACTCTCACATCCATACATGACTACTGGAAAAACCATAGCTTTGACTGTATGAGCCTTTGTTGGCAAAGTAATGTCTCTGCTTTTTAATATGCTGTCTAGGTTGGTCATAGCTTTCCTTCCAAGGAGCTAGTGTCTTTTAATTTCATGGCTGCAGTCACCATCTGCAAAGATTTTGGAGGCCAAGAAAATAAAGTCTGTCACTGTTTCCACTGTTTCCCCAGCTATTTGCCATGAAGTGATGGGACTAGATGCCATGGTCTTAGCTTTTTTAGTGTTGAATTTTAAGCCGGCTTTTTCACTTTCCTTTTTTACTTCCATCAGGAGGCTCTTTAGTTCTTCACTTTCTGCCATAAGGGTGGTGTCATCTGCATATCTGAGGTTATTGATATTTCTCCAAGCTTGATTCCAGCTTGTGCTTCATCTAGCCTGGCATTTCAAATGATGTACTCTGCATATAAGTTAAATAAGCAGGGTGACAATATACAGCCTTGATGTACTCCTTTCCCAATTTGGAACCAATTTATTGTTCCATGTCCAGTTCTAACTGTTACTTCTTGACCTGCATACAGGTTTCTCAGGAGGCAGGTAAGATCGTTTGGTACTCCCATCTGTTTAAGAACTTTCCATAGTTTGTTGTGATTCACACAGCCAAAGGCTTTAAGTTCAGTTCAGTCACTCAGTCGTGTTTGACTCTTTGCGACCCCGTGGACTGCAGCACGCCAGGCTTCCCTGTCCATCACCAACTCCCAGAGCCTACTCAAACTCATGTCCATCGCATCGCTTATGCCATCCAGCAATCTCATCCTCTGTCATCCCCTTTTCCTCCTGCCTTCAATCTTTCCCAGCATCAGGGTCTTTTCTAGTGAGTCAGTTTTTCACATCAGGTGGCCAAAATATTGGAACTTCAGCTTCAGCATCAGTCCTTCCAATGAATATTCAGGGTTGATTTCCTTTAGAATGAACTGGTTGGATCTCCTTGTAGTCTAAGGGACTCTCAAGAGTCTTCTCCAACATCAGAGTTCAAAAGCATCAATTCTTCAGTGCTCATTTTTCTATAATCCAACTCTCATATCCATGCATGACTACTGGGGAAAAAAAAAAAAGGTTATCCATACATGACTACTTTTGAGTAAAGTCAAAGGCTTTAGCGTAGTCAATGAAGCAGAGGTAGATGTCTTTCTGAAATTCTCTTGCTTTTTCTGTGATCCAACAAATGTTAGCAATTTCATCTCTGGTTCCTCTGTCTTTTCTAAATCCAGCTTGAACATCTGGAAGTTCTCGGTTCGCATACTGTTGAAGCCTCACTTGGAGAATTTTGAGCATTACTTTGCTAGCATGTGCTGCCGCTGCTGCTGCAAAGTCACTTCAGTCGTGTCTGACTCTATGCAACCCCACAGACGGCAGCCCACCAGGCTCCTCCATCCCTGGGATTCTCCAGGCAAGAACACTGGAGTGGGTTGCCATTTCCTTCTCCAGTGCATGAAAGTGAAAAGTGAAAGTGAAGTCACTCAGTCGTGTCTGACCCTCAGTGACACCATGGACTGCAGCCTTCCAGGCTCCTCCATCCATGGGATTTTCCAGGCAAGAGTACTGGAGTGGGGTGCCATTGCCTTCTCCTTGCTAGCATGTGAGATGAGTGCAATTGTGTGGTAGTTTGAACATTGTTTGACATTGTCTTTCTTTGGGATTGGGATGAAAACTGACCTTTTCCAGTCCTGTGGCCACTGCTGAGTTTTCCAAATTTGCTGACATATTGAATGCAGCACTTTAACAACATTATCTTTTAGGATTTGAAATAAACGATGTGATTAAATGCTACCAGTTGGCTCCTACCACCCCAGAATCTTATTATCCCTGTTGAATTCAGAGACTCTAGTTTAATAACAGCACTTCCCCGTATCATTTCTAACCTTTAGAGAACAGCCACCGTAGCACTCGTTATAGAAGCTGTAATTCCTTCCCCAGTGCATTTCTCAAAGCCGTAGTGGAAGGAGTATCCTCTGAACCTTTCTGGGGACATAGTTAGAGATATCTGAACAAGTAGTGCATAATAAATCCACTTAAGCGTGTCATTTTTTCCAAAGCCTTTGGATCACTTGATCATTATACCAAGAAGCTTATGAAATGTCAAGTTCATTTACTGTAAAGTCCCTTTCACTGCAGGTTTAGGATCATTTGTAACTGCTCAAGCTAACACACTAATTTCAGAATCCCTGCTTAGTGCACTTAACTAATTTCAGTGGGTCCAACACTGCATTTCTTCTTCCCAGATCCAGTACAATTTAAAATCCATTCTCTTGCACATTACTGAGGTTCTTTCAGTATATACTGACAAAATATTGCAGCTCTTGAGGTGTGCATTGACCTTCTTGTGAATCACACTTCATGGCTTACCTCCTGGGCCCTGCTGGGACTGGAGTCTGGATACTGGTCTAGAAGTAATGAGAGGCATAATCTTTGAAGAAGATCAACTGTTTGATGCTAGGTGACCACCTCCGGGGAAGACATAGGTTCTTCTGATTGGGGATGATTGATGTCCTCAAACTGTGGTAGAAGGAAGGGCTGCTTCTACTGGCAAAGGAGGATCAGTAGGAATTTAGAGGTTCCAGTGTCCCCAGATTCATTGAAATCTGCTCCCATATTCCTGTCCCAAATTTTAAGTCATATTTCTTCTCAATTGATGTCCTAACCTTAACTAAGAAACCCTGCAAAGTTGAGAATTCAACTTGTTTTGTAATTCAGCCACCCATAGGATTAAATTTCATGTTTGGTTTTTGGAAACCTTCGTCTTATGGTCCAGGATATCCTTATCTTTCAGGACAGTTATAAATCCTTAGGTGCATCAGTTTTTTCCCCCACACATTCTTCAGCGCACTTAGAAGCACTCATTGACTTACAGACATTTTTGCTTTCACTAAAAATCTTCCTTGGTAGCAATGAATTCATTCAAATCCTTGCCTTCTATTAACAGTTGATTACACATTATCACCTTGATGTCTCCAGGTGATACTTTAAGTAACTCTTTTGCATATCATAAGCTACTGCGGTCTCCTGTACTGTTGCCTGCCTAACTATATTAGGAAATCAGTTCCAGATAACCCAAAGCTAATTTAGAGAACCATCCTTAAGTTTTTGTTCCCTGGAATCACTTTTAGTGTCAATTTCTGTATCAGTGAGGGTTCTATCAGGGAAACAACCACTGTGAATAGTATGAAATATGGGATCTATTATAGGATTTGAAAGTGAAAATGTGAAAGTGTTAGTCACTCAGTTGTGTCTGACTCTGCGACCCCATGGACTGTAGCCCACCAGGCTCCGTTGTCCATAGGATTCTGCAGGCAAGAATACTGGAATGGATAACCTTCCCTTCTCCAGGGGAATCTTCCGACCCAGGGATCAAACCCATGTCTCTTATGTCTCCTGCTTTGGGAGATGATTCTTTACTACTAATGCCACCTGGGAAGCCAGACTTAGACCTTATGCAGTTGTGTTAAGAGATGGAACACTTGTTGGAAAACTGGTGCCTTTGTGTCTGGTGGAGGCCTGAGGCCACTGAAGTCAGCAGGTCCAGGAGTTGGGAACAAAAGCTGACCGTGAAGCAGGGGAGACTGGGAACAGAATGGGATCACAGCTGTCTCTCAGTGCTTCCACCTTTATGATGCAGGTGACTTTCCTTCAGTACCAGGTCCAGGGCATGGAGAAGACAGAAGAGGACATAATGAAGGGAGCTGGAGGAGCTTCAGGCTCCAACAAGGTACACTGACAAGTCAGTAGCAACAAAGTGAACTGCCGCAGGGTACCCTATAGTGACCTTAGACCTCAACGATGCTGCTTTGCTTTGAACGGTGAAATCTCGTGCAGTTTTCTCTTACATTAAAATTAACCCACAACCACACAGGAAAGAGAATTCTGGGAAATGCAGCTCCGATTTAGCTAAATTAACAAAGAAGTTAGCCACCATAGAAGGGGTTGAATTTGGGGTTAATTTTGGAAATAGAGCTAATAGCAGTTATTGATGGGTTGTATCTGTTAGATGAGTGAGGGGATTATTTGCACATTATTTGTTGGAACAATTTTCTTTTTCTTTTTATTATTATTATTATTATTATTTTACAATATTGTATTGGTTTTGCCACACATCAACATGAATCCACCACGGGTGTACACGTGTTCCCAATCCCGAACCCTCCTCCCACCTCCCCCCCAACATCATCCCTCTGGGTCATCCCAGTACACCAGCCCCAAGCATCCTGCACCCTGCATCGAACCTAGACTGGTGATGAAACGATTTTCTTTAACTCAAAATTTTGATTCCTTTTTTGGAGTAAAACAGGCTCTTTACTCTTTAGAAGATTCTTTTCTGAAACTTATTTCAGTTGTTTATTTTTATTGAACTGTAATTGACATACGACATTATATAAATTACAGGTGTTCAGTATAATAATTCACAAGAATTACTTTTTCTCTTGCATCCATAGTGAAAAGTAGCAGCAGACATTAATTGTTCCCAGTTTGTCAAAAAAAAAATAGATGCATCATTTTTTAGGCAATGTCTATTCTGTTAGTTATGCTCTCATTTTTAATCCAGATTATGTTCTCTGTCTTGCAATTATATAATGGCTTTAATAATTCACCTCTCATAGTTCTAGAAGCATTTGAATACTGTCCCAGTCAGTTGCCATTCTTCACATCACTCTTCAGGGCATTGTGGTTTCCTTGTTAATTCAAGATGAATGTTTGGTCCCAATCTTCAGGAATCAGACCACCTCCTTCTTGTTGAAGCTCTTTCCTCCAATGATTGCTGAGTCACCCTCTTTTCCTGATTTCCTTCTTGCTTTCTCAGCCTTTTTGTTGATGCCCTTCCTTTGGTCTTTTTTCTAGCATGGCATCCCTAGGGCCTTGCTTTTTATTTTTCTCTCTTGCTCTGCAAGAAAAATTCCACTATTTCAGGAGATAGTACTACTCCTCTGGTGACTTGCAATCTACATAACAATACTTGCTACATGTTGAGCTGCTACCATATGCCATTCAAGTTACTAATGTGTGTGTTAGTTGTTCAGTCATGTCCAATTCTTTGTGACCCCTATGGACTGTAGCCCACTCTGTCCATGGAATTCTCCAGGCAAGTATACTGGAGTAAGTAGCCATTTGCTTTTCCAGGGGATCTTCCCAACCCAGGGATTGAACCTGGGTCTCCTGCATTGTAGGTGGATTCTTTACTGTCTGAGCTACCAGGGAAGCCTGCAAGAGTTACTAATATATATAGTCTTTAATTTAAAAAATTATGATCCTATAATCTCTGGTAAGAAACCTTTGATATGGGCATTATCCCAATTTTCCAATGAGGAAGCTAAGGCTCAGAAGTTCAAAATTTTACTCAAGCCAGTTAATAAGTGGATTTGAACCAAGGGCTATCTGACTTATAAGTTATTGTCATAACAACTACCATTTACAGCTGCCTAAAGATCCAGCTGAGATCTCCTCATTATAAAACTTGAATATCCAGTGGCATGCAGGAGAGCCATTACTTAAATGTACCCTATTATTTCAAGCTTAATACATATAACTCCATTCAATCTCATGTGCCATTCCACCAATTCCAACCCCAACCCCGTTCAAAAAGTACACACCTCCTCTGGTATTCCTTATTATTTTCCAGGTAAAAAAAATCTCAAAGATTTTGATTCTAAAGACCTCCATCTCCTGCCCTACTGGCTTACCAAGTCCTCCAATGTTGAGGTCAGAGGCATGTCCCATCACTGTGGCTCCAATGTCATTTTCCACTTCCTTCCTGAACTCCTGCCACTGTTCTTGCCATTTCATAATTGGCTGTCTGTAGAAGGCAATGGCAACCCACTCCAGTACTCGTGCCTGGAAAATCCCATGGACAGAGGAGCCTGGTTGGCTGCAGTCCATGCGGTCGCTAAGAGTCGGAAACCAAGCCATGCCTGCTGGGCAACCCAAGACGGGCGGGTCATGGTGGAGAGGCCTGACACAATGTGGTCCACTGGAGAAGGGAATGGCAAGCCACTTCAGTATTCTTGCCTTGAGAACCCCATGAACAGTAGGAAAAGGCAAAATGATAGGATACCAAAAGAGGAACTCCCCAGGTCATTAGGTTCCCAATATGCTACTGGAGATCAGTGGAGAAATAACTCCAGAAAGAATGAAGGGATGGAGCCAAAGCAAAAACAATACCCAGCTGTGCATGTGACTGGTGATAGAAGCAAGATCCGATGCTGTAAAGAGCAATATTGCATAGGAACCTGGAATGTCAGGTCCATGAATCAAGGCAAATTGGAAGTGGTCAAACGAGATGGCAAGAATGAACATCGACATTCTAGGAATCAGCGAACTAAAATGGACTGGAATGGGTGAATTTAACTCAGATGACCATTACATCTACTACTGCGGGCAGGAATCCCTCAGAAGAAATGGAGTAGCCATCATGGTCAACAAAAGAGTCCAAAATGCAGTACTTGGATGCAATCTCAAAAACGACAGAATGATCTCTGTTCGTCTCCAAGGCAAACCATTCAATATCACAGTTATCCAAGTCTATGCCCCAACCAGTAACGCTGAACAAACTGAAGTTGAACAGTTTTATGAAGACCTACAAGATCTTTTAGAACTAACACCCAAAAAAGATGTCCTTTTCATTATAGGGGACTGGAATGCAAAAGTAGGAAGTCAAGCAACACCTGGAGTAACAGGCAAATTTGGCCTTGGAATGTGGAATGAAGCAGGGCAAAGACTAAAAGAGTTTTGCCAAGAAAATGCACTGGTCATAGCAAACACCCTCTTCCAACAACATAAGAGAAGACTCTACACATGGACATCACCAGATGGTCAATACCAAAATCAGATTGATTATATTCTTTGCAGCCAAAGATGAAGAAGCTCTATACAGTCAACAAAAACAAGACCAGGAGCTGACTGTGGCTCAGATCATGAACTCCTTATTGCCAAATTCAGACTTAAACTGAAGAAAGTAGAGGAAACCGCTAGACCATTCAGGTATGACCTAAATCAAATCCCTTATGATTATACAGTGGAAGTGAGAAATAGATTTAAGGGCCTAGATCTGAAGATAGATTACCTGATGAACTATGGACTGAGGTTCGTGACATTGTACAGGAGACAGGGATCAAGACCATCCGCATGGAAAAGAAATGCAAAAAAGCAAAATGGCTGTCTGGGGAGGCCTTACAAATAGCTCTGAAAAGAATAGAGGCAAAAAGCAAAGGAGAAAAGGAAAGATATAAGCATCTGAATGCAGAGTTCCAGAGAATAGCAAGAAGAGATAAGAAAGCCTTCTTCAGCGATCAATGCAAAGAAATAGAGGAAAACAACATAATGGGAAAGACCAGAGATCTCTTCAAGAAAATTAGAGATACCAAGGGAACATTTCATGCAAAGATGGGCTCGATAAAGGACAGAAATGGTCTGGACCTCACAGAAGCAGAAGATATTAAGAAGAGGTGGCAAGAATACATGGAAGAACTGTACAAAAAAGATCTTCACGACCCAGATAATCATGATGATGTGATCACTAATCAGGAGCCAGACATCTTGGAATGTGAAGTCAAGTGGGCCTTAGAAAGCATCACTATGAACAAAGCTAGTGGAGGTGATGGAATTCCAGTTGAGCTGTTTCAAATCCTGAAAGATGATGCTGTGAAAGTGCTGCACTCAATATGCCAGCAGGTTTGGAAAACTCAGCAGTGGCCACAGGACTGGAAAAGGTCAGTTTTCATTCCAATCCCAAAGAAAGGCGATGCCAAAGAATGCTCAAACGACTGCACAATTGCACTCTTCTCACATTCTAGTAAAGTAATGCTCAAAATTCTCCAAGCCAGACTTCAGCAATACATGAACAGTGAACTCCCTGATGTTCAAGCTGGTTTCAGAAAAGGCAGAGGAACCAGAGATCAAATTGCCAACATCCACTGGATCATGGAAAAAGCAAGAGAGTTCCAGAAAAGCATCTATTTCTGCTTTATTGACTATACCAAAGCCTTTGACTGTGTGGATCACAATAAACTGTGGAAAATTCTGAAAGAGATGGGAATACCAGACCACCTGACCTGCCTCTTGAGAAATCTGTATGCAGTTCAGGAAGCAACAGTTAGAACTGGACATGGAACAACAGACTGGTTCCAAATAGGAAAAGGAGTACGGTAAGGCTATATATTGTCACCCTGCTTATTTAACTTCTACGCAGAGTACATCATGAGAAACGCTGCACTGGAAGAAACACAAGCTGGAATCAAGATTGCCGGGAGAAATATCAATAACCTCAGATATGCAGATGACACCGCCCTTATGGCAGAAAGTGAAGAGGAGCTAAAAAGCCTCTTGATGAAAGTGAAAGAGGAGAGCGAAAAAGTTGGCTTAAAGCACAACATTCAGAAAATGAAGATCATGGCATCTGGTCCCATCACTTCATGGGAAATAGATGGGGAATCAGTAGAAACAGTGTCAGACTTTATATTTTTGGGCTCCAAAATCACTGCAGATGGTGACTGCAGCCATGAAATTAAAAGATGCTTACTCCTTGGAAGAAAAGTTATGACCAACCTAGATAGCATATTCAAAAGCAGAGACATTACTTTGCCGACTAAGGTCCGCCTAGTCAAGGCTATGGTTTTTCCAGTGGTCATGTATGAATGTGAGAGTTGGGCTGTGAAGAAGGCTGAGCGCCGAAGAATTGATGCGTTTGAACTGTGGTTTTGGAGAAGACTCTTGAGGGTCCCTTGGACTGCAAGGAGATCCAACCAGTCCATTCTGAAGGAGTTCAACCCTGGGATTTCTTTGGAAGGAATGATGCTAAAGCTGAAACTCCAGTACTTTGGCCACATCAAATGAAGAGTTGACTCATTGGAAAAGACTCTGATGCTGGGGGAGATTGGGGACAGGAGGAGAAGGGGATGACCCAGGATGAGATGGCTGGATGGCATCACGGACTCGATGGATGCGAGTCTGAGTGAACTCCGGGAGATGGTGATGGACAGGGAGGCCTGGCATGCTGCGATTCATGGGGTTGCAAAGAGTCAGACACGACTGAGCGACTGAACTGAACTGAACTAAACTGAACTAACAGTTGGACACGACTGAGCAACTTCACTTTCACTTTTCACTTTCATGCATTGGAGAAGGAAATGGCAACCCACTCCAGTGTTCTTGCCTGGAGAATCCCATGGATGGGGGAGCCTGGTGGGCTGCCGTCTATGGGGTCGCACAGAGTCGGACACGACTGAAGCGACTTAGCAGCAGCAGCAGGTGCTGCCAAAAGGGCTTCCTTGGTGGCTCAGTGGTAAAGAGTCCACCTGTAAAGCAGGTGACGTGGGTTCAATCCCTGGGTTGGGACGATCCCCTGGAGGAGGGCATGGCAGCCCAGTCCAGCATTCTCGCCCGGAGAATCCCATGGACAGAGGAGTCTGGTGGGCTACAGTCGATAAAGTTGCAAAGAGCTGGACATGACTGAAGCAACTGAACACACATGTACATGCACTGCTGCCAAAATTATCTTCTGAAAGAAATCCACCTGGTCCCGTCAGTTTGCTTTAGAACTTCTGATTCCATTTTGCCTGCCAAATAAATTTTAATCTCCTTGGTATGCCACACAAGGCCCTTGATGATTGGCCTGGCCTATCTTGCAGTCAGCTATTTTTCATGCATGTACAAGTGATTACTTTTCAGATGGATTGTAGATGCCATAGAGAAGCAGAAAATACAAAGATTTCCCAACTTGACTGAATTCGTTTTTGAATTTTTATCATTTTGACTGTTTTCTCAATCAATGAATACTTTAAACACAAGTATTATCAGACAGAGATGTATTTTTATATTTGGTAGGGAAGATATTCTCATAAATAATGGGAAACCAACTAGATAAGATTCTCATGAAATACATCTTCCAGGATTCAGAGTTTATTTCAAGAAACTTTCTTAGGCTAAGTTATTAGAAATATACAGACTCTAAATTTCAAGGGTATACTTGGACTGAAAAATTTATTTTTCTGTGTATTGAACAGGAGTAACTAGGAAAGATTATAAGTTAGGATGGTGAAGGAATACATTCCCTAAAACCTATAAAAAGCAGGGAATGATTTTTTTCTTCTCAATAATTCAAATAAAAAATTTTAAATTACCCTGGTCCAATAGGGGAATAAAGGCAGAGGTGGAAAAGGGCATGATTTAGTGAGAAATGTCACACTGTGAAACTCTGTATTCTATTACACCCTGTGGTAAAAGGGAGGATAAAAGCTATTTTCCATCCTAATGAAGTCATAGTTCTTCACCAATGCCCCCAAGACACTGTCTTGTGTGGTCAGTCTCCCACTGATGAAACCGTGTGGAGAGAGTGGCCTGGGGGCTCAAACATGTTTGAGTTCCAGTCCTAAGCATGCTCTCTGACCTTGAACAAATCAAAGCTCCGAGATGCTCTTTTTTGTTCTTCAAATGGGAATGAAATACACAATGGCGAGATTTCTGTGAACTAGGATTGATCTGCAGGGAGTCTATACAGGTCCATCTGCTTCCTTCAGTGCTGTGCCTCCAGCTGTCTCCTGTGTTTAGTACTTCAACCTCTGGAAGTGTCCCTGGAGCTGCCTGTGTCCAGCTGATGGACAGATAGGGAAATTCAAGAGAGGTCCTAGAGGTGGTCTGCAGTGACATCAGAAAGGAGCTGCACCACGGGTCCCTACCCTGTATTTTTACCCGTTCATTGATTTCATTCCAAGTGATGAAGAAACCAGATGCCAATGAAATAAGATGGAGGTAGAAAATTGGAGGGGATGTAGCAGGCATTCAAGAGCCTACTTAATGCCAGTGCTGTGCTAAGAGCTGGTGGACAAAGCAGCCAACTTTTCTGAGGTGCTCATGGCCTGGCAGCGGTGACACAGACATAATCCAACATCTGTAGGACAGATTAGACTAGAATAGCCCTAAGGGAAGTACCAAGTGCTGCGGACCCAGAGGAAGGAGAGATGCATTTCTGCCTGGAGACAAAGTAGAGTGTGGTTATACGGGGTTGCTGAGGGTCGGACACGACTGAGCGACTTCCCTTCCACTTTTCACTTTCATGCATTGGAGAAGGAAATGGCAACCCACTCCAGTGTTCTTGCCTGGAGAATCCCAGGGACGGGGGAGCCTGGTGGGCTGCCGTCTATGGGATCACACAGAGTCAGACACGACTGAAGCGACTTAGCAGCAGTCCACCAGTGCACCATTCATTAATGCGACACAGATCTGCGGAGCAGCACATCTGCTCCAGTGAACTACTGCGTCCTGCTACCACATCTGAGAACAGGAGGAGAGAGAACCTACTAATAATGTCCAGTCACGGAGTGAGGACATGTATGAGATGCAGGGGAAATGACAATGCTAGGCAATAATTTCCTCTAAAATAGATGTGAACAAAAGCAAAAGCAGCATTATGTACGGTGCAGAGAACCAGGCAGCCTCTGAATGGCTGGGAGGGGCTTGTTGTTGTCTGTGGAAACCCGTCTTGTCTGGTCACGTTTCTTTTCCTACGGCCAGATGCATAGATGCAGCTTTACCCCTCACCCTCTCCCTTTTCCTCTGCTCCTTTCTTCTATTCTGCACACAGCTCCCTCCTCCCCAGCCCCTTTTTTCTCTGGTCTGCTGGTCTGAGGCAGCATCTACCTGGTGGCAGCAGAGGCTCCGCCTCTTTAAGGTCTGCCAGGACCTTGCAGGAATGGGGTAACTCGAAGTCAGCACTAAGGTATACAGACAAGCAGAACCTGGAGCAGGAGGGGTGGGCAGAGAGCAGGCTGAGAACAGCTGAGGGCTGCCCTCAGCCCCCTTGGTACAAGCCCGCATCTATTTATGCATCACATCCTCTGTACAGTTTTGAGTTATCTATTAATGTAATCAGAGAGTAGGTCAGTGGTGTTCAAAGTCAATTAGTCATCAGAATCTTCAGCAGGGCTTTTAAAAGATGTAATCATCCGGGCCACACAGAGATCCATAGAAGTGGAGCTCTTTGGTTGGAGATCAAGTGTGAGAACATTTTATAAAGCTGTACACAAATTACTTATAATGTAGATTTAGGGCTGAGAGTCACAGAAATTAGTTGTTTTCTATGAAAAAAGAGTTCTCATGAAATGTTATTTTTGTGAGCTACCAAAAGGGGAAGCTGAAAAATCAGCTCCTTTCACATATAGAGTGACGCTTATAGATTGTAACTGGCTATGAAAATTGAAATTTCAAAATATAACGACCTTAAGTAGTGGTTTTTTTTTTTTTAATATTTCCCCTCTAAGTTTGTGCAAACTTATGGGAGTAGTTGCAAAGTCTTTTGCTTATGTTCTTTAGTCTGGAGGGTGGGCAGGCTATTCTGACCCAGCTGTAAAATGTCTTTAAAAAAATAATTGTGGTAGTGCCTGGATGTTAAATATTAACTTTTGCCCAATAATAATAATGATGTGTGCTAAGTCACTTCAGTCGTGTCCCACTCTTTGTGACCCTATGGACTGCAGCCTGCCAGGTTCCTCTCTCTGTGGGATTCTCCAGGCAAGAAAACTAGAGTGGGTTGCCAGGCCCTCCTCTAGGAGATCTTCCGGACCCAGGGATTGAACCCATATCCTATGTCTTCTGCACTGGGAGCCAAGTTCTTTACCACGAGCACCACCTTGGAAGCCCCAGTGGTGGTAATAGTGGCTGACATTTTAGAAGCTCTTACCGTGTCAGATGTTTGGCTAGATCTCACTAGTTCTTCGATCACCTCTAAACCTACAGCAGTCCTGGAAGGTTGTTAGGTGGCTTCCCCCTGACAGGTGAAGGAACCAAGGCTTATTGTCACCTAGTTTGTAAGTGATAAAGTCAGGATTCCAAAATGTGCATCTCTGATTCCAGAGTCAAGAATCTCAAAGCAAGAGCTTGTGAGAGAACAAAGCTGGGTGCAGAAGGCTGGCCAAACCGGAGACAAAAGTGAGAATCCTTGTGTGTGTAGACCAAAGATGTCTGTACTAAGGAGATGGGATGATGGCCAAGACAAGATATGAGTGTTCTTGCCCATTTACCTGTTCTAGATTAAGACTCCTCTCCCCCTCTTTTTTTTTTGAATTTATCTATTTATTTATTTTTGGCTTCCCTGGGTCTTCAATGCCACATGGGTTTTTTTTGAGTTGTGATGAGAGGGGGCTACCCTGTAGTTGCAGTGCGGTGGCTTCTTATTGCGGTGGCTTCTCTTGTTGCAGAACACGGATTCTAGGGTGCTCTGGCTTCAGTAGTTGAGGCTCCTGGGCTCTAGAGCACAGGCTCAGTAGTTGTGGTGCACAGGCTTAGTTGCTCCTCAGCATGTGGCATCTCCCTGGACTAGGGATCGAACCCATGTCTCCTGCATTGGCAGGCAGATTCTTTACCACTGAGCCATCAGGGAAGCCGTGGACACCTCTCCCCTTAGCAGAAACGGTTGGCCCGGAGGTGAATCTTGACCTGTGCTCCAGGGAGCGCACCCAGGTGTGGAGGAGTTGAGCCCAGCAGGATAGCATTCCACTGAGATGCCAGTGATCCACCGCTGGTGGGAGGAAGCAGATGGGCTTTCTAACCAGCAGAGTTCTCAAAAACCCTCTTGCAGCTCCTGAGCTTGCTAAATGACCATCTTTCCTGCATTAGGTTTTTTTTTTTTTTTTTTTTGATCACCTCCATATGGCTGGAAGTTGGCTAAGCACTGGATTGTGTCAGGGTTCCAGGAGGAAAGGGATGATAAGAGATGGCAGAGAGAAAATGTAGTTTGGGGTTAGAGGCTGTTCTGTGTGAGGGAAGGCGGAAGTTGGCTCTAGGAATGTTCCAGGGGGGCTGGATAGGTAGCCAAGCTATGTAATCAGCTACCTGTGTAAAGGGAATGTAGAAGAGAACCTGGCTGCAGTTGGACACTGGAGAGAGAGATAATGGTAGGGATATACTTGGCAGCTGGAAGTAGAATCCTTGACTTGATTGGGTCGAGTTCAACTAGGTTGAATGTGACTGAAGAGTTGGCTAAAATCAAGGCCATAGTCATGTTTTCCTGGGGCCTTTGATACTGAGGATGGTGGGACATACGCCTGTGTATGTATACATACATGTGTCAGTCAGGGTCCTCTAGAGAAACTGAACCAATAGGAGACTTGTGTATTTAGTGTAAAGAGATTTATCTTAAGGTATTGTCTCATGCAATTATGTGGGAGGATGACAAGTCTAAAATTGATGGGGCAGGCTAATATGCTAGAAACTCAGGCAAGATTTCTATCTAGAATCTTGAGGCAGAAGTCTCCAGAAATCTGTTTTTGCTTCTAAGGCCTTCAACTAATTGGACAAGGCCCACCTATTAATACATTGTCAAAAGTAATGTGCTTTTTACTTAGTCAACTGATTGTAGAAATTAGTTACACCTACAAAACTGCTTCACATCAGTCTCTAGACTGTTTGATCAAATGACTGGGGGTTATGGTCTAGCCAAGTTGACAAATAAAATTTAACCACCACGGCACTCTTAGGCTGCCTGCTGATAGGAGTCAAGGGGTATTGTTGAGAAGAGACCCTCTATGGCCATGGTGTCATGGTAGCCGTATGAAGTGGATTTGCAGCCATACGTGGACAGCGGTGGTCTTTTCAGGGTGGCAGGGACTAGTGCCCTGCTTGTGCTTGCCAGCTGTGTAAACTTTTCCTCAAGAAGCCCTCTAGGTCCTTCCTATCTCAGAACTCCCCCAGATGCCAGTGGGGCTGCCAAGGAGCAACATCATTTTTCTGCTGCCTGAAGTAGGCCTCTTGCTGCCAAGTTTTCAGATTGGAGGATACCCTGGGCTGGGCAGTTTCCTAGATGGGATTTCTGCTAGGCCTATTTGAATGCTGGGAATATAACAAAGGGTGAAATCAAACTACTGAAAGGCCATCAACTGGCCTAAATCAGTGCTGAACTTTAGAATCATTTGGGGAGCTTTGTCTAGGGCAGGATATCGATGGTTTAAATATTCGCCCCGTTGATTCTAATACACAGCCAGAGTTGAGAATCCTAACTATTTTAGATTGGTTATCCTAGAAGCATACCTCAGACCAAGCATTTGCCATTTATTTATAAAGGATGTGTTCCAAAGAGAAACCAAGAAGGCAATGGGGAGGCAGGACAGGGAAGGAAAAGAAGCCAGGCAAAGATGCTATTTCAGGGCAAGTATCAGTCTCCTCCTGATCCCACAGGAAGTTCTGGAACATAAATTATACCCACAGAGTTTGTCCACCAGTGAGGAAAATGATCAGGATCTTCTTCAGTCAATTGTTATCTTCAGGGTTTCCAGGAAGAAATATAACTCCCCTCCCAACCCCGCCCAGCTACTTCCTATGCTCTGCACAGGTGAGATTGCTCTGGTGCCCAAATCAAGCCTCTGGAGAAGGTCACAGGTACCTGCTGTTAGTGGCAAGACCCTCAGAAATTGGGGGATTAGAATACAGAGCTGCTAGAAGAGATCCTAGGGGGATTTTAATGAGAGCACTAAGAGTTTCCATACACTAAAAGAGTGGTTATTATTATTTCTGGGTCTGCCATAGTTGCTAGGGGTCGGCATGAGGTAGTCAGGGGAGCCTATTATAAAGTTTCTTCTTCAAGGACTCAAAAGACAGCATTGATTGTTGATTATACTTAGTGAATGTCCAGACCCATGAAGGGTCTGCGATTTTGCCCCTACTTGCAACCTAACAAGTTCACCAGACAATTTCATGGATGCTGGCAGAAGATATGACACCTCTGCATCAGAGACAAAGGATTTAATTATGGCATTAGCAGTAGTCAGCTATCAGCATTTTCTTGCAGCAGTTCCCTAAACCCAAATTCCCACAGGGTAGTGAAGAGGGCTAGGTGACAGCTACGTATGCATAGAGTACGCTGTGTTACAGAGAAGAGCCACAGGCTTAGAGAACCTGAGTCTTTTATAGTGGGAAGGAAGTTACCAAGCAAAATCTCCCTTTGCTCTAGAGGGAGGAACAATCTTTTCCTTCCCAAGACTGTTCACTACACAAGTGTTTTTGAAGATAGCTAATGCAAAGGCAGTCAGTGAATGTGTTTGCAAGACCTGCAGAAAGAGAGACATAGAGATAACCATCTCCGACAACAGTAGGCACAAGGGCAGGGGATGTTTGGTGTCTGCTTTCTTCCTTCCTGGTTCTGACATGTGTGGGGTTTTTATTTGTTTCTCTTCTGATGGCCTTGATAACTCTCAAAAGCTTTTTATTTACTTTATCCTTATTTACCTTTGTGGTTATTCCAAATATTATCACTTTACCATACTATGACAGGAAACTTACTTGACCTCTTGACCTGGGTTCTGTATCTGAGGACTAATTAAGGTTGTCTAAACAGGCTCTAAGGATCTTTCCAGACACAGGGTGAAGACTTAAACATATATGAGATATTTGGGAGCATGGTAATTTTAGCAACAGGGAAAGAAAAGAAGACATTAATATCTACAAGAACAACTTAATTTCATTCAAAGTCATAATGTTGTACAATGGACCTGTTATTTGTGTCATAGAGGAAGAAATTAGACTCAGAGCTCTAAGTCACTTGCTCAAGGTCATGGAGCTACCAACAGTGTTGCCAGGATTTGAAGCTAAATCCATTTAAATCCAGAATCTACTTCTAGTCACCACTTTCTGATTCTAGAGCCAGACATCCTGGAATGCAAAGTAAAGTGGGCCTTAGGAAGCATCACTATGAACAAAGCTAGTGGAGGTGATGAAATTCCAGTTGAGCTATTTCAAATCCTGAAAGATGATGCTGTGAAAGTGCTACACTCATTATGCCAGCAAATCTGGAAAACTCAGCAGTGGCCACAGGACTGGAAAAGGTTAGTTTTCATTCCAATCCCAAAGAAAGGCAATGCCAAAGAATGTTCAAACTACCACACAATTGTACTCATCTCACACACTAGCAAAGTAATGCTCAAAATTCTCCAAGCCAGGCTTCAACAGTATGTGAACCATGAACTTCCAGATGTTCAAGCTGGATTTAGAAAAGTCAGAGGAACCAGAGATCAAATTGTCAACATCCATTGAATCGTCAAAAAAGCAAGAGAGTTCCAGAAAAACATCTACTTCTGCCTTATTGACTATGCCAAAACCTTTGAGTGGGTGAATCATAGCAAACTATGGAAAATTCTGAAAAAGATGGGAATACCAGACCACCTGACCTACCTCCTGAGAAATCTGTATGCAGGTCAGGAAGCAACAGTTAGAACTGGACATGGAACAGAAGTCTGGTTCTAAATAGGAAAAGGAGTACATCAAGGAATATGTTCCCCTGCTTATTTAACTTATATGCAGAGTACATCATGTGAAATGCCGGGCTGGATGAAGCACAAACTGGAATCAAGATTGCCGGGAGAAATATCACTAACCTCAGAAATGCAGATGATACCACCCTTATGGCAGAAAGTGAAGAAGAACTAAAGAGCCTCTTGATGAACATGAAAGAGGAGAGTGAAAAAGTTGGCTTAGAACTCAACATTCAGAAAACTAAGATCATGGCATCCAGCCCCATCACTTCATGGCAAATAGATGGGGAAACAATGAAAACGTGAGAGACTTAATTTTGGGGCTCCAAAATCACTGAAGAGGGTGACTGAAGCCATGAAATTAAAAGACACTTGCTCCTTGGAAGAAAAGCTATGACCAACCTAGACAGCATATTAAAAAGCAGCAACATTACCTTGCCAACAAAGTCCATCTAGTCAAAGCTATGGTTTTTCCAGTGGTCATGTATGGATGTGAGAGTTGGACTGTGAAGAAGGCTGAGCACCGAAGAATTGATGCTTTTGAACTGTCGTGTTGGAGAAGACTCTTGAGAGTCCCTTGGACTGCAAGGAGATCCAACCAGTCCATCCTAAAGGAAATCAATCCTGAATATTCATTGGAAGGACTGATGCTGAAGCTGAAACACCAATACTTTGGCCAACTGATGCGAAGAACTGACTCATTTGAAAAGATCTGATGCTGGGAAAGATTGAAGGTGGGAGGAGAAGGGGATGACAGAAGATGAGATGGTTGGATGCCCTCACCGACTCAATGGACATGAGCCTGAGTAAGCTCTAGGAGTTGGTGATCACCAGGGAAGCCTGGTCTGCTGCAGCCCATGGGGTCGCAAAGAGTCAGACACTACTGGCGACTGAACTGAATGGGAGATCCTCCCATACAGGATGGCATCCTGATGATGCTGAAGAGCTAGTGACTTCGTGAGGAGGATAACAGTTTTCATCTTTACTTTTTATGACAGGACATTATGGAAGCTTAAATTGTACCATACTATAATTGAGATGCCTTTACTCCAGTTCCCTTATCAAAACCTACCAAGGAAGCCAAGCTTATTTTAATTGAATTATTGAAAATAAAGTATAATATCTGGTTTATTTATATAATCCCTAGACTAATCTCCTTTCTACCACCCATTGTCACCCGCACTGTATACACATATGCTCAGACTAATACAAAACTGAATTTATTTCTTAACCCGTATATACCATTGTTCTCAAAGACCACATCCTTGGAATGCCCCTGCCCTTGAAAGTTGAATAAGTGATGAAAGTTGAAAAATGGCTTAAAAAACATAAGATATGTTGACTCTCAACTTTTCAAGTATGATATTTTTAAACATAAGAAAATTGCAACTCCACATGATAACAGTTATATGATTTTGTATTCCATTGATTGAAAAATACATAAATAAAACCAATATGAGTTCAGTAAAGCTTTGAAATGATATTTTATTTTCCTCATATCAACAGCATCTATATCCATCTGAAAAATAATCACTCATATGTATGTGAGAAATAGCTAACTTCTAGGGAGGTTGGACCAATTGTTAAGGGCCTTGGGGATATAACAAGAAGATTTGGAATTTATTCTCCAGGCAAAATGGAGTCAAAGTTGTTTCAAAGCAAAGTGGCAGAGTTCAGTTGATTGCTTTTTTTCTGAAAGATAATTTTGGGAGCACTGCAGAGAGCCAAATGGCATATGGGAAAACTAGTAGCAGAAGGTTGGTTAGGAGATAGAATACACCAGGAGCCACAGTGATACACGGGTACTCTGACCTGGGCACTGGAGGACTTGGGAACCAGCTATGTGTGGCATATGCCAGAGAGGGCATGTAGCTGCATGCATGCTAAATTGCTCAGTCGTGTCTGACTCTGCAACCTCATGGACTGTAGCTCACCAGGCTACTCTGTCCATGGGATTTTCCAGGCAAAGATACTAGAGTGGGTCACTGTGCCCTCTTCCAGGGAATCTTCCCCACCCAGGGATCGAACCTGTGTGTCTTAATGTCTCCTGCATTGGCAGGCGGGTTCTTTCTTTACTACTAGCACCACCTGGGAAGCCCAGAGGGCATGACAGAGTATTTCTAAACTTGGAAGCTGTGGTAGAGGGTGAGTCCATGAGTGAGACTTGTTCCACATGAGGGGAACCATCCCACCTGCTCCCCTTCCCTTATCTTCTCATGTGGTTGGTACCACTTCCTGTAGGTCTTACCCTGCAAATGTCTGGGCATCCCTGCAGATGCAGTATCATCTCCACCTTCTCACTGTTCCCTGCTTCCCAACAGTTCACACTCTAGCTCTCCTTACCACTGCTTCCAGAGATATTTATCTTAAAACACAACGTGTCTATGAAGGACTGTGTTATAATTCTGCTATGAACTTGTATAGGATGCACGTGAGAGCAAGAGGTATGGCCCTAACTTGTCTAAAATGACAGAAAATAAATACGGCAATATATTACTATATCTGGAAATTAGAAAGTATCTTCTTGAATACTGCATCCTGTTTGTTTGTTTGTTTGTTTTAACCCATCAAATGGGTTGAAAGCAATGAGTACACTGAGGAACTGAGAGGCAACCGACAGAGTGGAAAATTAAGGATCAGAAGTTTACATTCGCAAGCCTGCATTTCAAATACTAAAAAAAGAAATTCTGTTAGACCCTAGATTGAAAAGGTGAGAAAAAAATATGACTATCATTTGTGAGTTCTTGCCATGGACACTACCTGGGCAGGTCTGCCTTCTTGAGGCACAGTGCTAAGAACCCACAATGAAAATATTTTCATTTCTTTTAAAGTCAGGAAAAAGTGAACACTGAGTTCAAAGAAAATATTTTTTAAAAATTCTTTTCTGATTTTCAGTTCAACTTCTTAACTGAGGCATCCTAGGTCTTCTGGAGAGATGCTCTTTTTTTTTTTTTTTTGGTAATTGATTTATAATGTTGTGTTAGGTTCAGGTGTACCAAGGAAAATATTTTAACATGTAGTATTAATAGACTTGTCTGTACATCAACACAATTAGAAAATATAAATGTCAATATTTTTATAAAGGTAAGGATCCATGAAGACAAAAGTGCTTCAGTTCAGTTCAGTCCAGTTCAGTCGCTCAGTCGTGGCCGACTCTTTGCAGCCCCATGGACTGCAGCATGCCAGGCTTCCCTGTCCATCACCAACTCTCAGAGTTTACTCAAACTCATGTCCATTGAGTCGGTGATGCCATCCAACCATCTCATCCTCTGTCGTCCCCTTCTCCTCCTGCCTTCAACCTTTCCCAGAATCAGGGTCTTTTCCAATGGGTCAGTTCTTCGCATCAGGTGGCCAAAGTATTGGAGTTTCAGCTTCAACATCAGTCTTTCCAATGAATACTCAGAACTGATCTCCTTTAGGATGGACTGGTTGGATCTCCTTGCAGTCCAAGGGACTCTTAGAGCCCTTGAAAATCTTTATATGGACCCATATCTGGGGGCTCAGACCTACCCTGGGAATCTAGTTCATTGTTTTCTAATCTGTGAGTCATGGGCTCATGATTATTGCTCTTGTAGTATTGTTTGTAGACTGAGTAATAATCTCTGAAAAACAATTGTGTACCTTTATGTTGAGTATGATAGGAATTTAAAGTATTTCTAACATCATTCTTTCATGTATATTCTCAGCAATGATTATCAAAAAAATAGCTGCTATGATTTATATCTGGAAAGAGTCCTTATAATTTTGTGATGTTAGAAAATTGATCCATAAACTGGAATGACTGAGAAGTACTGATACAGTAGATGAGAGAGTTAGTTCCTAGGCAGATTGATAAGAAGTCCGGGGGTCCACAAGGAGAGAGGGGTCTGGAATTCTCAAGGAGGGGAAAGGATGAATTTTTTCCCTCTGCATTCCTTAGGATTATATAACAATAATGTATCCTGCTTGAGGACAATTTCTGAAAAAAACCTTCTGGCTAATCCTGTAATCTTAAAATGTAAATTATGGGAGTGGGTCTAGTAAGGTCTTTACAACCTCCAGACATTCTTTTGATTCACTGTAATAAGTAATTAAAAAGTATATAACTCCATTGCTAACACTAGCGAGGGGGCACTCTTTCTGCCCCCTTCTGATGCCTATGTCAGAAGCTTTCTCTCTTTTATACTTAAATAAAACTTTATTACACAAAAGCTCTGAGCGATCAAGCCTCGTCCCAGGCCCTGGATTGAATTCTTCTCCGAAGGCCAAGAATCTCAGTGTCCTTTGTGGTTCAGCAACAACCTTTCATAGATCTGTAGCAACTTTATCAGCATTTAAAAAAAATCTTAATTATTATACCTGACACTCTCTGGGCTGGGCCAGGGTGTGTTTGTTTAGACAGACAACAAGTACCACGTGGTAAATCTGAAAGAGGATGACGAGCCCTGGCCTTTACTTGAAAGGTAAGGATTCTTCTCTGAGTCTTCCATGGCTCAGTTAAAGTATCGAAAAATATTGAAAAATTCTTCCAGCTGGGTCACCAAATTGTAAATGGAGTTGAGTTTGGAAAAGATAGGCATGTGTAATTTTCTTTTGTTCTTAATTTTTAAAAGACAGAGTATTTATTGTTTTTATACTAAAGCCATCTGTCTTTGATTAGTACCTCTAAGTTACCAGTAATGTAGGTAATATACCAGTCTTCCATCATCATAGAAGGTTCTTGTGGTAGAAGGAGAATGGGCTCCAGATTTGGACAAAACTAAATTGAACTTTCTCTGGTTCGATGTCCTTGCAAAACTATTTAATTTCTGTTGAACATCAGTTGTTTTTTTCTGCCTATAAAAGGGGATAGAGTATTTTTCCCCAGACGTTTCTCATTCTTATTGAGCCATCTTGATAACAGCTATCCTCTTGTTATATCAAACACAGGATTGGGAGGTGAGAGAGTAAGTACAGTTTTGTCCAGAAAGCAGCATAGCATTTTTTAAATTTTTTTTCTTTTTTTAGTTAAAGTACAGTTGATTTGCAATGTATGAGTTTCTGGTGAACAGCAAAGTGATTCAGTTTATATATATGTATTTTTATATTCTTTCCCATTATGATTTACTATAGGATATTAAATATAGTTCCCTGTGATACACAGTAGGACCTTGTTGTTTATCTATTTTATATATATTAGTTTGTGTCTGCTAATCCCAAGCTCCTAATTTATACTTCCTGCACCCTTCCCCTTTGGTAACCATAACTTTGTCTTATGCCTGTCAGTCTGTTTCTGTTTTGTAAATAAGTTCATTTGTATAATATTTTAGATTCCACATATAAGTGATGTCATGATGTTTGTATTTCTCTGACTTACTTTACTTAGTATGATAATCCTGAAGTCTATCCATGTTTCTTCAAATGGCATTATTTCATTCTTTTTTAAAGGCTGAGTGGTATTGCACTGTATGTATATACGTATCCATTCTTTATCCCATTCATCTATTGATGGAGATTGAAGTTGTTTCTGTAGCTTGGCTATTGAAAATAGTGCCGCTTTGAACACTGAGGTGTATGTATCTTTTTGAAGTAGAGCTCTTGGCCCTTCTGGATATATGTCCTGGAGTGGGGTTGCTGATTGGTGGCTCTGTTTTTAGTTTTTTCTAAAAAAAATTTAATTGAAGTATCATTAATTTATAGTGCTGTGTTTAATTTCATCTGTACAGCAAAGTGACTCAGTTGTACATATATGTATGTGTTATTTTTCATATTCTTTTCCATTATGGTTTATCACAGGATATTGAATACAATTCCCTGTGCTATACAGTAGAACCTTGTTTTTTATCCATTCTAGTGAATATATGTGATAATTTATATCTGCTAATTCCAAATTCCCAGTCCATCCCTCTCCCACCATCTCTCCTTTTGGCAACCACAAGGCTTGGTGATCTACATCTGAAACTGTGTCTGTTTCATGCTGCTGCTGCTGCTGCTAAGTCGCTTCAGTCGTGTCTGACTCTGTGCGATACCATAGACGGCAGCCCACCAGGCTCCTCTGTCCCTGGGATTCTCCAGGCAAGAACACTGGAGTGAGTTGCCATTTCCTTCTCCAATGCTTGAAAGTGAAAAGTGAAAGTGAAGTCACTGAGTCGTGTCCAACTCTCAGTGACCCCATGGACCGCAGCCTACGAGGCTCCTCCATTCATGGGATTTTCCAGGCAAGAGTACTGGAGTGGGGTGCCATTGCAGATAGGTTGATTTGTGCTGTTGTTTTTTTAGGGGGGCTGTATTTTAGATTACATATATAAGTGACATCATATGGTATTATCTTTTGCTCGCTGACTTACTTCCCTTAGTATGATCATCTCTAGGTCCATCCATGTTGCTGCAAATGGCATTATTTCATTCTTTTTAATGACAGTAATATTCCATTGTTTATATGCACCATATGTTTATTCATCTGTTGATGGACATTTTAGGTTGTTTAATGTCTTGGCTATTGTAAATAGTGCTGCTATGAGCATAGAGGCACATATATCTTTTTAAATTAAGTTTTGTCTGGATATATACCCAGGAGTAGATTGTTAGGTCATATGACAGTAGATTGTTAGATCTACTTTTAATTTTTTGAGGAATCTGCCTACTGTTTTCCATAGTGGTTGCACCAATTTGCACTCCCACCAATACTATAGGAGGGTTCCCTTTTGTCCACACCCTCTCCAGCATTTATTATTTTTAGACTTTTTAAGATGCCCATTATGACTGTATAAAGTGGTATCTCATTTTGATTTGCATTTCTCTAATAATGATCAATGCTGAGCATCTTTTCATGCCTATTGGTCATCTGTATATCTTCTTTGGAGAAATGTCTATTTAGGTCTTCTGCCAATTTTTGTATTGGGTTGTTTTTTTCTTATTGTTGTTGAATTGTAGGAGCCATTTATATATTTTGGAAATTAAGCCCTTGTCAATCACATCATTTGCAAATAATTTATCTCAGTCTGTAGGCTTTTTGTTTTGTTTATGATTTCCTTTGCTGTACAAAGACTTTTAAGTTTGCTTAGGTTCCATTTTTTTTTTTTGTTTATCTCTTATTGCCTTGGGAGACTGATCTAAGAAAGCATTGGTACAATTTATGTCAGAGAATGTTTTGCCTGTATTTTGTTCTAGGAGTTTTATGGTGTCATGTTTATATTTAAGTCTTTAAGCCATTTTGAGTTTATTGTTTGTATGGTCTGAGGGAGTGTTCTAACTTCATTGATTTACATGCAGCTGTCTACTTTCCCAGCACCACGTACTGAACAGACTGTCTTTTCCCTATTGTATATTCTTCCCTCTTTTATCAAAGATTAATTGTCCTTTGGTATGTGTGTTTACTTCTGGGCTGTCTATTCTGTTCCTTTAATCTGAAGAGCATAACACTTTTCTAACATTTATTTTATTAATTGATTTATTTTGGCTATCTTTATTGCTGCAGGGGCTTTTCTCTAGTTGTGGCGAGTGAGGGCTACTCTCTGGTTGTGGTGTATGGGCTTCTCATTGCGGTGGCTTCTCTTGTTGCAGAGGACAGGCTCTAGGATGCTTGAGATTCAGTAGTTGCGGCACATGGGCTCAGCAGTTGCGATTCCCAGTCTTAGAGCATAAGCTCAATAGTTGTGGTGCCTGGGCCCAGTTGCTCCTCAGCATGCAGGATCCTCCTGAATCAGAGATTAAACCCGTGTCCTGTGCAGTGGCCAGTGGATTCTTTACCACTGAGCCAGCAGGGAAGCTCTGAGCATAACATTTTCAGTTTCAACTCTATAGAAAATGTACTCATTTTATTTGTAAAATAAATATTGATTCTTTAAAAAATATCATTATATTACATTCATAATAGCCAAATGAATCAATCAAATATCCTATACTTCATACTGCTATAGTGTTTTGTATTTTCTTTCCCACAGTCATTATTTTTTAATTTAAATTATTTTTATTATTTTTCTTACAATGTTTTGCAACCCCCACACATATCTGATTCTAAAATATTTCCCTCACTCCGAAGTTGGACCCCTTACCCTTTAAGCAGTTTCTTCCCACTCCTCTCCTGAATATCTGGCCATCACTCATCTGCATTCTCTCTAAGTGAATTTATCTATTTAGAATATTTTATATAATTGGAATGATATAGTATGTGACCTTTGTCTGGCTTCTTTCACTTATGCATAGTGCTTCTGAGGTTCGTTCATGTTGTAATGTGTACCAGTACTTCATTCCACTTTACACCTAAATTTGCACCTATATTCTGTTGTATGTATATACCACAGTTTGTTTATTCATTCACCCATTAAAGGACATTTGATCTGTTTTCACATTTTGGCTTTTGTGAACAATGTTGCTATGAACATTCTTGTATATGTACTTCTCTGAGTACCTGTTTTCAGTTTGGGGTAGTACATAGCCGGGTCAGACGGTAACTCGATAATTAACGAGTTATAATTTGACAAACTACCAAAATGTTTTCCACTGTGGCTGAGCCATTGTACATTCCCGCCAAATGTCTGAGGGTTCCAATTGTTCTAGATCCTTGCCTTAATATAAATATTGACTTTGTAAGGTTGTTGAGTGACTTAAAGGAGATGGAAGTTTCAAAAGGGAGAGCAGGGAGCAGCCATTCCTCCCACTCCCTCTCATCACACGCAGTGCCCATGTCTGTCAAGGGCACACTTGGCCTTGCAGAGCTCACAGCCCCACCACTCTTCCTCACATAGGTACCAAGGTGAATGCTTGGTTGTGGGCTGGGATTGGACAGAGTTGGAGGAGAGAGTGACAGGACAGAGGGCTTCCCTGTGATGACATTTCTCTGTCCGCGTTCATCACAGCTCCATCTCCATTTCCCTGTCCAGGCACTCTCTCTCTTGCTACTTGGTCACCATTCAGAAGGCATTTGTTTTTCTTATAAGCAATTATAGTTAATATTTCTGGAGGGGGAAATGGCAACCCACCCCAGTATTCTTGCCAGGATAATCACATGGACAGAGGAATCTGGTGGGCTGCAGTCCATCGGGTCTCAAAGAGTCAGACATGACTGAAGTGACTGAGACCTGTGCATGCATAGCTAACATTTTCCAAGTTTAGTACACAAAGAATGTCTTAATAAAACATGTGAAAACAGAAAGGAAAAAAAAATGTGCAGAATTCCGCCATATTGAGCAACTGCTGTCATTTTTGTAGTGCTTTGCAAGTTCTTATTCCTAAATGTTCTGAACACAGATCGGTTATTCTCACTTCAATACCCATATGTGTCAGGAGAGAAAATTTGAAATTACCCATGTCTGGGCTCCTCTCTAGAACTCTGGATTCATTGTTTTGAGGTTAAGATCCCAGCATCTACTGTTCTAGGGGCTTCCCTAGTGGCTCAGATGGTAAAGCGTCTGCTTGCAATGCAGGAGACCAGAGTTCGATCCCTGGGTTGGAAAGATCCCCTGGAGAAGGAAATGGCAACCCACTCCAGTGCTCTTGCCTAGAAAATGGACAGAGGAGCCTGGTGGGTTACATTCTATGGGGTCGCAGAGTCGGACACAACTGAGCGACTTCACTTTCACTTTCTTTATAGTATTTATCCATAGCCAAGACTGTGAACCACAAAAGAACATAAAACTTTTTTCTTTGACTTTCAATTTGTAGGTCCATTACCTAAAATTGACAAGTATTGATCACCTCTGTTGGTAAAGGGTGGTGAGAGAGGAGACTGATCTCTGGACCTGGACTTACTTGGATTCAAAATTGTATATAAAATCACCAAATATTACACCTCAGTTTCCTTACCTTCCACACAGGAACAAAGCCTATTTTGTAAGGTTATTGGAGTTTAAATAAGATAGCATTGAACTTGAAAAAATTAACAAATATTGATTTTTTTTTTCCTATGGTACCATGTGCCCAAATAGTTCACTTCCATTTAGTGCTCAAAATTCTAAGGCTGGAGGAAACTTAACCCTTATTTGTTGTTGTTGTTGTTCACTCGCTAAGTGGTGAACTTCTTGTGACCCCATGGACTGTAGCCTGCCAGGCTCCTCTGTCCATGGGATTTCCAGGCCAGAATTCTGGAGTGGGTTGCCCTTTCCTTAGTCAGAAGATCTTCCCAACCCAGGAACTGAACCCACATCTCCTGCATTGGCAGGCATTGGCAGGCAGATTCTTTACCGCTGAACCACCAGGAAGAGCCCCAACTCTTATTTAGCCTAGCCCATTATTCCACAAACATGAAAATACCAAGAGGCCATGCTAGGTCTACTGGACACATCATACAATTATTATGTAATTGGGGTGACCCTGAGGAGTCTTCTCCTAGCCTAGTACTGTCTATCCACAGTCATAGAAAACTGATCTTCAATCAAATGGTAATAAAATGGTGAAGGGATTGAATGGAACATACAAGTGAGAATCTTCTTATTTCTGTTGGGTACCATGATGAATAAAAATATTTTCTTTATCTGAAGTGGCTCCCAGAAACTCATAGCACTGGCTGCATACCAGTCATCTAGAGGAAGTCTTCAAGCTTGTCCATACCTGGACTATTACCCAGAGTTCTTAATTCAGGATTTAAACATTATTTTGGTCTATGGTACACAGAGGGAGCAGGGATTTGCCTGAGGATCAAAAAGGAGGCTTTAGAGAACCTGCTGAAGAGTGATTAAAAATTATCCCTACCCATCATTAATTTAACAGATATATCTGGAGTAAAATGTCTTTTTCAGCTATTGTATTTGACATCATCTGGGAAAAAGAAGAGAAAAACAGTATACAGTTAAAGTATGAGGGGCAGAAGATTAGAAATCAGATAACAATAGGAATTTGTAATTCCTCATAAAAGAGATGTAAACAACGTAGAAGCTCCCTGTTTTATAAGAGCAATAAGCCAGGCAAACTCCAAGTAACAAGTGTGGCAGATCTTTGGGGAAAGAAAAAGTCCATTTTAGCCCTGGATTTTTATTAATTCTGACTTGCAACTGTGTTCTAACAGTTTGGCTCAAAGATACAGATATAGCTATATCTACTTAGGTGATTTTTTTAGGTAGAATATATCTATCAATATTTATGGTATAAAAAGTTAGAACTGAGAAGTTTTTAAAAATGTATTCTTGATTCATTGTAGAATGACAATAAAACTGTATATTAACATAATCATAATTTTATGAGAGGTAATTTTAATTTCCCCTCCAAAAATAGTGATAAAAGGAGCATTGTTTATTTATTTTACAAATCTTTTTTGTATCTGGTTTAGAAGATGGTTGAATTCTCATATCTGCTTCTGTTTTCAGTCTATTGTGACATGTTGTTTGGCATAAGTATATGAAGAGAATCATGCAGATATGTAGTTGGAAAAGGGAGGAGTATTTTAGCAGACTTTTGAGATAATTGTGGAAATTATTCTTTGATACTACACCAGACTTGACAAATATAGTTTCTAAAGGTTGGTTGTAGTGTGGAACCTGAAACTATATCAATAAATAGTTCATACTCTGTACATTCATGAGAGAATGAGTCAGATTGTGTCTTAGTATTACTAAGAAAATAGTTTTTATCTCATTGAAGACTGTATTCTGAGAGTTGCTGCTATAACCCAAAGATATTGGTGATTTTACATGCACCTGGCAGGGGTGAGACATCCTTCTTAAACCTTGGATTGAAGAAAACTGAAGAAAATTGAGCTAAATAAACGTCAAGAAACAAGACACCCATTTTGAAGGGATCATATAGCAAAGCTAAGAAGCAGGAAGAATAACTAGACAGATTCAGTTTATAATCCTCCCCCCAAACAAAGTCTTTTTGAGCAGAAAACTCTTCAAGGATAGAGTTTACTCATAGTATTGCCAAGGGGGCATGCAGAGGGGACTTAGGAAAGAACCTAAAGTCAAGCACCAAAAAGCCTACCCTGAACTCACATGACCCCCCCCCCGGACTTCACCTTTGCCATTTTCAAGGTCTTTGTTTCACATCACCTCCCAAATTACACCAAACTGTTGTGGGTTTCCAGGTGGCTGTAGTGGAAAAGAACCCACTTGCCAGTGCAGGAGATTTAAGAGATGTGTGTTCAATCGCTAGCCTGGGAAGATACCCGGGAGAAAGAAATGGCAACCCACTCCAGTGGAGAATCCCTTGGACAAAGGAGCTTGGTGGGCTACAGTCCCATGGGGTTGCAAGAAGTCAGGCATGAATAAAGCTAGCACATTGTATAAAATAAATTGCACACTCAGAATTTATAATCAGACTTTCAGTTCAGTTCAGTTGCTCAGTCGGGTCTGACTCTTTGAGACCCCCCCAGACTGAAGCACCTCAGGCTTCCTGTTCATCACCAACTTACAGAGCTTGCTCAAACTCATGTCCATTGAGTCGGTGAGGCCATCCAACCATTTCATCCTCTGTCATCCCCTTCTGCTCCTACCTTCAATCTTTCCCAGCATCAGGGTCTTTTCAAATGAGTCAGTTCTTCGTATCAGGTGGCCAAAGTGTTGGCGTTTCAACTTCAGCATCAGTCCTTGCAATGAATATTCAGGACTGATTTCCTTTAGGATGGACTGATTGGATCTCCTTGCTGTCCAAGGGACACTCAAGAGTCTTCTCCAACACCACAGTTCAAAAGCATCAATTCTTCAGTGCTCAGCTTTCTTTACAGTCCAACTCTCACATCCATACATGACTACTGGAAAACCATAGCTTTGACTAGACAGCAAAGTAATGTCTCTGGTTTTCAATCTACTGTCTAGGTTGGTCATAACTTTTCCTCCCAGGAGCAAGTATCTTTTAATTTCATGGCTGCAGTCACCATCTGCAGTGATTTTGGAGCCCCCCAAAATAAAGTCTGTCACTGTTTCCATTGTTTTCCCATCTATTTGCTATGAAGTGATGGGACCAGATGCCATGATCTTAGTTTTCTGAATGTTGAATTTAAAGCCAACTTTTTCACTCTCTTCTTTAACTTTCATAAAGAGGCTCTTTAGTTTCTCTTTGCTTTCTGCCATAAGGGTTGTGTCATCTGCATATCTGAGGTTATTGATATTTCTCCCGGCACTCTTGATTCCAGCTTGTGTTTCTTCCAGTCCAGCGTTTCTCATGATATACTCTGCATATAAGTTAAATAAGCAGGGTGACAATATACAGCCTTGATGTACTCCTTTCCCAATTTTCAACCAGTCCATTGTTCCATGTCTGGTTCTGTTGCTTTTTGACCTGCATATAGATTACTCACGAGGCAGGTCAGGTAGTCTGGTATTTCCATCTCTTAAGAATTTTCCATAGTTTGTTGTGATCCACATAGTCAAAGGCTTTGGTGTAGTCAATAAAGCAGAAGTAGATATTTTTCTGGAATTCTCTTGCTTTTTCGATGATCCAGCGGATGTTGGCAGTTTGATCTCTGGTTCCTCTGCCTTTTGTAAATCCAGCTTAAACATCTGTAAGTTCTTGATTCACATACTGTTGAAGCCTCGCTTGGAGAATTTTCAGCATTACTTTGCTGGCACGGGGCTTTCCTGATAGATCAGTAGGTAAAGAATCCACCTGCAATGCAGGAGATCCCAGTTTGATTCCTAGGTTGGGAAGATCCGCTGGAGAAGGGGTAGGCTACCCACTCCAGTATTTTTGGCCTTCCTTTGTGGCTCAGCTAGTAGTAAAGAATATGCCCGCAATGCAGGATACCTGGGTTTGATCCCTGGGTTGGGAAGATCCCCTGGAGAAGGGAAAGGCTACCCACTCGAGTATTCTGGTCTCGAGAATTCCATGGACTGGGGTCACAAAGAATTAGACATGGCTGTCACTTTCACTTTGACTTTGCTAGCATGTGAGATGAGTACAATTGTGTGGTAGTTGAACATTCTTGGCATTGCCTTTGTTTGGGATTGGAATGAAAATTGACCTTTTCCAGTCCTGTGGCCACTGCTGAGTTTTCCAGATTTGCTGACATATTGAGTGTAGCACTTTCACAGCATCATATTTTAGGATTTGAAATAGCTCAACTGGAATTCCATCACCTCCACTAGCTTTGTTCATAGTGATGCTTCCTAAGGCCCACTTGACTTCAGATTCCAGGATGTCTGGCTCTTGTGAGTGATCACACCGCCGTGGCTATCAGGGTCATTAAGATCTTTTTTGTGTAGTTCTTTTGTGTATTCTTGCCACCTCTTTTAAATATCTTCTGCTTCTATTAGGTCCATACCATTTCTGCCCTTTATTGTGCCCATATTTGCATGAAATGTTCCCTTGGTATTCTAATTTTCTTGAAGAGATCTCTAGTCTTTCCCATTATATTGTTTTCCTCTATTTCTTTGCATTGATCACTGAGGAAGGCTTTCTTTTCTCTCCTTTCTGTTCTTTGGAACTCTGCATTCAGATGGGTATATCTTTCCTTTTCTCCTTTGCCTTTTGCTTCTCTTCTTTTTGCTGCATCTCATAACTGCACCACAGAAAAGGAGGGAATACACAGCAGGCCAAAGCTAAAGATCACCCTGAAAGTCTGAAAGCATTAGTTGCTCAGTTGTCTGCAACTCTTTGCAACCCCATGGACTGTAGCCTGTGAGGCCTCTCTGTCCATGGGATTCTCCAGGCAAGAACAGTGGAGTGGGTAATGATTCCCTTCTCTAGGGGATCATCTTCTCAACCTAGGGATCAAACCCAGGTCTCCTGCATTGCGGGCAGATTCTTTACCATCTGAGCCACCAGGGAAGCCCCAAAGATTACCCTAATGAATGGTTTTGGTAGAAAATTATAGTTTCTGAAAAATCTTGAGCTGGGTATTAATGAAAGTTATCCTTAGGTCACATTCTACCATGTGTACCAAGAGACATAAAATCATGTATTCACTATTTTCTGTTAGCTTGATAAAGTTCAAGTTCTCTGTCCCTTAGGTGCTCTGACAACCAGCTTACATGAAAAATCCACTCAAAAGCAGCAATCTATTTCAGAGATAGGACATGGTAGCCCTTGGGGAAGACATTTATCAACCAAAAACTAAAACCAATGTCTGGTCACAAGCCTGTTTAGAGATCAGCCTCAGATGCCATCGCTAAGGGTACAGTCAAGAGGACTCACTAGATTCACAATTCTACTGAAATTGTTATTCAGTCCCCAGTAAATTCCTCATCTTCCAGTCCAATGATATGCTTTTTATTTTAGTCTTCCTTACTCCTGAAATTGATGCTATTGGCCTGTCCCATGACTATTGAAACAGTTTTCTCCACTGTGTCTAGTTCACTACTCTCCATGGATTTCCTCTGGTCTCTTGCTTGATCATTCTTCTCCTTACTCCTAAAATGTTGGCATTTCTAAGGCCTGCCCTTTAATTCCCACCTCTTTTGTCCTCCCAGGATGATTCATTCTGTTCTCAAAGCACTTACGACTCTTAAAATGTACCAATTTTTGAGCAATTATGTGTTGAGAACTGTTTTTATTTCTTCATATTTTTTAATCTCACTTAAATCTTACAACAACCTTGAAAGGCTCTTAATAGTATTCCTGTTTTACTCAAAAATGTTACATTCCTTGTTCAAATCACAGCTTGAAAGATCTGGGATTTGGTCTTAGATATGACTACAAACTATTGTTTTAAACTTACCATACGCCACCCAATATAATACCAATCCCAGTTTTGGTCTTAAACCTGAGACCAGGGTTTTTTACTTTTAGGGCACTACAGAGACATCAGTAAAAATTTTTTAAATAGAGATGCTCTTTGTCCTTTTTCATTGTTACTGAATAAAAAATCTTGGTAGATGGCTTTGATGCATGCTGTTAATACAATGATGAACTTGATACTTAATGTTCAACTTTCTGTTGGGTCATCACCTAGATGCCTACCAGAAACGTTGACTTTGACATGAACAAACTGAACCTACATTCTCTCAAATCTCCCCTTCCTGTATTTCAGATATTGTTAATATGTCACCAGTCACACAAAGATAGACATTTGGGAGTCATCCTGGAATCCTTCTGCTCCTTCATTTTCCTTATCCTCTTGGCTCCAAACCCTATGGAATTTAGCTGGGAGATGTTTGTACTGCTACTTCCATTACCTGTCACCTCCAAACTAGTCTCCTTGCTTTTAGTCTCTCCACACTACAGTTCCATCCTATATCTTACTGCCTTCTTAATTTTTCTAAAAAGTGTCTTTTACCATGTTAATCATTCTTTTATTGTCTTACGCAAAGGGAGGTGAGTTTTAAATTCCAGTCAAACTATCACAAAGCAAAACCATGGCAATTTAATGGTGTATTGGGTATTTTCAAATTTTATCTTCTGCTATTTGACCTTTGAACTATATTTAGTTGCAGATGTGAGCAGATGTTGGTGGTACTTTTAGGAAATCATGAGAGAAGACTGAAGATGAGAGGGTTAAACATGAGGATTTCTGTTTTTCCCATTCTGAACTGTAATGCTTGTAAGTGAAAGTTGCTCAGTTGTGTCCAACTCTTTGTGACCCCATGGACTATACAGTCATTGGAGTTCTCCAGGCCAGAATACTGGAGTGGGTAGCCTTTCCCTTCTCCAAGGGATCTTCCCAACCCAGGGATCAAACCTAGGTATCCCGCATTGTGGGCAGATTCTTTACCAGCTGAGCCATAAGGGAAGGCCAAGAGTACTGGAGTGGGTATCCTATCCCTTCTCCAGCAGATATTCCCAACCCAGGGATAGAACTGGGGTCTCCTGTGTTGCAGGCAGATTCTTTACCAGCTGAGCTATCAGGGAAGCCCCAATGCTTATAAAGAGAATCCCTATAAGTAGTTGTATTGAAATGAAGAGAAACAAGGAATCAGACATCTAGGCTAAGTGCTCAGTCGCTTAATTGTGTCTGACTCTTTGGAACCCATGGACTATAGCCCGCCAGGCTCCTTTGTCCCATGGAATTTCCCAGGCAAGAATACTGGAGTGGGTTGTCATTTCCTTCACCAGGGGCTCTTCCCAATCCACGGATCTAACATGTATCTCCTGTATCTCATGCATTGGCAGGCAGATTCTTTACCACTGTAACACCTGGGACCCCCAAGTGTCAACCTTTTTATTGATAAGATTTAAATAGTAAGCTCTGCCTTGAAGGTATCAACATTTGGATATGTTTGTGAATTAGTTGGTAATCCAGTTGTGTTTTTCAACTTGTGGAGCACAGATATGGGGAGTTTGGCAATTTTATAGCAAGGAATTAGTGAATGTGGATGTTGCTGTTTCATTGTCTACAAGTAATGTAATTGAGACATCTATAAAATGTTTTTCAAGTGAATATAATGGTGAATGAAATATAAACTTAATGTGTGACTAAAGTCATAGTAGGTTGTTTCATTGTACATTTTGCTGTCAATGGATAGCCAATTACAACTACTCTCATGTGACTTGTTTAAAATTTAAGTTAGGAAGAGTTCCACATGCTTGAAAGGGTTAACAAGCATTGATTTAGTTGATACACAGCTCAAAAATTTACAGTTTTTAAAATGTTTCAAGTGGAAATGCTGAATGAAGATGGATATAGTATTCTGGAATTTCTGGAAAGATCTAAGTTTACAATATAAATTTGGGGATCAGCATGCAAATAGTTTTAAAGTCATGATACTAGATTAGATCACTGAGTGAATAGTGACTGTGGATTAAGAAAATAATAATAAGGGTGTCCAAGGACTAAACTGTAGGGCTCTCTGGTATTAAGGAATCAAGATGACGATAAAGAACCAGCAAAGGAGACAGAGTGCCTAGTAAAAAAGAGAGGAAAATGAAGAGAATATGAATCCCGAAAGCTAAGCATTTAAAGGACAATGATTGACTATCAAATGTTGCTAAAAGGTCAACTAAGGTGAGGACTAAGAAATAGCCGTTGGACTTTGAAATGTGAGGGTACTGGTGACTCTGAGACAACAGTAATTTTTGTGGCATGTGGGAGAGAAGCCCTTTTGGAGTGAGTGTAGAAGAACGCTGGAGATGGGGAATTTCAGCCATTGGAAGAATTTTGCTGTGAGGTTAAAAAGAGATGGAGCAGTAGACAGAGGAAGAACTAGAATTACAGAGTCAGGAATTTGTTGTTGTTTTAAGATGAGAGAACTAATAGCATGATCACACACAGAGGGAAAAGTTCCTGGAGAGAACCATTTCAGCTGTGTTACTACTACTAATTAGCCCCTTCCTGGTTTTAAGCTGGATTACATATTCTTATAATTACATGTCTATTTTTAGTCATTAAGCTTTAGACTCCTAGGACTGCTGAATGCTGTTTCAGTGAACTGCCTCTACCCTTCCTTCAAAGCACTGTTTGTTCAGGTCAACAGCAACGTCCTCATTAAGAGAGCTAATGGTTAATTTTCTGCTCCATAACTCCTTAATGCCGTGATTTTGATCCATCCTGCTACCTGTTGCCACTCTTCCATCAGCTTCCAGGCCAGCACTCTCTCCTGACTCTTCTTTCCCTTACCTCGACACCTTCTCCGTCCGTTTCGCCTGCTCCTGCCCTGCCTGCCTCTTCAGTGTTGGCATCTCCAAGGCCTTGACTTTGAGCGTTCTCTCTTATGTACTCCTTCCCACAATTATCACGTCCAATCCTTTGGTTTCAGTTTTTACCTCTATTCGTGGTTCAATAACCTGTGTATTAATAGCATCTAACATTTACTGAGAATTTACTATTATGTGTCAGGCACTTTGCTAATTTCTTTATCTTCCTTGTCTGCCTTCCACCCACACTAAAAACTCCTCTGAGTATTACTATCCTCATTTTCAAATGGGGAAGTTTTTGCTCAATAAGGCTCTGAATCTTGCCCCAATCCCAGGGAGTTATCAAATGACAGATCTTTGATTGAACTCACTGTCTGTCTGACTCTAAAGCTGTTGAAGTTACTATGCTTTATTGTTATCTAAAAGTCTAACTTAGATCTCCCTAGTTTTAAACTGGCATATGCATCCAACTGCCTAATGGACATAGCTCAGGCCACCCACTCCAGTATTCTTGCCTGGAGAATCCCATGGACAGAGGAGCCTGGCGGGCTCCAGTCCATTGGGTCACAAAGAGTTGGACACAACTAAAGTAATTTAGCATGCATGCAGGCATTTCTGTCTTAATAGGCACTAACCTAAACATGTCCCAACCTCTTCCCTACCCTGCAGATGCCCCTGTTCTAATATTTCCTCCTCTGATATTCCTTACTTCCTATTATGGTTTCTCCTTCATTCCAGTGCCCAAGTTTAGACTGTTCTGGATTTTCCCTCTCCCTCACCCTCATACCCACTGTCTCCACATCCATCAGGTTCTGCATCCCAGCGCCGCTGACATTCTCCTCTGCTTTCTCATTGACTTCCTGCTGGTAGGCTCCTCACTGCAGTTGGTTCTCCCCACAGTTGTTGAGGTTAGCTCTTGAAAAAATCAATCTGATCATTTCATTGCACCTATGAACCTCTCATGGCCCTTGTCACCTCCACTGTCCTTTCCATTCTATTTACAGCATCACTCTATACATGTCCTTGCCAGTCTTGCCTATCAGAGGCGTCAAGAACGCACATGATGAATTATTCATATATGATATATGTGGACACTCTTACATGCTGAAGAACGCAAAATGAGTTTCAAAGTCTTCACTGAATTTTAAGTGGCTTTTCACATATTTCTCAATCAACGGAAGGCTGATAGACAACTACTGTTATATGTATAAACTGCTCAATATTTTGACATTAAAAAAGACATTCTTGTTTAGAACTACATATCAAGATTATTCTCATGTGAAACTTGTTTTTTATTTAATTAAATTAAATTAATTAATTAATTAATTTTTTATTTTACTTTACAATTCTGTATTGGTTTTGCCATACATTGACATGAATCCACCACGGGTGTACATGCGTTGAGGGGGGTTCATGTTTGAAACTCTTGTTTTAATTAATATTCTCAGCTAGAGCTGTTCTCTGGCTGGGGTTCCTGCATATAGGGGATATTGATTTTACATAATAGAGTTGGGTAAAATGTGAGTGACAGAGTGGGGATAGGTAAGTGGGAATGGAGAAGGATGAGGACACTTATACCAGAGTCTTTTCAAAACAGGAGTAGAAGGAACTATATCTACATCCTTAATAGCTGAACTAAAACAATCTTAAAAGTGACTCTGCTCCTTTGTTAGCTTCCAATAAAAAATGCAAGTGAAGACCGGAAAAGAGATTATACTTGATAATATGCTACATTTTAACACAGCACAACCTGGATCTCACTTGTACCCTGAAATAAAAAGGATAATCTTATATAGATCAGTCTCCCAGACAAGAGGCCATGTGAGGTTGTGGACAGGGGATTCTGGGTTCAGATCCCTTTGAGTTCAAATCCTGATAACTATGTGATCCCAAGTCCTGTCCTATCTCCTGATTCTCAATTATCTTTAAATAAGGAGACATCTTATTTGAAAGGTAAATGTGTTTCTTAGATGAGAAATTAACACTTACTGATCTGAACTTCTACACTGGGATGCTGTAAATAGCTCGTGTCTGTTTAATTTTAACAGAATTGTAAGAGTAGAAGAAACACCAAAGTTTGTTTATTTCAGCCTCATTATTTTACAGATGTAGAAACCCAAGAAGATCAAGAGACATGAACTATTTCTTTACTTGTGAATAGACTTCAATATTCTAGTTTCCTAACCTAGCATCATTAACATGCTTTGATGGGACTGTTAGGAACGCACAGCTAGCTAGGAGATTCATACCGCTACTCAGTTACTAACATTATAAGGCTGGAACATCAGCTGTAAGTCAAGTGTGAGCCATAGGAAGGAAGGATTCATTTTCCTGAGGACCACAAGGAAAGCTTCATCCAGTTCATTATATAGAGTGGAGAACATTCTATTCTTCACACTTATTCCACTGCAACTCACCATTACTAAATTCAACAGGAATTTACTTTAAGGTGTTATTAACATCAATGAAGCTTTTTATTATCATGTACTTTTTCTTAGTCAATAAATAACCAAGGACAGGTACTATCATGTAATTGTCTAACAATTATATAGTTTTTAAATTCTAGGAAATGGACCTACCTACAAAAAGATTGAGAAAAAACAATTTAGTAGATATTTAAAAGATATTTAAAGACTTTATTTTAATCAATGCTCTCAAAGCTTAACAAATACAGTCTTGTGTTGCCAATTACATTTTGGGGATGGGGAACAGGCCTACAGGTTTTACTTGACAGAGGAGGTTTTTATTCTGATTCCTTAGGGACTGAAGGTCAAATAATTTTAAATGCTCCCTGGCAGCTTTTAGCATGGGATTTCAGTATTCGATAATGAGATAAGATCATTAGTTTTCATTTGCATTGGATAATTGAGAGAATATGAATCATTTTCCACGCTAGTTTGTTGTTGATGTTTAGTTGCTAAGTCACGTCCAACTCTTTGTGACCCTATGGACTGTAACCCACCAGGCTCCCCTGTCCATGGGATTTCTCAGAATATTGGAGTGGATTGCCATTTCCTTTTCCAGAGGATCTTCCCCACCCAGGAATAGAACCCCTATCCATTGCATTGGCAGGTGGATTCTTTATGGCTGAGCCATCTAGGAAACTTCTACTGTAGTCTGTGTGTGTGTGAAGTCGCTCAGTCATGTCCGACTCTTTGCGACCCTGTGGACTGTAGCCCGCCAGGCTCCTCTGTCCATGGGATTCTCCAGTCAAGAATACTGGAGTGGGTTGCCATTTCCTTCTCCAGGGGATCTTCCCAACCCAGGGATCGAACCCGGGTCTCCTGTTTTGCAGGCAGACACTTTATCCTCTGAGCCACCAGGGAAGCCACAAACTCAGTGTTATGACTTAAGACCGATGTGTGGGGTCAAGCTGTGATAGGAAGCAGATGGCACACTCCAGTTAGGACTGATCAGAAGTGTGGACAGGGTTTGGGAAAGCAGGATGGCTCGGCACCTCAGGGCTAGGCCTGAAGCAGGTAAGGGGGGAGCAGCGCCTGGAATCTGCAGGTAAGGAGGAAAAGCGGATCAGCAGACAGGAGCTGCAGGAGAGGAGCTCTGTGGTGGGTGAGCCAGGAAAAGAGATGACCTTCTCCTTCCCACCCTCTGCAGCTCCTTGAAGTGGAACCATTTAGCCACTCCCAGTGAAAGAGGAGGGCAGGGAAGCCAGGGCATAAGCTTGAAAGTGGCTCTGAAGGGACAAGCAAAAGACATCCAGTACAGTACCACCAACCACACCAGGTAACATATCAAATGGTACCGGTCTTCTGCTACCTGGATGAGGTGGAAAGGGAAATGGGATTTATACTATTATGATTCAGTTCTTTATGATTTAATTCAAACAGTGTGTGTTTGGCTAAATCCCTCAATTTCTCTTATTTTTACATTGTAAAATGTGGGTAAAAAACCTACTTTCCAAATTGTCCTTTAGGTTTGCTGCTGCTTCTAAGTTGCTTCAGTCGTGTCCAACTCTGTGCGACCCCATAGACGGCAGCCCACCAGGCTCCCCTGTCCCTGGGATTCTTCAGGCAAGAACACTGGAGTGGGTTGCCATTTCCTTCTCCAGTGCATGAAAGTGAAAAGTGAAAGGGAAGTCGCTCAGTCGTGTCCAACTCTTTGTGACCCCATGGACTGCAGCCTACCAGGCTCCTCTGTCCGTAGGATTTTTCCAGGCAAGAGTACTGGAGTGGGGTGCCATCCTTAGGTTTGAGATAGTACTAATAAATAGAATATGTGTGTGTGCTCGGTTGCTCAGTCAGTCTGACTCTTTGCAACCACATGGACTCTAGCCCACCAGGCTCCTCTGTCCATGGGATTTTCTAGGCAAGAATACTGGAGTGGGTTGCTTTTTCCTACTCCAAGGGATCTTCCCGACCCAGGTATTGAACCTTAATCTCTTAAGTCTCCTGCATTGGCAGGAGGATTCTTTACACTAAGCCACCTGGGAAGCCTGTAGTATACAGAATAGGACGTAACAAAGTCTATTTGATGCTGAAAAGTTTAGGGAAATAAGAACTTAGTCCTCTGTCATCTTTGCCATCAGCTAGTGTCCACTATGTGCTCTGTTCTTAGGGAATTTATATCCTTGGCAATTACTGAACTAGTTGGAAATGTATTACATGAGGATATCAAACGAGTATCCTTGACAAGCATTGACTGTAGTCTGATCTCAGTATGTCTCTGCACATGTAATTTTACTAGTTCTTAATTTATTTTGGTGCTGATGTGACCAATAAAATACAAATTTATCATAGAGTGTTATGAAGTCATGGGGCCTTGTTTATTTTTATCATAGCATGTTTTCTGTATCAAAGAGACACTAAAAGTGCACTGCCTTCTTGTGGGGGCAGGTCAAGAGGTCTAGAATTTAAACAAAATTCTAGAAGGAATAGTTGTACTTAAAAGGTTTAGGGGTCACTCATCTATTTTGGTTTTACGTATCAACATGACTTGAATCTTACAAAGAAGTATTAGGCCTTAAATGTATTTTTCTGAGGGCATGTCTTTCCCAGTTCTGCATAATAAAGTTGAGGGTAGTACTGGTAGAAGTTCAACAGTGCCTTTAAAATGGTGAGTCTCCATGCAGATAATAAATAGGAAAAAGTCTAATTTTAGGGTACTTCTCCAGTATAGGAATGGGGATGAAATCTAGAAAATATATTTTGTCCTGAACAGAAATCATTCATGTTTAGCAAAAATGACAGAGGCTATATTAGCCCTTTTCTCCTCTGTCAGCATTTCCAGTATAACCCAGATCTTCTTGTCATTCTGTTCCACAGGCAGATGTGATGAAAAGAAAAAGGCCTGGGGATCCAGACAAACATGGCTTCACAGCCTGGATCCACTACTATTAGGTATGTAAATTTGGATAATATTCTTCTAATTGGGTCTAATGTAAAAATAACCAGATTGCAATGCTATGGGGTTTTTTGATGAGATAGTTGATAATGTGGGGATGAAAAAATTGATTTCCCTCCTTGGGTGCTATAACTCTTCAGAACTCTCATCACTTTAGTACTTAAAAATTTCAGGATTTGGAAGGACCCCTAGTAGTCTCTCACTTGCTTATTTTAAAGATAGAAATGTAAAGAGGTTATAGAACGTATCTAATGATCATATTGCTATATAAGTCATAAAATTCAGACTGGAATGGAACTCGGCCCTTTTCCAGAAAGCCTAACTTGTCAACACAAGTAATGAGTAATTGAATCGAATTGAGTACACGTATCCACTGAGCCGGTCCTGGGACTCAGAAGGTGAAGAAGTCGACATAGCCAACAAGATGACAATCTGGTTGAGCACCAATACAACCACATAAGACGTCTGACGATCCATCACAAGACAAATACACTGAGCCATATGCTCAGAGGAAGGAGAAATGTAACTCTGTCTGAGGTAGAAGAACCTAAAGAAATCTAACTTGCATTTAATAAAAGGTGGAGACCCTTCCAGCCTTAGTATTTATTAATTTAGCAAATACATGCGTATCCACAGCTATGTATCAGATGCTGTCTTACAGTAAGGAAGAAATAAGGTGCTCAAGATTTGGCAATTGAGGACATGAGGAAGATACGCTGCAGAAGGCATATTGCAGGCAATTACTGATGATTTTTCTAAGAACAAACCAGGTACGAAAGTTTAATGAATTGTCAGAACAGCAGGTAAGGCCATCCTACGTGTCAGTGGGGTACCTGGCCAGACCTCTGAGGTTATCCTTCAGCAGAGGCACTAACGCTTTAAGACGCGGGAGCCGTTCCTCCGCCTCCATCGCTCTGCATCCTGTCCTGGCCAGGCTACAGCGCCTTCACGCCCCGCGGGCCACGCCCCTGCGCGTTGGTTGGTCTTTACAGAAGTGATGAAACTTCCCGCAAGCATTACAGGAGCCGGGAGGGTATAAAGTGAGAGGTGAGAGAAAGCCCCCACCTTGCAAGCCGCAGCTGGGCCGGCCCACCCACCCCATTGCAGCCCAGGTAGGCCGGCAGCCGCGGGTCGTGGCGCCTTTGCAGCGTGCAGCAGGGCCGCCCCGGGAGAGGTAGGAAGATGCGCGGCAGCATGGCCCGCCCGAAGGGTGGGCAGACGCGGATCCCGGCACCCCGGGATGCTGCAGCTCCAGCCAGGCCGGGGAGGCGGGGCCGATTGTTGCGCACCTGGGAGCCAGCTGGGGCGGGAAGACCTCCGCTGGTCTGGAAGAGAGGGGTCGCGTGGCCCCCAGAGCCGCGGCCCTGCCGCTCCGGAGAGACGGTGGCTGCGGTTTAAGTTGGCGCCTGTAAATTCCTTTTTTTAAAAATTATTGTTATTGTATTGCGTCTAAACCTGCGGAAATTTCTGCATCTCGAGGGTCCTGCCCTGAATGGACTGGAGGGCGCACGTAGTCCGAGTGCAGCTGGGAGTCGCGTTCCCTAGGCTCTCATCCTGCAGAGAGTCTGCTGAGCTGTCAGTCATGGCCTCGGATACTCCTTACCTCCGGTTTCCACCCGGTTTCTCCTAGCTACCCCTCCCCCCATCTCTTGTTGCAAGACTCAACAAGTGACTTGCTGAGCAAATCTTGCCCAGAAGAGATCGGTTTGGGATGACAGGCGGCGCGGTCAGGGAAAAGGCAAACAAAACCAAAAAAAATCTGGCATGGCTTTTCTCAATGGTTATCTGTTTTATAGGAAGGGCTTCAAATTAATGTTATTATTTTGAGTGAAGGAACACTTCCCGCCAGCCTGTGGCCTACATTATTTCTTCACCGTCTGTTGCCCGTGGTGCTTGACAAATAATTTAAAAGCACCAGTAACTCAGCCTTATCATTGATTGATCAAATATTGTAAGATTCATTAGAGGTAACTTAGTAGGTCTTGGAGCTGTGCAGGAGTTAGTTGCTGAGATCTTAAACTTCACCATAGCACTTTAAGTGTTGATTCAGTAACAATTAGCCACATGTGACTATTGAAAACGGGAAATGCTGGCTAATCCGGATTGCGGTTTAATAGAGAAAAGCAATGTAAAATATCTTGTCAGTATTTTTGTACTGATTTTACATGTTGCAGTAATAGTAATACTATTTTCAGTACATTGTGTTAAAATCTATTTAAAATTTTATTTTTTTCTCTTTTAACGGGGCTACTAGTTTATTCAACATTACATATGTGGCTCACATTTCCATTGGACAGCACTGCTTTAGACTTTTATGAGGAAATACGGAAAATTACTGGGAACAGGTAACAGCAGTGGGAAAAAGCCTTGCCAAGTAGGATATTTGCAAGTAAGACTGATTCCAATAAAAATAATTGGTGATAGTTTTAATTTGCTTTTTCTACTGAAGAAATGTGTGCTTTGCAATCATTTGTCATCCCTCTTTTCCCTCCAATTGAGTGCTTAAGTGTATTGCTATAGCACGGTTAGTGGGATTCACTAAATAGCATTAAGAAGACTTAGGGAAATGATTCACTAATGACCTCATGTGATTTTCAAAGCACTTTCAGAGCCTATTTTTCATTGGTATAGAGTTAGAGGTAGATGGCTTATTGATAGTCAACTCACTTAAATCGCACTGAATTTTCCCAGTAAATCTCAAAGTAAATCCAAGCATACCTACTTAGTTGTGCTTTGCAGGTACTGCTTTTTTTTCTTCAAATTGAAGGTGCATGGCAAGTCTGCATAGGCACCATGTTTCCCAACAGCATTTGCTCTTCTTGTCTGTCACATTTTGGTAACTTCAGATTTTATTACCAAAATCTGTGACAAGTGATCTTTGAAGTTTCTATTGCAAAAAGCTTGCTACTTGCTGAAGATTCAGATGATGGTTAGCATTTTTTTTAGCAATATTTTTAAAGTATAGTATGTACATTGCTAGACATCATGCTATTGCACATTTAATAAATAGACTACAGTATAGTGTAAATAAAACTTTTATATGCACTGGGAAACCAAAAAATTCACGTGACTTGCTTTATTACAAGAACCAAACTGACAGTGTCTCAAAGGTGTTCCTGTATCTGATTATGGGTATTTGGTCAAATGCTTGGAAGGGTCCACATTAGAACATGTGATACTTCCTTTCCAAGTAGTTTTAGTACAGTTTTCCATTAATTTGGTCTGGTCTCATGAAAAGGCCTAATAAGGCCATGGTTCTTTTGGCCTTGCGAAGATGAACCACATTGTTTTTCAGAGATACTGCTCTGTTTGTCCCACCTACTTTGGTTTATTTAAATACGAATGAATTGTCTTCAGAGGATTGTTCCAAGTGATTAATGTAACTTGAATATTTATATACTTTTTGATGCCATTTATCTAGGCACTTGCTACAAATTTGCATTAAAAAAATACTAAAATAGTTTCCAAGAGTTCCAGATTTTTACCTGAGTAAAGTAACTGTTTGGAGTTGACAGCTGAGAACTAAATTTGAATAGAAAAGTAATTAACATTTGTATTTGTATAGGAAGTACTTACTTGCTTCTTGGCCTACAAAGACGGGACACAGTTGTTTTCCAGAGATACTGCTCTGTTTATCCAGGCTACTTTGTTTTCTTTTTGACCACGGTGGCTTTGAGACAGAAGTGTTTAAGAACATTTTGGTCCTTTAGAACATTTTGATGGTGAACATTTTGTATCTCTGTCAACTTAAAAAATTTTTTCTGTCATTAAGCTAGGATATCAGATATTAGTGCTTTCTCTTCTCTTTTTACAATTTCTTTGATAATATTTGAATAAATCACTTGACAGCAAGCTAGAAGTAGTGAAATGTTTACAATATCTAGGTATGTTAATATTACACTTAGGCAGTATGTACGATCATCTTTTCTACCCATTAAATGTCTGTTAAGACCAACCTAGACAGCATATTAAAAAGCAGACACATTACTTGGCCAATAAAAGTCCGTCTAGTCAAAGCTATGGTTTTCCAGTAGTCATGTATGGATGTGAGAGTTGGACTATAAAGAAAGCTGAGTCCTGAAGAACTGATGCTTTTGAACTGTGGTGTTGGAGAAGACTCTTAAGTCCCTTGGACTGCAAGGAGATCCAACCAGTCCATCCTAAAGGAAATCAATCCTGAATATTCATTGGAAGGACTGATGCTGAATATTTTGGCCACCTGATGCGAAGAACTGACTCATTTGAAAAGACCCTGATGCTGGGAAAGATTGAAAGTGGAAGGAGAAGGGGATGACAGAGGATGAGATGGTTGGATGGCATCACTGACTTGATGGACATGAGTTTGAGTAAGCTCTGGGAGTTGGTAATGGACAGGGAAGCGTGGTGTACTGCAGTCCATGGGGTCGCAAAGAGTCAGACACAACTGAGCAATTGAACTGAACTGAACAGATAAAGAGATGTATTTAGGGGACTTGCCTGGCAGTCCCTGGCAGTTAAGACTCCCAGACTGACTGCACAGGGTGTGGGTTTGATCTCTGGTTTTAGTTGTTGTTCAGTTGTTCAGTCCTGTCCAACTCTTGGTGACCTCATGGACTGCAGCACACCAGGCTTCCTGGTCCTTCACTGTCTCCTGGAGTTTGCTCAAACTCATGTCCATTGAGTTGATGATGCCATCCAACCATCTCATCCTCTGTTGCTCTCTTCTTCTGCCCTCAAACTTTCCCAGCATCAGGGTCTTTTCCAGGGAGTTGGCTCTTTGCATCAGATGGCCAAAGTATTAGAGCTTCAGCTTCAGCATCAGTCCTTCCAATGAACACCCAGGACTGATCTCCTTTAGGATGGACTGGTTGCATCTCCTTGCAGTCCAAGGAACTCTCAGGAGTCTTCTCCAGCACCACAATTCAAAAGTATCAATTCTTCGGCATTCGGCCTTCTTTATGGTCCAACTCTCACTTCTGTACATGACTAATAGAAAAACCATAGCTTTGATTATACGGACTTTTGTCAGCAAACTAATGTTTCTGCTTTTTAATATGCTTTCTAGGTTTGTCAGCTATTCTTTGAAGGAACAAGCATCTCTTAATTTCATGGCTGCAATCTGCAGTGGGGGAACCAAGATCCTGCATGCCCATGGCGCAGCCAAAAATATTGAATAAAAAATAAAAGAAAGAGAGATGCGTTTATTCTTAAGACCTAAGAGGCAATCGTAGTATGCTGGAGCATCTCTTGGATTTTTCAGAGCTTTTGGGATTCTGGGATGAAGAGAGTAGACTAGGATCTCTGGGTGGGCTGGAGCCAGTCTGCATGTGTAAACCTAGGATAGAAAACAGAATGTGGCCTGAACACTGCTAGCTCTAGCTGACCAAGTCATAATGTCAGAGGGAAGCAGGCTTTGACTAGGGGCTAAACTGCTGTATATTAATAGCCGGTTGGATGTAAAGGTCATTCATCTTTTCTGAATACTTGTAAGTGATTAAATCATTCTCTCACCCTCTGTGCCTGGCAACCTACTGGTAAATTGCTGTGGATAAGATAACATATTTCATGCTTTGAAGTGGCTTATGCAAGTTTTAGGAATCAAGATTGAATGCAGACTTGGGTTGGATGTTGACTATTTAATTGGTCTGCTTTTATCTCCATAGAGAACCCGGAGCTTCATCACACCATGTGTGGCATTTGGGCGCTCTTTGGCAGCGATGACTGCCTTTCTGTTCAGTGTCTGAGTGCTATGAAGATTGCACACAGGGGTCCGGATGCATTCCGTTTTGAAAATGTTAATGGGTACACCAATTGCTGCTTTGGATTTCACCGGTTGGCAGTAGTTGACCAGCTGTTTGGAATGCAGCCAATTCGAGTGAAGAAATATCCTTACTTGTGGCTCTGTTACAACGGTGAAATCTACAACCACAAGAAGGTAAACATAATAAAACCAGAAGCTATCTGGATGTGATTAAGTGTCAGAGATAGTTGATTATAATAATTTTATTTTGTTTAATGTTTTTTACTTTTCAACCACTTCCCATGTTCATTCTCACTTGCTCCAATTATATATAGATAAATAGGGCACAGATGCACGAAGAGGTAGAATGACTTGGTCACCAAAAAATAAATGAGGATTCCATTTCAGGTTTTTAACTCTTAAGAATCTTATTTTTCCTATTATTAATTTGAATATTAATTATAACCTGTGTTAGGCACCAGGGCTACAGTAATAAATATGAGAGGTAAGTCTGCATACTACTGGAGTTTATTCTATTAAAGAGCAGACAAAAAAAAATCATTGTGCATATACTTGTGTTCTTGTGCGCTCAGTTGTGTCCGACTCTTTGTGACCCCATGGACTGTAGCCCGCCAGGTTCCTCTGTCCATGGGATTTTCCAGGCAGGAATACTGAGCAGGTTGCCATTTCCTTCTCCAGGGGATTGTCCTGACCCAGGGATTAAACCCGAATCTCACATCTCCTGCTTTGGTTGGTGGGTTCTTTACCAGCTGAGCCACCAGAAAAGCCCCATGCATACACTAAGCTTTATGAAAAAGTGAATTTGGAGTTGATGGGTATGGGGGATCCAGTTTCAGTACAGGTTTGTCAGAGAAGGCCTCTTGAGGAACTATCATTTAAACTCAGACCTAATGGACAAGGATGAACTAGCAGGGCTAGGAAGAGCATTTCGTGCACAGCGAACAGCATGTGTAGAGCCCTGGGATGTTCATAAGTGAACAAGGGGCAGGTGGGCCAGATGGGCTTGGAGAGGTCGGGCAGGACCAGAACAAGCAGAACAAGAAGTAAGACAGTAGAATGTAATTCTAAGAGCAATGAGATTTGAAGATTTTAAGGCAGGGATAGAATGTAATATCTTGTGGGTGATCCTGCTGTCGACTAAAAAAATACACGCAACCTAAAAGTTGAGAGTTAGGTTTTATTCTGTGGGAACGTTAGGACAGTATCTCTGGTGACCCCTAGAGAGCCAATCCTGAGGAGGTCGGGGAGGAGCCAGGCTATATAAAAGTTTGCAGCAAGGGGCAGGTAATCTGAATAATAAAAGATTACTGTTAAGAGAAAACAAAATCTCTCACATGAGGAGATTTAGGGATCTTCTATGTATGGGAAGATGCAAGTGTCCAGGCTTGCTGAAATCATTTCTTCCGGTATGCATCTAGCTATCTGGGGCCAATCCTGCTTTCTTTATTGTTCACATACTAATTCCTTGTTTACCTTTAGAGATGGCAAAAGTGGCCAATGGCCCACTCACCCACCCTCCCAGCTCCTCTGCACTTCCTGGAGAGGAAGTAGATGATGGCTCCCAAATAGCTGGCTATGTTTCACCTGGGCTCAGAAATTTGCATGTGGAAAAGGCTTGTTTACTGTAGAGCAAAAAACAGAAAACATTTCATTTCAGATTGCCCTTAAAGTGCTGTTGCGTAGTTGTCTTAATCAGAGCCAAGGGACAGACAGGTAGCCAGATGCAGTGGAGTGCAAGAAGGAGGCACTTAATCTGGTGAAAGCGTACTCTTAGAATGAGAATGGTGAGGGTGTGAAAATTCTGACCCGAGGAAGCCACGTTTGCTAAGAGCACTGCAGTATGGAATTATTTGGGGCTAGTGTTTCATAAGAAAATTTTGGATATAAAATTGGCAAGTAATTTTTTGTTGCTTGCCTCCCCAGCTGTTAATTTGGAAAATTTCACATTTATAGGAAATAACAGAATATAGAGCACCTGGATTGAATAACTGCTAATGCTTTGCCTTTTTGGCTGCATCTCTCTGTCTGTACTACACAGACATTCAATTCTGGGCTTAATCACTTTAGAGTATACCTAGGTGGTATAGAATCTGCCTGCTAATGCAGGTGATGTGAGTTCAATCCCTGGGTCAAGAAGATCCCCTGGAAAAGGGAATGGCAAACCCACTCCAGTATTCTTCCCTGGGATACCCCACAGACAGAGGAACCTGGTGGACTACAGATCATAGGGTCACAAAAGACTCAGACGTGACTGAGCGACTAAGCATCAACAGCAACAAACACTGTGGCACTTTGAAATGTTTAAGCATTCATCTCCTAAGAAGGACACTCTTCTACTTTATACCAGTACTATTATATAACTCCTGAGAATCCATAATACCCTCTAATGTTTAGTTCATAGTAAATTTCACCAGGTGTTTGAAGAATATATTGATATTTATAGCTGTGTTTTGGTTTGACTCAGATTTCATTCAGGGTTTATACATTTGGTTGTGTTGTTTCTCGGTACTTTTTGAGCCTTCTTGATATGCTCCAGTCATTCGTGAGTCAGTCAGTTCAGTCTCTTAGTTGTGGCTGACTCTTTGCGACCCCATGGGCTGCAGCAGACCAGGCCTCCCTGTCCATCACCAACTCCTGGAGTTTACTCAGACTCAGTCAGTGATGCCATCCAACCATCTCATCCTCTGTCATCCCCTTCTCCTCCCACCTTCAATCTTTTCCAGCATCAGGGTCTTTTTAAATGAGTCAGTTCTTTGCATCAGGTGGCCAAAGTATTGGAGTTTCAGCTTCAGCATCAGTCCTTCCAGTGAATATTCAGGATTGATTTCCTAGAGGATGGACTTTCATTCATGGTAGGGATTTATATTTTAGTCATCCTCTGGTCATGTTTATCTCTGAACAACAGCTTTAGCCATTGTTTGTTGTCCACTTAGTTCACTTATAGGAATACTTCAAGGAAAATGCTTCTCATTTGAAGAATCATTACAATTATTCAAGGCTTCCCAGGTGGTGCTAGTGGTAAAGAGTCTGCCGCCAAAGCAGGAGACGCAGGCGATGCGGATTTGATTCTTGGGTTGGGAAGATCTCCTGGAGGAGGAAATGGCATCCAACTCCAGTATTCTTGCCTGGAAAATGCCGTGGGCAGAGGATCCTGGCAGGCTGTAGTCCATGGGGTTGCACAGAGTCAGACACAACTGAACAAGCTGAGCACAACAGGGGCTATTGCCTACTACACATACAAACACACACACAGATAGTTATTTCCTTTCTTGTATTTGGACTTCCCTGGTGGCTCAGATGGTAAAGCGTCTGCCTACAATGTGGGAGACCTGGGTTAGGTCCCTGGGTTGGGAAGATCCTCTGGAGAAGGCAATGGCAACCCACTCTAGTACTCTTGCCTGGAAAATCCCATGGATGGAGGAGCGCGGTAGCTTACAGTTCATGGAGGAGCGTGGTAGCTTATAGTTCATGGGGTCGCAAAGAGTCGGACTGGACTGAGTGACTTCACTCTCACTTTCACTTTCTTTTCTTGTATTTAATTAAGGCCTACTATACACCAGACATCATTTTCATGGTGCTTGGAAATGAAACGGAACAGGAAAGGTAAAAATGGACTTTCAAACTAGTGGGAATAGAGGAAGGAAGCAGTTAAATCTTCCTTACTGGGAAGTCCCTGGTGGTCCAGTGTTTAAGACTCTGTGCTTCCACTGCAGGGGCTGTGGGTTTGGTCCCTGGTCCAGGAACTAAGATCCCACATGCGAGAAGTGTGGCCACAAAACAAAACAAACAAATGAAAACAAACAAACTTCCTTTCTAAGCCAAGTTAGTACCATATATGTAAGAATGCTAAGTTGTATCATAGCAGTAGTGGCCTGACTTTCCCCTTAAATGAGATAGGAAATGCCTAGCTTTCCTTGAACAACATAGCTGCTTTTGTGTATTTTGTGAACACATTAAAAAGTTAAATATTTTGAAAACATTTTTTCTTCTAAATTAGCCAAGTACATTGTATTTTCAGAAGCAGAGAAGTTCCTTTGCTTCTACCCATCATTCAGGTTATCCAATGCAAACAGCTAAAATCTAAAGAGTAGAACCGACATTTTAGGCTTATGTAAAAAATTCTTCAGCGTAAGCTTCAAAGTCCCCCTTTCTTGATAAAAATAAAATTTACTGCAAAATATAGCCAGCAGTGTGTTGGGAGTGGATGGAGACCCATCAGAGAGAAGAATATGAGTGCAGGCTGGGCAGAGAGAAGGCCCTCTCACAGAGGGGAGTGCTTCAGAAAGCTGCAGCCAGCACGTCAAATGGCAGTGTGATTTCTGGATGGTGGCAGGGTATTGGGGGCTTCAAGAGAGTGGGCAGTGTACATGTGAATCATGAACCAAAAAACTACCTCTGAGCTTTAGGCCAAAGAGCCATGGTGATGGGGTGGTCGTGGAGGGTAGGTTGGAAGCTGTTGCTGGCTAAAAGTCATTGAGTGTTGTAGGCTCATTTATCCTGCAGGTACTTAAGCCCAGCAGGGTCAGCAGAAGACCCTCTGCAACCCCTACCTGCTCGTGACAGAGATCACCATGGTCAGTCTCTCAGAGTGGGGAGAGGCGACCAAGAGGTGACTTCGAAGTCACTGAAAGTGGCCAGAGCCCATCTTTGGACAGTTCTGAGCTTTTAGGCAAAAGGTTAAGAAATTAAATAGTGAATGTGGTTGTGAAGCATGCTTTCCAGGTCATACAAGCATAGAGACTTCTTAAATTGTAAAAACATGTTCTAAGTGTTCACATCTACCCAGCATTTCCATTTGATTTTGTTTATGTGAACCTCTTCTCTGTTATCAGCCAAAAATATGAGTAAGTACAAAGAAAGAGGGACACACTGAGAACTTTGCACCCTCATGATTTACCAGTGGTCATGGAGAGCCACAGGAGTTTGGGCCTGATTTAATGAAACCCTCTCTACATGTGGTGGGTGTGATGGTGTTTTTGTTGTTCCCCAGGAGGAGGTGGATGAATAAAGCTTCAACATCATCATTTTGTCCGTCCCTGAGAAGTAGCTTTAATGCCTAATGTGGAAGAATGGGATGCTGTAGACCTCCCCAGGGCCAGCAACTTTGTTTTGGACCATTTGTCTCCATCATCGTGATGGAATCGTCCATCAGGAAATAGTGTCAAATGTGTTTGTCCTTTTGTTTTCTGTTTTCATAGGAAGTGTTTCAGAGGACACATTTTTAGTGTTGTGACACCTGGACAATCTATTTACTTAACTTACCTGTTTATGTAAATACACATGTATTGGGGTTCCCCAGTGGCTCAGCAATAAAGAATCCTCCTGCCAGTGCAGGAGATGCAGGTTTGATCCCTGGGACAGGAAGATCCCCTGGAGAAGGGCATGGCAACCCACTCCAGTATTCTTGCCTTGGAAATCCCATGGACAGATGAGCCTGGCGGGCTACAGTCCGTGGGGTCGCAGAAGAGTTGGACGTGACTTAGAGACTAAGCAACAACAACTACACATGTATTACATATATGGTATCTATATAATATCCATTTCCATCCCTCCATATAATACAGAGGTACATTATCTTTGTCTTCTATTTATCAGAATGCACCTAAAGTTCTCATGGGCTTAGCTTTATGTTACAATTTGATTCTGAGTTCAAACAAGCTATATTTTGATAATGGCATGATTCTTTTAAATCACATCACTAAGGTACACAAAATTATAGAGCACAAAAATGCTGAAGCAACTTTGCAATAAAAAATTAGTGAAAGCACAGGATTCTATAACATTTTCATTTTGCTCTTGTTTCCTTAAGCTGCAACACCATTTTGAATTTGAATACCAGACCAAAGTGGATGGTGAAATAATCCTTCATCTTTATGACAAAGGAGGAATTGAACAAACAGTTTGTATGTTGGATGGAGTATTTGCATTTATTTTACTGGATACTGCCAACAAGAAAGTGTTCTTGGGCAGAGATACCTATGGAGTGAGACCTTTGTTTAAAGCCATGACAGAAGATGGATTTTTGGCCGTGTGTTCAGAAGCTAAAGGTAAGGATAGAATTTTTCTGTGGTTTTTCATTATTGTCCCGATTCTGTGTTTTCTTCTAGACCATATTTACAAATCTAATCCAATCCATATATACAAATGGGGCAACCCAATTTTTTACAAGTGACTATGTTAGTCATGGAGTTTCTAGGCCTTTTTTTTTTTTTTTAAACCACGGAGCTGGAGTCTCCCTTTTAGCACTTAAAATTCTGTAATCCTTACAGGATAGATCTGTAGTAAAGTCACATAATTTTTGTTGTGCTAATAGGTTCTGCATCTGGTTTGGTCCCATGTGTGTTTTCCAGTTTTCCTGTGTCACACGGTGACAGTAAGGTTGGCCAGCCCAGCAGTTCCTGCACTCTGGTACCGTGCCAGGCTGTCCCACAAAGTCATTTTTATTCAGCACTTTTTAAACAGCTTTCTTGGGGTATAATTTACATGCCATACAATTCATCCATTTGAAGGGTACAGTTCAGTGGTTTTTAGTATGTTCATAGATGCCTGCAACCAACACTAGTCAATTTAGAATTTTGTTTTTTTATCATCTCAAAACTAAGCCTTGTATTCTTAAGCTGTCACTCCCCATCCCTTTATATTCATTAAGCATTAAACTCCCTGTCCCCATCTTCCTTCCTCCTTCCCCACCCCCAGTCCCAGCCAACCGCCAGTCATTCTATGTGGATTTCCCTATTCTGGCCGTTACATACCAATGGAGTCATATCCTATGTGGTCCGGTTTTTCATTACTGGCTTCTTTCACTTGGCATAATGTTTCCAAGTTTTGTCTATGTTGTAACATGTTATCAGTATTTACTTCTTTTTATTTACTTTTTATGACCTGAAGATATTTCATTACCTGGATATACCACATTCTGTTCATCCACGGTTTATCCTTTTGTCAGTTGATGGACAATTGGCTTTTATGAATAATGTTTCTCTACATATTTGGGTACAAGTTTTTGTGTGGTTTCATTTTTCTTGGGTATATACCTAGGAGTGATCACATGATTTACTCTATGTTTATAAATAGCATTAAAAAGAATAAAATATTTGGAATAAATGTAACAAAAGTACAAAACTATGCTGAAAACTGTAAAACATTGTTGAAAGAAGACCTAAAGAAATTGGAAAGCATCCCATGATCATGGATTGAAAACTTAGCATTGTTAAGTTGGCACAGACTCCCCTAATGGATCTACACATTCAACATGATCTCTGTCAGTATCCCAGGGGATTACTTTGTAAGCTGACTCTGAAATCCTTAGGGAATTGCAAAGGATTCAAAATAACCAAAGCAATCTTGATAAAGAATAAAGTAGGAGGACTCTCCCTTCCTGACTTCAAAATGTGCTACAAAGCAAGGGTAATCAGGACAGTATGGTACTAGCAGAAAGATAGACATACAGATCATAGAGCTAAGAGTCCAGAAGTGCATCCATACATCTGCAGTCAACTGATTGTCAGTTAGGGTATCAGGACCATTCAATGGACAAAGAATAGTCTTTTCAACAAATGATGTTGGGACAAGTTGACATATGCCAAAAAAAAAAAAAAAAAAACAGTTAAACCATTACCTCACATCATTTATAAAAATCAAAGTGGATCAAATTCTAAAATTTGATCACTAAAGTAAACACTAAAACTTTATAGTAAAACTAAAACTTTAGTAAGCACTAAAACTATAAAACTCAGGAGAAAGCATAGGGGTAAATCTTTATGACCTTCGATTTTGCAAAGATTTCTTTGATGTGACACCAAAAGCACAAGGGAAAAATAGATAAATTGGATCTCATCAAAATTAAACCTTCTTGTACTTGAGAGGACACCATCAGGAAACTGAAAACTCAACCCACAGAATGGAAGAAAATACTTGTACATCATATTTATCAGACAGCAATGACATGCTAAAATGTGACCTACCTCCTTGTCTGCTTTTTTGCTTCATTGTTTAAATCCTTTCTCACTTGATGTGATCATACCAGAAAGAACAAGTACATACATTATTTACCCAAAGTGCTGTTAGGGAAGCCCAGCAAAGAACACAAGGGAAAAGTAGATAACCTTGATACGGAATATAGTCTCACATCCAGTTTACCCTCTGAAATTTCTTGACTTGTAACTTTTTTTTACATCTTTAACTGCCCTTTTCTAAACAACAGGTCTCATCTAGGGTACTACAGCAGTTTTCCTTTCTCACTGCTTCCAGAATAGACTATCTAAAACTCATTTGGTCATGGTGCTTTAAATCGTAATTGCTCCTCAACTTCTGCAGGGGCTGTGTGCCTCACTTGAGGTCTCCTGGTGGGTGGTAGGATCTGGATCTCATTTGCTGTTTGAATTCCATACTACACAGTAGATTCCTGGGTTAACAAACTCAAATTGTACATCATAAGTATTCTGTGTAGACAAGCTGTTACTGTTTACAATAAAACTTTAAATTATAACATTTAACTCACACACAGTATATAATAACTACATAAGGGATATATGAGTTTAAAGTACCTTAACAGTGGATCATTTTGCTTATTAAAGGACTGAGAACCATAACTGTTTTTTTTTAAATAACTCAGGGATGACAAATGACTGCCAGGTTATCATAAAATTAAATTTCAAGTCCATCTTTTTGTTTAATAAATGTATCTTTTGTTTGCTTAGTAAAGAAAATAGATTTTTTAAAATCAGAAATTCCAGCTAGGGAGAAGAAATTAAACATTGGAGGTTTTCTTATTGCCTTAAATTATTAGAAATCAGTGTAATTTTTCTGTATATCTCTGTACACTATTACCTTTCTAGTAGGGTTTGAGGTAATTATATTTTTCCTATTTTGCTTATGCAGTGGACATTGTATTTGTATTAAAAAGAGAGAATAAAGAGGAATTTAGACATGAAAGTTACTATGAAGTATTATCCTAATTTGAATAAATGTCTCTTTTTGATTTTGTAGGACTTGTTAACTTGAAGCACTCCATGACTCCTTTTTTAAAAGTGGAGCCTTTTTTGCCAGGACATTACGAAGTTTTGGACTTAAAGCCAAATGGCAAAGTAGCATCGGTGGAAATGGTGAAACACCATCACTGTAGAGACGAGCCCCTGCACGCCCGGTATGACAGCGTGGAGAAGCTCTTCCCGGGTGAGAGCAGATGTCCGTCCCCCTGTCCCCACCTCTCGCCCTGAGAGCACAGGAAAACCGTCCTCTCACATCACTGAAATGACAGCAGTTTGCAATCTGGTTCCTTTTTAACTTGAAGGTGATGACACACTGAAATTTGGCCTGCTTCACTGTTGAGCAGATGCCATCGTGATAGAGGTGGATGATTGCATACCTGTTTCAATAAATAATTCAGCCCCGACCTTGCTGCAGCTGTTTCATTTCCTTTGTTTGTTAATAGGTTTTGAGAGAGAAACTGTGAAGAGCAACCTCCGGATTCTTTTTGACAATGCCATTAAGAAACGTTTGATGACGGACAGAAGGATTGGCTGCCTTTTATCAGGTGAAGTCAGCTTAAAAAATCTAATTACATTTCATGCATATGTAATTTAAATGATTTATAACTATCCTGAGGCTTAGACTATAAAATACTGCCTATTGATTCAACCTTTCCTCCATTATAGGATGAAAAATTTTCTATAAGTTGCTTTCAATATTCAAAATAATACAGCAACATAAAGTTATACTGTAATTGTATTGGCATGAGTGAGCTCATAAACATGTTTTAGAATGTTCATGTCCTCCTACTCCACAGTCTTGATGTAAGCCCTAGAATGTGTAGTGTTTTTCGTTGTGTTCAGTCACTCCTAAGTAGTGTCCAACTCTTTGCAGCCCCGTGGACTGCAGCACACCAGGCTTCCCCTGTCTTTCACTATCTCCCAGAGTTTGCTCAAACTCATGTCCATTGAGTCCATGATGCCATCCAACCATCTCCTTCTTTGTTACCCTCTTTTCCTCTTGCCTGCAATCTTTCCCAGCATCAGGGTCTTTTCCAATGAGTCCGCTCTTTGCGTCAGGTGGCCAAAGTATTGAAGCTTCAGCATCAGTCCTTCCAATGAATATTCAGGGTTGATTTCCTTTAAGATTGACTAGTTTGATTTCCTTCCTGTCCAAGGGACTCTCAAGAGTCTTCTCCAGCACCACAGTTCAGAAACGTCAATTCTTTGGCATAGTGGCTTTTAACCAATTTAAGTACTGTTACCATTATGACAGGTTAACTGTTAGATTTTTCTCACTCAAGTTGATGTTCAGTTTATAAAACTTGGGGATTTTAAAGGCAAAACTCTAATCTTGGTGCTTAGGAAGAACGTAAATCATCTCTGCTCCTCTCTTAGGTAAGGCCCATAACCACCACACTTTCTGTCTTGCTCACAGGTGGCTTGGATTCCAGTTTGGTTGCTGCCACTCTGTTGAAGCAGCTAAAAGAGGCCCAAGTACAGTACCCTCTCCAGACATTTGCGATTGGCATGGAAGACAGTCCCGATTTACTAGCTGCTAGAAAGGTAAGACACTGCCTCTTTCTGTTAGGTGGTTAAGACAGACTTGTTAATAATTGATGGTTCTATACTTTGCTGCTGTATTGACTTAGGTAATTGTTTTGAGTTAAATATATTAAAATGGAATGAAACGCCTATTGAAAATCACTTGTGCTGTACACTGTATTTTGGGTACTTTTATCTTCTGTGGGCCACACAATCCTCATAAAACCCAATGATGGTAATCCTGTCCTTTGAAGAGTAAGGGCATAGTGGAGTGGTTAAGGCTGAAGGCTTTGGAGCCTGATTGCTGGTTTCAAATCTTCACTTAAGCACACAATCCCACACTCATGTAATGGGAGTACTCATATCTACTGTGGCACAGTTTTGAGGTGAAAATTACATAGTTCATATAAAGTGTGTGGGATAGAACCTAGCATGTAGTAAGTACTTAGAATGTTAGCTGTTCTTGTTGCTTTTCAGTTTCTTTATAAGATACTGTATTTAGGACTGTGGGCAGAGAGAACATTGTACACATTCAGTGTGTGGCAGACCTGATCCCACTCTGGAACTTCCAGAGTGGATGAGAAAGATCAAGAGTGGTCTGAAAGCCAGTTGACTGATGCTGAATGAATCCGCAAGAGCCAGAGAAAACTGAGGGGAGGGGCCATTTAATTTAGAAATAGCATTCTAGATGTAAACTGAGGCATTGCAGGAGGGCCAAAAGGAGATAAAATCAGCATGAGGGGAGTGGACGCCATGCTTGTTGGGGTGAAGTCTTGGAGAGAGAAGGGCAGATAGGAGGTCTGCCTCTTGTGGTCAGTGGAGGGCAGACACTGGGGGACACAGGGAAGCAGACTAATGGGGCTTGTATGCAGTGGCCTGGAGAATCATTTCCCCGTACTGTGGTGGCCTGTGAAATCATTTCCTCTTAGTTTGTCTTAACTTGTTTTCCACCATTGTTAATTCATGATGTGTTATGAACTACTGTTTCATTTTTGAGAGTTTTCCTTTTCTGGAACTTCCCTGGTGGTCTAGTAGTTAAGACTGAGCTTCCAAAGCAAGGGTCATGAGCTTGGTCCCTGGTCGGGTACCTAAGATCCCACATACTATGTGAAATGGCCGAAAAAAGCCACAGTTTTTTCTTGAAAGATTAGTCCTTTTCTTTAAAAACCAGGCGTATGCATATTTCTTTATGTAATCAGGTGGCAAATCATATTGGGAGCGAACACCATGAAGTCCTCTTTAACTCTGAGGAAGGCATTCAGGTCCTGGATGAAGTCATATTTTCCTTGGAAACTTATGATATTACAACAGTCCGTGCTTCAGTAGGTAAGGTATTTTATGATCCCCAAAAGATTTTAATACTGAAAAGAGTGTAAGGTTTAAAAGCTACTATTTCAAGCAGTTGTTTAAAGAACAATACTCATGAATGAACTCAGGTAAAATTCCTGTGTCAGCAGTTGTTGAAGACAAAACATTTAAGAATTTCTTAATTCCTTAAGAATTAAGTATATATAGTTAAACTTCCACATTTTGGTATCACTATTTATATTCCTTCAAAGAGTAGATGCGTAGTTTTCTGTACCCTCTTTCCCCTGTTTTTCTATATAAAAGTTTGTTGGACTATACGTTCTAACTAGTTTCTGTAAGGAATCCTCGTTTTAGATATATTTTGGTAAATAGTCCATCAATAACTATTATTGTCTAGGAATAAATACTTGCTTTGCCCTGTGGGTACATACTGAGATCATAATTATACTCCAAATCAGACTGGCCAAATATTGCTGAGCTTCTAAACGCTATTGGCTTAGATACACCTCTCTTTTAAAGAACTCAGAATCCAAAAGGATTCCATTGCAAAGTTTAGAGTCTGGATTCTCATGCTTTAAACTTTGCAGTAACATCACTGGAGTGCTTTCTCTCCCAAAGGAGCAAAAATGATTTCTTGAAGGGCAAAAATCTTAGGTATGACTGTGGTTTCTGGCTTTCCAAAGTACTTAGATATACAGTATTTCTGGTACTAATATTTCACTGGTGAAGGAGATTAGGGGAAAAGATCTAAAAAGTATCACTAGGGAGGTGATAATGAAAAAACCCAAGAACAAATACTAGTTTACAGGGCTCTGGAGCAGGACCAACCAGCATCTTTTAACATGCTTTGCTGTATTTGAAATATGCTGAATTGGGAGTTAGTATGAGGGAAGAAGCCCCAAATTAAAATTAAGCTACCAAAACCCCAACTTATTATTTTCATGTAATGATACTAGTGTGAGAGTTATCAAATTTAAGACATTTGAGTCATTGTTCAGCAGAATTTTTTTAGCGTTTTTAACATTGTTTAGCAAAATTTTCAGATAGACATTCTTGGTCTGAAAGCAGGAATATTTAAAAACTTATATATAAAATTATGAAAGGGCTATGTTATCACAGCAGTACAACTTGTAGATTAAGTACATATAAGTGGGTTGCACTGTAGATAAAAGGTCATTATTTTGCAAACTACTTCACAATAACAGAGTCTAAACTAATAGCAAAGCTTGCCGCCATTTTCAGAAACCAAGTAAGAGGCATTTTTGGTAGAGGGTTATGTGGACATTAACAATAATTTCTGTCTCTTGTTTAAGGTATGTACTTAATTTCTAAGTACATTCAGAAGAACACAGATAGCGTGGTGATCTTCTCTGGAGAAGGTTCAGATGAACTTACGCAGGGTTATATATATTTTCACAAGGTACGCATTCTCAAATGGAAGGATATTGGTCCTAGGGGAAGAAAAGTATGAATTATTTGACCATTTTCTCTTGTCTTTTTTTGATATAACAGTAACAATTGGAATATTTTGTGAGGCATTTGAGAAAATCTGATACTGTCTGTATTTGTTTGGGTGAGAAAGAAGTCTTAATTGTGTCAGATAATACCCATTTTTTAAAAACTAGTTAACATAAGAATCACATTTCTGGTATTTCTTAGTCCCCTGTTGTCTTATGGGCTTTGGACAGTGTGAACCTGTCATTTTATCTATTGGTTCTAGCAGTCTTAGAGCAAGGGAAGGCACGCTTTATAAAGCATTTACTTTCTTCCCTAAGCTTTGGTGGCTTTTTGTCTTACTCACCTTTAGAGTTGGAGTTGTGTGCAAGAATACGAAATAAGAAATTTCATGTACCAAAAGCAAAGCTTGAAGGGTGTATTTTTAACTTCAGCTTTGTTTGTAAACAGGCTCCTTCCCCAGAGAAAGCTGAGGAGGAGAGTGAGCGGCTTCTAAGGGAACTCTACTTGTTTGATGTTCTCCGAGCAGATCGAACTACTGCGGCCCATGGGTATCTTGATATTTTAGGAAGTGATTATAAAATAACCTCAAAAAACAAAAAGCTTTCTTTTCATTTAGTATATGCTGTGAAGTATGCCTTTTATAGAAAAGATGAAGCTTGTCTCGTAGTGCAGAAGGAATAAACTGAATCGGAGCGGTGTTGTCAGGCTGACAGTACGTGGATAGGTGGTTTCAGGTGGAGTTTCTGTCTTGAAAACATAACATTCTGCCCGCTTCTGCGCAGCTGAGAGGGAAGGCACTTGCAGCTCTTTGGGGTCTTTTTAAGAGAAATAAAGCTTATACAGCTTCATGTAGTTTAGTGAGCCTCTAGTGCTTGCTTGCCATGTCTGTTTGATGCTGTGGGGACCATGTAGGGGAGAGGGAAGTGAAGATGCAAGAGATTTGATCAGCTCATAAAATAGGTTTCTTTGGTATCATTTCTGATTATTGAAAGTTACCACTTTTTAAAGCTGGACGTTTAAAGACTCTTAACTGTATGTGATGGGGCTTCCCTGATGACTCAGTGGTAAAGAATCCCCCTGCCCAATGCTGGAGTGGCAGGTTCAATCCCTGGGTCAGAAAGGTCCCCTGGAGAAGGAAATGGCAACCCACTACTCCAGCATTCTTGCCTGGGAAATCCCATGAACAGAGGAGCTTGGTTGGGTACAGTCCATGAGGTCGCAAAAGAGCCAGGCACAACTTGGTGACTAAACAATAATAACAACTGTATGTGATAAACAGTCTCTTTTGGTTGCTTCTACCAAGTCACACTTAGGTTAGAAAATAATAGGAGGTTGGACAATGAACTGAATTCAGACATTTTTATTACTAATTGATTAATAACTTATATTCAGTATAAATCAGTGGTCCATGGTGTTCTTCATCGAGGTCACATCATCTGTTTTTTGAACCCTGGTTAGGACAGGTAGATAATAGCCACAGATTGGCATCACAGTTTTTAATAGGATAATAGGTAGTCTCACCTAGAAAAAACTACAACTCAGAAAAGTCTAGGCAAAGTCCATTCTTAATGTTCAGATCACTCATAATTATTCTGTTTTGGGGGATATTTAATAGATTACAGAAGGGAAAGTAAAAGTAATTATTCTCCAGTAGTTTGTTCACTCCCTAGATGACATAATACATATTTTGAGTGAAGGTTTTTGTACTCATGCATTTAGTGTAGGGCAGTTATGTAGGACTGTAAAAATGACTTTATGATCTTAACATCATTTAGAGGCTGAGTGAATTCCTAGGAAACTAAATCAGAATTGAAACTGATGGGCACTAAAGATCCATTTTGATTTAGAGTTTCTTTTCCTTTTTAAGCCTTGAATTGAGAGTCCCTTTCTTGGATCATCGCTTTTCTTCCTACTACTTGTCTCTGCCACCAGATATGAGAGTTCCCAAGGTGGGTAAATCAACTTAGGGTAAAAACTGTCCATTGATACTGGTCATATTTAGAACTTTTACTGATACTCCTTTCATTTTCATGTCAGAATGGGATAGAAAAGCATCTCCTGAGAGAGACATTTGAGGACTCCAATCTGATACCTAAAGAGATTCTCTGGCGACCAAAAGAAGCCTTCAGTGATGGAATAACCTCAGTTAAAAATTCCTGGTTTAGGATTTTACAGGACTATATTGAACATCAGGTATCATATCTTTTAAAAGTATATTTTCTGGAATAAGACAATTGGATGCAAAGTTGTAATCACTGTTCATTTTGTATTCAATGTAAATGTTTTGTGACTGTAGGAGGGATTCCCTATGAATAATACTTCTTTTAAATTTCAAGGATTCTGTAAAAATTAAGTAGTATGAAGGGTTATAAGTAGCATCTAGAATACAGAGAGGAGACTCAGTGGTCCTCTCTGACTTTTATCTTACACATTTTGGGGCACCTGTTGGGTGCCAGACTTAAGCACAAAAGAATCAAACACTTAGAGCCACCACTTTGGAGAACTATGCGTGTGAATGTTCCTTAAAGGTCACTGCAGCTATGTACATTAGGGTATTTTAGCATTTTCTAAGGGATTAAGAGTCTCTCAGTATTCAGAGATGTCTTTTCTTTCTTCTTCTTCTTCTTTTTTTTTTTTTTTTTTTGGTTGTTTGATTTTTGTTTTTGTGAAACCAGATTAAGTACATATATTTCTGTGCATTTATAAGGCCATTTCACTTCTATCCTGTTACTCTTACAGGTTGATGATGCAGCGATGGCAAGCGCAGCCCAGAAATTTCCCATCAATACCCCCAAAACAAAAGAAGGCTATTACTACCGTCAGATCTTTGAAAACCACTACCCGGGCCGTGCCGACTGGCTGCCCCATTACTGGATGCCCAGGTGGACCAGCGCCACGGACCCTTCTGCCCGCACTCTGACTCATTACAAGGCCGCTGCCAAAGCTTAGGCACTCGCTGAGACTTGGAGTCAAAGTAATCATTTCTTCTCCTTGTGAAGGGTAGGGGTCTTGAGGGCAGGAAGTGCAAAATAAAAGTCTTAAATCCGAGATTTTGCCATAATCATTTATATTCATACAGCCCCGTGACCAGAGGTAGCTAGAAAGTGAACAGCTTTTATTGTATCACAGGAAGGTAGAGAGTGAGCCAGGAGAGAGGAAACCATCTGATGGCTGGGAGACCTCACACAGCCTCTCCTGTAGAGGACTTCTGGGTCTCATGCCAGTAGGGCATGCTTATGATCCTCGCCTCATCTGAGTGTGGTCCTCTTCTGGCTTCTTCCTTTGGTTCTCTCTGCATTCCCAACAGCTGGCTGGTTATACTGGAGGGGCGAGTAACTTGTAAGACTTGGACAGCTCTGTTTTGTAAAAGAGGTTGACTGGGAACTGCACAGCCTAAAAGTTGAGAATTATGTTTTATTAGGTGGAGTCTCTGACTTAAGCCCCGAAGACAGCCTCTTAGAAGGCTCTGAGGGACCACTCTAAAGAGGTAAGGGAAGAGGTAGGATATACAGGAGTTTTTGCAACAAAGGCCAAGTAGTCTGGCATATCAACAGATGACTAGTAGAGAAATCCAGGCATCTCCAGTTAATGAATTTAGCGCTTTTCCACGTATGGGGAGATGGCAAGAGTCTGGCCTCATTGAAATGATTCCTTTGATGTGCACCTCAACTGTCAAGGGCCGATATCCTGCTTTTCTCCATCCTGAACCCCTCAGGGTGTATAGTTGGGTGGCAGGTGGCTGATAGCTTAATGGCTGCAATATCCTTTGTTTGCTGACACATCAGGCAACATTTTTCATCCATGGATAAGTAATTTACATTTTATTCTGTTGATCTGGCATCTCTTCTGTAACCATTGTTGTAAATTGGGAGTCAGCAGGCTTTTTCAGGGCTAGACAGTAAATGTTTTAGGACTTACAGACCTCTGTTGGAGCTGTTCAGCTCTGCCATCATGGTGTAAAAGCAGCCACAGATGGTGTGGAAACTCGGGGGCAAGGCCATGATAGGCACACACAAGGTCATGGCCGTGTTCTATTAAAACTTAGGAAAAGAAGCAGGGGGCTAGATTCAGCCCATAGGCCATAGTTTACCAAGCCCTGTTGTAGAGCCACGTATTTCTCATAAAAGGGAAAAGCATTCTGAACCCAGTTGGAGGAAGAGAAAATGTAACAATGAACAGGTCAGTTTTCATTTGAATGCTCATTGGTTGTTTAGGGACAGGACTGTGAAATCTATTTTAAAGGTGAGTTTAGTTATTAGAAGCTTTTGAAGAGGAAACTCCTGGTGCACAGGTATATATAAGAATGCTTGATGGGAAGAGGGAGTAGGCCAGGAATTTAGCCGGTAAGTTGGAAACTGGACACTGTTGAAGGTGAGCTATAGGCCTTCACTTATTTTTACAGTCTTTAAATATACTTTGACATAAATCGTGCCCATGTCATCTTAGGTCAGTCTCCCAAGGTAATAGAAGTAAAAGCAAAAAGAAACAAGTGGGACCTAATCAAACACACAAGCTTTTTGTACAGCAAAGAAACCCATAAAATGAAAAGATGACCTATGGCATGGGAGAAGATGTTTGCAAATGATGCAATGGTCAAGGGCCTAATTTCCAAAATAACAACCCAGTTGAAAAATGGGCAGAAGATCTAAATAGATATTTCTCCAAAGAAGACATTCAGATGGCTAATGGGCAACACCGTTAATTATTAGAGAAATGCAAATAAAAACTGCAATGAGATATCACCTCCCACTGGTCAGACTGGCCAGTATTAAAAAGTCTACAAATAACATGCTAGAGAGAGTGTAAAGGAAAGGAAACCCTATTGGTGGGTTGGTGGGAATGTAAATTGGTACAACCACTATGGAGAACAGTATGGAGGTTCTTCAGTGAAAAATAGTTGCCATATGATCCAGCAATCCCACTCCAAGGCATATATTTGAAGAAAACTCTACTTCAAAAATATACATGCATCCTAATGTTCAAAGCAGCACTATTTACAATAGCCAAAACATGGAAACAACCTAAATGCCCATCAACAGATGAATGGATAAAGATGTGGTATACAGACAAACACACACACTGGGATATTCAGTTCAGTTCAGTCGCTCAGTTGTGTCCAACTCTTTGTGATCCCATGGACTGCGGTACACCAGGCTTCCTTGTCCATCACCAACTCCCAGAGCTTACTCAAACTCATGTCTATCCAGTCGGTGATGCCATCCAACCATCTCATCCTCTGTCATCCCCTTCTCCTCATGCCTTCAGTCTTTGCCAGCATCAGGGTCTTTTCAAATGAGTCAGCTCTTTGCAAAGTATTGGCGTTTCAGCTTCAACATCAGTCCTTCCAATGAATATTCAGGACTGATTTCCTCTAGGATGGACTGATTGGATCTCCTTGCAATCCAAGGGACTCTCAAGAGTCTTCAACACCACAGTTCAAAAGCGTCAATTCTTCGGCGCTCAGCTTTCTTTATAGTCACATCCATACATGACTATTGGAAAAACCAAAGCTTTGACTAGATGGACCTTTGTTAGCAAAGTAATGTCTCTGCTTTTTAATATGCTGTCTAGGTTGGTCATAACTTTACTTCCAAGGAGCAAGCCAGTTAATTTCATGGCTGCAGTCACCATCTGTAGTGATTTTGGAGCCCAAGAAAGTGAAGTCTGTCTCTGTTTCCAATGTTTCCCCATCTTTTTGCCATGAAGTGATGGGACCAGATGCCATGATCTTAGTTTTCTGAATGTTGAGTTTTAAGTCAGATTTTTCACTCTCCTCTTTCACTTTCATTAAGAGGCTCTTTAGTTCTTGCTTTCTGCCATAAGGGTGGTGACATCTGCATATCTGAGGTTATTGATTTTTCTCTCGGCAATCTTAATCCCAATTTATGCTTCACCCAGTCCAGCATGTCTCATGATATACTTTGCATATAAGTTAAATAAGCAGGGTGACAATATACAGCCTTGACATACTCCTTTTCTGATTTGGAACCAGTCCATTGTTCCATGTCCAGTTCTAACTGTAGCTTCTTGACCTGCATACAGATTTCTCTGTGTGTATACACACACACACACATATATATATATGTATATATGTATGCATATATGAGAATATATATACATTCTCATACATACATATGTGAGAGGTTGCCTTAGTTTGGTCTGAAGTCTGATAGATCCTTGGAGGAGGGTCCTCAGGAGGAAAAGGCAGCCACAGGGAGGCAATTCCATATGGCTCTAAATCTGTGCAGTGGATAAACCACAACGTCAGGCACATACCTACCAACGGGTCTAGTATAAATACTTTATTGCATTAACTCGCTCAGTGAGTTAACCTTCACTCTGAGGAAGTGGGGAAGATTTTATTTTCTGAAAGTGGCCACAGTAGTATTTCTAGTCCCACAGACTGCCAGAGCCTTGCTGTGCCTCTCAAGAGGCAGTCTCTTTCCCATCATCATGAGCCTGGGCAGAATTTTATGAGTGCCTTGACTGGTAGAATCAATTAGGAAGTGACTTCTGAGGCGAGGTCACACAAGGCGTTTCGCCTCTGCTTTTTTCTCTAGATGTGTGTTGTAGGCAATCCCGGCCACATGGAGAGGCTGTGTGTAAGTTAGGGCTGTCCCAGCCACCGTCTCAGTCAGAGCCCATCACCAGGCGTGGGGTGAGTGAACCTTCAGATGGTTTCAGCTCCTAGTCTGGGCCTGCCAGCTGAGACCTCAGTTGTGGGGAGCAGAAATAAGCTGTCTATGCTGTGCTCTGTCCAAATTCCTGACTGATCAGTCTGTGAGCCTAGTAAATGGTCATTGGACACCATTACACTTTGAGAAGTTTTCCTACACACAGTAGCTGAACAGGTAAGCCCCATATCTCTATTTGACAAAGGTTAAGTCACTTGCCCGGGGTTTCCCAGGTGGTGCTAGTGGTAAAGAATCCACCTGCCAATGCCGGAGACAGGGGAGGAGGATTCGATCCCTGGGTAGGGAAGATCCCCTGGGATCTTCAGGAAACGGAAACCCACTCCAGTTTTCTTGCCTGGAAAATCCCATGGACAGAGGAGCCTGGTGAACTACAGTCCATGGGACCACAAAGAGTCTTACACAACTAAGCGACTCAACGCACACATGCGTGCACACACACACACACACATGTACATCACTTGCCAAAATCATTCAGATAATTACTAAGTGATGAAGTCCCAAGTTAGCCAGACAGATTGGCTCCAGAGGCTTTGTGGTGTTCTTTCCTGACGATCCTCCCATTGCCAGCATGAAACTACAGCCTGGCTCTCTGTTGTGAATAAGGAACTAGGGGAAAGGGCCTCCTTGGGCTTGAGTTGGGAGCAAGAGCAGGGAGAGCCGAGTTACTTCCCAGGGCAGCCCAGTGATGATAATCATTTTCTATAAAGGGTTAGATGATGAGAAAACAATCCAAATTTTCAGCGCATTTCAATAACAAATGTTATGTCTTGCTCAAATTGTATGTTAATCTGGGCCTCTGGTGGGCTCTGCTCAGTGTTGGAGGGTCATATCACTCTGGGATCCAGTTGATGGAAACACAATTTGACTAACACTTCCATGAACAGCAAAGCAGGGGATAAAGACTGGTGAGTCATGTGCCACAGCTTAAATCTTCCACCCTGCAGGGACACATCACTTTTCACAGGTCAAAGCAAGTCATGCAGTTACTCCTAACTTCAAGGTTGCACCTGCTAGAAAGGGAAGTCAAATATTTTTGAACAGTATTAACAACTCCCCAGATCCACCCTTCAGTCACCAAATACTCAGTTCCTACACACTCTCATTCCTACACACAAAATATACTCATCTTTCAAGAGTGACAACCAAAAATTCCATCTTATCCTGGCCACATGCCCAGAGTTGCGGATTACTGGGTGACAGACTGAAGTGCAAGGTAGCACCTCCTCATGAACTTATATGAAAAGTTACCTGTTCCCCATCTGTTCAATATATAACAGAAGAGCAGTAACAGAATAACAAAACATATATACTATTTGAAAAGGGTATAACGGGAGACATACAGCAAAGCCTGGTGGGCAGCAATTCTGACCCTCTCCTCGTCATTTTGAGTGCTCTTACCCAGAGGCTCCAGCAGAAAATTGCCTCTCAAGGATCGTCAGCAGCCAAGACAACAGTGAGCTGGTAGAAGGAGGCAGGGGTGAGAGAGCTGAGGAAATTGCTGCCTGAGCACAGGTGGAAGTGGGGAGTGCTTTTAGGAGGGGAAGCTGACTTCTGGCAATAAAATTAACTCATGCTGTCCTAATTTTGCTTACCCAGAACCAAAGGTCATCTTTTCTGAATGCCAGAGACTGCTTTTAAAGCCATAATCCATCTCCACTACGGCCCTGTGAGGTATATGCTATGGAGCTCGTCCACATTCTCTAGATGAGGGTGGTGCTGTGGTGTTACGTCATATACCCCATTAATGCAGCTAACCGGTAGTCAGCGGGAGGTATTTGATCCCAAGTTCCAGAATTTTAGGGCCTTTGAGCTTAACCCCTTCTCTGTGTTACCCTTCAAAGACTTAGAGTATAGAATATAATTATGTGCATGGCAAACTTCCATAATTTTTCTCTAATTCTGTATTTCAAATGGGATTATATATTCCATTTAATGGATAGTTTGTAAGTTATTTAACATATCTACTAATTTAAGCATGGGAGAATTTCTTTTTAAAAATTTTGAAGAAACTTTGTAATGAACACAAAGAAACACACACTGCTTAGTTCAATTTAGATTTTATGTGATTTAGGTCTTATGTGAACTCTTACCTAATCTGAGATCCTAGCTAGCCAGTAAATGGAGGTCAGAAATTAATTTATAGTCCTCTTTGCAACTTGGAGAATTTTTAGTAATGCTAAGGAAAAATTCAAACTTCAATCGTAAGTTTATCTTAGAAATTGGTTGTTGCTGTATAAAATATTTCATTTCTGAAGGCCTCTGCTGCTGCTGCTGAGTCACGTCAGTTATGTCTGACTCTGTGTGACCCCATAGACCAGGCTCCTCTGTCCCTGGGACTCTCCAGGCCAGAACACTGGAGTGGGTTGCGGTTTCCTCCTTCCTTCTGAAGGCTAACATAACACAGGAACCACAAGGTGGCAGCCGAGACACACAGTTTTCCCTCCAGACAGTTTCATGAATTTCTAAGATACAGTGATGTGGACAAACTTTCATACGAAATTTGAGAGAGGACATCTTCTTTTCATGAAATAAACCCCAGCACAGAAGCTCCATAGTTTGTTATAGGTAATAAGTGAGCAGTTTCAGGCCATTATAAGCTATATATATATATATATATATTTTTTTTTTTTTTCCCCTAAACCTTCTATCTCCCTCCTCTTTGATCCACCATCCTAAACACACCTGTACAAAGTGTGTTCTTAAAAGGTAAGATCTCTCATATCCAAAGGTAAGAAAGAATGTGGACAACCCCATCTGCTTTTATCTGCCTTTTGAGCAATCAGACGTACACAAACCATCATTTGTATGATCATCCACACTAGCAAGCTCTGCCTCGTGTCAGTTTATTCTAATTCAGCTAAAAGACAAAACCTTGTGCTGAGCACTGCTTTACCCATACCACCACCTAACGTGTACTGGTGACACTGTGAGCCTAGCCCTGATCTAAAACCATGGTAGGTAGGTCTCTATAAAAACCCTGAGAGGCACCCACTATTGCTGCTGGATTTTATGGATGAAGAAATGGAATGTATGAGTAGCCCAGACATTGAAGGAGAAGGTGGTTAACATGGCCAATGAAATTGTCTGTCGATTATAATGGATGCCAAAGAAACAGACTTATATACTAGCAAGGCGATTTTTATTTGGGGATATATGACCCATAGAAACTTGATGAGTCCCTCAATACAATGGTCATCATCCTTTATAATTTATGAGGTTAAGCTCATCAGCAGAGGTTTTAGTGAGGATGTTAGAAGTTCTGGAGCCAGAGATTTGAAAGTGGAAGGTTAAGGGAGAGCCCTGGATTTGTCTTGGTCTGTTTCTAGGAGTGAGAAGAAAACACAGTATAAAAGAATGACTCATAATTGGATAAGGTGGCAGGTTTTTTGAAGCTATGCATCAGTTGATCAGGTCAAACTTTATGGGATTTGGGATTTGGGATTTTTGCTGAAACACATTGAACACAACATTATATCAATCCAATTGTTATCCCCAGTTGGCGCCATGTTCTACTGTATTTGGTACAGGAGTGCCAATTGTTACCCCCAGATAGAGCTACATTCTAGTGTATTAGGTACAGGGGTGGTCTGGGTTATGTGGTTCTCAAATGGCCACAAGATGGGGCAAGATGATATTCAGTTAAAATGTTCCACATGATTTGGGGGGTGGGGTGGATTTTCCTTCAGTTTTAACTGCTGAATTGTGTGTATGTGTGTGCGCGCATGTTCACACACGCAGCAGGCATCTTCCGTGGCCATAGATTAAATCCACAACCCCCAGGTGATAACCTTGTGAACATCTTTGTTACATTGTACATGTGATATATGTCATATACCATCACCCAACCAGAAATTGCACACTCAATAGCTGAGAGGAAAAGTTACTAAGAGAGTAAAACCTGGAAATTTTCATCATAAGAAAAACAAATTTTTTCTTTGTAGCTGTGTATCAGCCCTGGGATTTCTTTGGAAGGAATGATGCTAAAGCTGAAGCTCCAGTACTTTGGCCACCTCATGCAAAGAGTTGACTCATTGGAAAAGACTCTGATGCTGGGAGGGATTGGGGGCAGGAGGAGAAGGGGACGACAGAGGATGAGATAGCTGGATGGCATCACTGACTCAATGGACGTGAGTCTGAGTGAACTCTGGTAGATGGTGATGGACAGGGAGGCCTGGCGTGCTGCGATTCATGGGGTCGCAAAGAGTTGGACACAACTGAGCGACTGAACTGAACTGAACTGAAAGTGATGGATGTTAACTAAAATTTTATGGTAATCATTTCACAGTATTATGTATGTCAAGTCATTGTGCTATAAATATTAAACATAAACAGTGTTGTATGTCAATTATATCACAGTACAACTGAAAAAAATAGAAACCAGGCAGGTGTAAATGGTGGAGCCAGCCTGGGCAAGGGGTGGGGTTGCTGTGATTGATGGCAAAGAAAGCCCAGGCTTGTCTCCTCAGATCCCGCCCCCCGAACCCCTGCCGATGCCATGGGCAACATTGGCATTCACATTGTAAGAGAATCCAGAAATTTTTTATTTTTAATGATCAGCTTAAATATCTCTTGTTTTGGACACTCCCAGTCCAAGGTGGTAGGCTTCCAGGTGGCGCTAGTGGTAAAGAACCTGCCTGCCAGTGCAAGAGAGACGTGATCCCTGGATTCAATCCCTGGGTCAAGAGGATCCCCTGGAGAAGAAAAAGGCAACCCACTCCAGTATTTATGCCTGGAAAATCTCATGGACAGAGGAGCCTGGTGGGCTACAGTCCATGGGGTTGCAGAGAATCAGATGTGATTTGATGACTAAACAGCAACAGGGCTCCTCAAGGGTACCCCCACCAGGGCTCAGCACAGAGTCGACACAACACTCATCTTCCAGTCTTTCCCTGAAAAGCAGTATATTTGCATATTTTTTAAAGAGCTGCAGCCTGTAGGTCAGGCTCCTAATTTAGCACATATTTAGGATCCTATAATGTGGAAGGCCACCTCTGCCCACTCGAGGCAGCTGGTGTTTCCTTGAAAAGAACTTGTGCACATGTCTGGTGTCCAGGCTTCTGCACCTACAATCCAGGGGATGCTGTCCTTGATTGCCTGACTCTGGTGGCCAGTGGGTCCTGCATTTGTGAGTTTAGTGGGACTGTAGCAAATAAAGAAATAGTTCTTAATCCGGCTATACCCCTAGGGCTCAATACAAAGGCACCAGACAGACCCAGTCTTCCCTGCCGGAAGAGATATATTTGCATACTTTAAAATTTGCTGCATGAAAGTCTGACTTCCAATCTGCCTGAATTGAGGTGCTGACTGAGATCCTCCCCCTTTAGGACACTGAGAGGTCTTGGCTCACCATCAACTATTGGGAGCCACTAAGAACAAAGGAGTCTGCTTAGACGATCACAAAGCTTTGAGAGGCAATGAAGATCTTAAAATGAATTGAAGCCTTAAATGTTAGACCTGTTGAAACAGTAAAACTAGAAAAAGCATGGGGAAAAAGATCTTTGACACTGACCTTGCAATGCATTTCTTGGATAAAAAGATACATCAGTTCGTTTCAGTTCAGTCGCTCAGTCGTGTCCGACTCTTTGCCACCCCATGAATCGCAGCACGCCAGGCCTTCCTGTCCATCACCAACTCCTGGAGTTCACTCAGACTCATGTCCATCTAGTCAGTGATGCCATCCAGCCATCTCATCCTCTGTCGTCCCCTTCTCCTCCTGCCCCCAATCCCTCCCAGCATCAGAGTCTTTTCCAATGAGTCAACTCTTTGCATGAGGTGGCCAAAGTACTGGAGCTTCAGCTTTAGCATCATTCCTTCCAAAGAAATCCCAGGGCTGATCTCCTTCAGAATGGACTCGTGGACTACATTAAACTAAAAATCTTCTACCGAGTTAAAAAAAAATATCAACAAAGCATTATCTGTGTAATGGGAGAGTATTTGCAAATCATATATCTGATAAGTTAAGATCCAAAATATGTGAGGAACTCATACAATGCATTAACAAATAAGCAATCCAATTAAAAATGGGTGAGAATCTGAATAGATATTTTTCTGAAGAAGAAATACAGATGGCCAACAGGCACACGAGGTGTGCCGCCCCCTTCTCCTTTTGCCTTCAATCTTTCTCAGCATGAAGGTCTTTTCCAATGAGAGATAATTGTTCTTGTTGTTTTAGTCATTAAGTTGTGTCCGACTCTGTGACCCTCTGGACTGTAGCCCACCAGGCTCCTCTGTCCATGGGATTCTCCAGGCAAGAATACTGGAGTGGGTTGCCATTTCCTTCTCCAGGGGATCTTCCCTACTGGGGGATCAAACCCAGGTCTGCAGCATTGCAGACAGATTCTTTACTGTCTGAGTCACCGGGGAAGCCCCTACGAGATAATATTCCCTATTAAAAGCTGCTTTCTTATGTTGGTTGTAATAGAGCACAGCCTGTGCCTCCCTTAGCACACAGCCCTTGGTGAGTGCCCTTACCAGTGTGCCTCGGTTACCAGGCAACAGTTACCTAGAGACCACGAATGGTCGCTCAGCGATTGGTCTGCACTGCAATGGGCTCCTCCCCAAGGCGAGCGACTGTCAATGAGCCACCATTAGTGGTCTTGCTCAACCATTGGTCAGCGCTGCAGTTGACCCCTCCCCAAGGTGAGCAACTCTCAGTTAGTTGATGTTGGTGGTCCATTTCAGCCAACAGTCAGGGGAGTGGTGGGTGGCAGACAGTGAGGTAAGAGGCGGATCTCCGCCTTTCCCCCCGGACCCTCCTGTTCACATGGCCTCAGGCTGGCAGCTGACCTGGGCCGCCCAGGGGAACAGGCTGGGGCTGTGTCCTGCTGGGCTCAAGAGCCCTCACCAAAGCTGCCCACTGGGCGGGCCCAGGCCTCGAGGTGGCGGTGAACCTCTCCCCCGTTCCCACCTGTGATCTAACGGCAGTGGCCATCTGCCGGCCCAGCCCCGGCACTCTGGTGGCCTGAGGGCACCAAGGGGCAGCTGGGTCCTGGGTGCCTGGCTCCCTCAGTTATGCTGGCTGAGTGGGGTCCAGGGACTTGGCCCTGATGGAGCAGAGGTCTGCCTCCTCTCAGCCAGGACTGGACCCTAGAGGGTGACTGTTGTGCCTGGGGACCTGGCCTTTCTTGTCAGAACAGAGAATAACGTTTGTGTGATGGAGATTGACAGGAACATGTTACCTGATCATGACCTGACCTGAGGAACAGTATCTGACAAGAAGACATTGGCAGCAACTCACCACGCCCACCCCCACCTTTCCTGGAAAAGGGCTTCTGGGAATTTGGGGTTTCTAAGGCATGAGGCAACCCGTCTCCTTGCAGGGGCCTCCGTATACCTTTCTCTGTTTCACGTGGCCACTGCTGCAGGCCGTTATTCCCTATGCTTTTACCAGGCAATGGTTACTGCAAGTCCAATAATAGTATTAATGGTATTGTTCTGGTATTGTTTGGCCTCACTGTGTGTTGGCCCCATGGATTTGCATTTTGGTAACACTTTGTTGTTTAGTCACTAAGTCATGTCTGATGTGTCTGACTGGTTGCAACCCCATGGACTGCAGCCTCCCAGGCTCCTTGTCTATGGGATTCTCCAGGCAAGAATACTGGAGTGGGTAGCTGTTTCCACCTCCAGGGAATCTTCCTGACCCAGGGATCAAACCTGTGTCTCCTGCATTGGTAGGTGGATTCCTCACCATTGAACCACCAGGGAAGCCTTTCAGGAACGCATCAAGAGAAAAAGTCTTATCACCAGTGACAGTCCAGGTCAAGAGAAATCTGTACAGATTTTGTTAAAATGATTCATCTTCTTTTAGTCTCATTATATCTTTGTTATTTTTTTTTTCATAATTACTACCCTTTGGTGCATGGGTGGCTCAGCAGTAGAATTTTTGCCTGCCACGTGGGAGGCCCAGGTTTGTGTCCCAGTCCATGGAGACACAGCATCCCCTTTTTGGGCTTCCCTGGTAGCTCATCTGGTAAAGAATCCACCTACAATGCAGGAGACCCCGGTTCGATTCCTGGATCAAGAAGATCCCCTGGAGAAAGGATAGGCTACCCACTCCAGTTTTCTTGCATGGACAATCCCATGGACACAGGAGCCTGGCAGACTACAGTCAATGGGGTCTCAAAGAGTCGGACAGAGTGACTAACACTTTCACTTTCATACTTTGCTCAACCCAAGTATATAAGCACTGAGCCTTTCTACCTTGGTGGTAAAAATTTCTCTTTGTTCCATCCTTCCCAAATTCATATTGGCAGGAGAAAACATTTCTGAGAGTTGGTTCTTTGGACTGTGACTCATTTGAATTTGTTTTTAGGCACCTATCCATTGGTTATTGATTCATAGACTCCCAGAAATAGTCATTGTTTTCCTTTGTCTTTTGTATCTTTGTCATAAATGAGAAAATCATGACAGTCTCCTTTTCTCTTGTTTAAATGCCTGTGATAATGTGATTTATAATATATAAATCAAATATATGTATCTGGTCTTTTTCCTGTTTCTGGTACAGATTTCCTAAAACCCTTGGAATTTCCCAATCAATAAGGGTAATACATGTTATAAATAAATATTTAAAACAAACCCCTTTCAACTATGTCTGAGTTTCCATTAATGAGGTGACTTTTAAAAAACATATAATGGAGGGGCCTGGTTTCCAGAGGAACCAACCATGTGATTTGAGGATTGGAAGTTTCAGTCCCACCCCTCAGCCACCAGGGATGGGAGAGGAGCCAGTGGTTGAATCAGCTGTCAATGACCCATGATTAATCAGTCATGCCTATGGAATGAAGCCTCCATCGAAAAAGCAAGAGAGTTCCAGAAAAAGATCTATTTCTGCTTTATTGACTATGCCAAAGCCTTTAACTGTGTGGATCACAATAAACTGTGGAAATTCTGAAAGAAATGCAAATACCAGACCTCCTGACCTGACTCTTGAGAAACCTACATGCAGGTCAGGAAGCAACAGTTAGAACTGGAGATGGAACAACAGACTGGTTCCAAATAGGAAAAGGAGTACGTCAAGGCTGTATATTGTCACCCTGCTTATTTAACTTCTATGCAGAGTACATCGTGAGAAATGCTGGACTGGAAGAAGCACAAGCTGGAATCAAGATTGGTGGGAGAAATATCAATAACCTCAGACATGCAGATGACACCACCTTTATGGCAGAAAGTGAAGAGGAACTAAAATGTCTCTTGATGGAAGTGAAAGTGGAGACTGAAAAAGTTGGCTTAAAGCTCAACATTCAGAAAACGAAGATCATGGCATCTGGTCCCATCACTTCATGGCAAATAGATGGGGAAACAGAGGAAACAATGTCAGACCTTATTTTTGGGGGGCTCCAAAATCGCTGCAGATGGTGATTGCAGCCATGAAATTAAAAGATGCTTATTTCTTGGAAGGAAAGTTATGACCAACCTAGATAGCATATTGGAAAGCAGAGACATTACTTTGCCAACAAAGGTCCATCTAGTCAAGGCTATGGTTTTTCCAGTGGTCATGTATGGATGTGAGAATTGGACTGTGAAGAAAGCTGAGTGCCGAAGAATTGATGCTTTTGAACTGTGGTGTTGGAGAAGACTCTTGAGAGTCCCTTGGACTGCAAGGAGATCCAACCAGTCCATCCTAAAGGAGATCAGTCCTGGGTGTTCATTGGAAGGACTGATGCTAAAGCTGAAACTCCAGTACTTTGGCCACCTCATGGGAAGAGTTGACTCATTGGGAAAGACCCTGATGCTGGGAGGGATTGGGGGCAGGAGGAAAAGGGGACGACAGAGGATGAGATGGTTGGATGGCATCACCGACTCGATGGACATGAGTTTGGGTGAACTCTGGGAGTTGGTGATGGACAGGGAGGCCTGGCATGCTGCGATTGATGGGGTCGCAAAGAGTTGGACATGACTGAGTGACTGAACTGAACTGAACACCCCCAAAGAATGACGAGGTTCACAAAGGTTTTGGACTAGTGAGCCAGAATGCATCCACACGTCAGGCCCCAAACTCCACAGGGAGAGAGCTCTTGCATCCAAGTCCACACCATGTATATCTCTTCATCTTGCTGTTGATTCATATTCTTTAATATCCTTAGTAATAAACTGGTAATCTAGTAAGTAAACTGATTTCCTGAATTCTGTGAAGTAGGAAACCAGTTATCGGAACTTCTGAATTCTAGCAGATCAGTTAGAAGGACAGATAACAACCTGGATTTACAATTGGCAACTGGATTAGGGGTGCAGTCTTGTAGGACTGAGTTCTTGATCTGTAGGATCTGATGTACTGACTACACATGGTGTCAGAATTTAGTTAAATTTGTGGTACACCCAGTTGATGTCTGAAGAGAATTGGAAAATTTGTTGGAGGGGTGGGGATAAAACCCTGACACTGGAAATTGGTGTCAAGAGTGGAATGACCTAAAAGTTGGTTTTGTGACCAGTGAGAATATTCTTTGTTTCTGATTTCTGGTGGCACATGCTGTCATTCTTGTGTCAGGCCATCAGACAGCTGGCTAGGAGGCCTGGACACGAAATAACCAAGAAATACTTTGTCTAGCCATGTCAGCTCTTAGGGGAGTTTGTCTTAATAAGGAGTCCTAGTCCATAAAGGGCCTTTGTCATCTCTACCTTAGTTGCCTTGTTAGTTCTTGGGAAAAAAAGTGAAAAGTGAAAGTTGTATAGTAACGTTTGATTCTTTGACTCTTTGACTCTTTGACTGTAGCCTGCCAAGCTCCTCTGTCTACGTGATTCTCCAGGCAAGAACATGAAGTGGGTTGCCATTCCCTTCTCCACAGGATCTTCCTGACCCAGGGATTGAACCTGGGTCCCCTGCATTGCAGGCAGATTGTTTACTGTCTGAGTTGCCTTGTTAGTTCTTAGAAAACCTCACCTCAGTATTGCCTACCTGATATCACAGATTAACAGGTCTGTAAATGGAGGCATCTCATGATCGTGGGAGAATCAGAGAGAAGTTTGCACAACTACTATTCTTACTGCCTGAAACAATGAACACATTCACTTCCTGAGACTATCTTTGGGAGTAACTCTGGATCTTGGGTAGGGCTGCATCTTTTGCAACTTTGGGGATGTCTTTTGAATCCATATTTAAACCATAAAAAAAAGGCTTATTGGTTTGAAGTCACATTGAGATAGATATGCCTTTGAAGATTTGGACTTTTGTATCTAAAAGGATTCTTAGAGAGAATTTTCATCCTAGACAAATAACTATTGGTACCTATGGGAAGAGGAAAAAGAAAAACAAAAAAAGGACTGAAAAGAGAAAAAGATACAAGGGAATGCCTTGACTGATTTAAGACTCCCTTGATAAGACTGGGAGGCAGAGAACAGACTTTAGAACAAGAATCAAAAATGACAACATTAATTAATATGCCCTTTCTCTAAATAACTCCACCAACTCTAGGCCTTTCCATATCTGGGCCCCTACCACACAAAAAATTCACAGGACTAAAACTTAAGAAAAAAGGAACAATTAAATAGTAATTACCCTAAATTTCTCATTATAGGCAGGTATGCCTTTGAATTCCTTCTTAGAGAAAAACTGTATATCTCCTTTCTTAGTCCTTTAGAGATATAAATATTATCTCATCTTTGAATGTAAATATTCCAGACTTTGAAAAAAAAGAAAGAGAGGGAAAAGTCTATTAAAAAAAAAAAAGAAAACTAGTATGTAGTATTTCACAGGGTCCCCTGCTGAAATCTTAGTCCACAGCCTCCACAAAATTACCTGTCAAAGGCAAATAAATATTCTAAAAATCTTCTCCATGAGCATTGGTAAGAAGTTTTAACTTCTTATTGTTGAGTAGGTAGCCTTAACTTTGTTACATCTGCCAAAAACTGAAATTCAGATTATATGATAATAATGCAAAGATGAGGTCAACTTATACGAGTTAGGTAAAAATACAGAAACAGAATTACTAACACATGTACATGTAGGTGTGTATGTATGTGTATTACCTCTGGATGTTCTGCTAAAATTAGTTCATAAAATAGCTCTGTGTTAATTGGTTTAAAAATAATAAATGCTTATATTAATTAAGTTTTCTTGAGGGGAGATCAAGATGTTGGAGTAGGAGGACATGGAGCTCACTTTCCCATGAACGCATCAAGAATATATCTACATGAGGTGGGACTTCCCTGGTGGTCCACTGACTAAGACTCTGTGCCCCCAATCCAGGGACCTGGATTTGATCCCTGGTCGGGGAACTAGATCCCACATGCTGCAACTAAGACCAGGGACAGCCAAATAAATTTTAAGAAAAACAAAACAAACAAAAAAAAAACCTACATGTGGAGCAATGATCACTGAAAACTAACTGGAGACAGGCAGAAAGATTTCTATAAAACCAAGGCTGTAAGAAGGATGCAGATGGAATTGGGCAGGAATGGAAGAGAAGTGATTAGGTCAGGACTTGTTCCCCGGGGAGGGGACTCAGAAGGTGAGGTGATTACATGGGCAGACATGGGCAGAGATCCTTCCTGGGGAGTGAGGGGACTGAGTAAATGAAGCAACCAAGAAAGGATTAATCTCTAAAATATATAAACAGCTCATGCAGCTCAATATTAAAAAAAAATGTAAAGTAGAAGATCTAGATGGCCACTTCTCCAAAGAAGACATACAGATGGTAGAAAAGCACAAGATGCTCAACACGGCTAATTATTAGAGAAATGCAAATCAAAACTACAATAGAGTATCACCTCAGACAAGTCAGAATGGCCATCATAAAAAGGCTGTCAGTAATAATATGCTAGAGAGGGTATGGAGAAAAGGGTACCCTCACACATTGTTGGTGGGGATGTATGTAAATTGGAGTAGCCACTCTAGAAAACAGTATGGAGGTTTCCAAAATAGAACTACCATAGGACCCAGAAATTTCACTCCTGGGTATGTGTTAAAAAACCAAAGTAAAAATCCAAAAAGATTCATGCACCCCAATGTTCATAGCAGCATATTTTGTAATTGCCATGTTCAAGAGCAACCTAAGTGTCCATCAGTGGATAGATGATTGGCTAAAGAAGTGGTATATGTGAGAAGTATTGTCAAATAAGTAATTTACATATTTCTATTTGAATGGGTATATGTTACTAATATAAATGTTTCATAAATTATACAAATTGAACTGTATGTAAATTCCTAGAATTTTGTCCATGTCCCTACTCTCTTTTTAATCAGTCATAATTCCAGCTATTACGTTGTATGCCAAAGAAATAATCAAATTGCTTTGTCAATTGCATTAGATCAAACTCTGACTAGATCTTGAACCATCCCTATTTTTGTGTCTTTTGTCATTCACAGTCATTGTTTCACTCTGTGTCTTGTGTGTGTTCAGTTGCTCAGCCGTGTCTAACTCTTTGTGACCCTATGGACTGTAGCCTGATAGGCATCTCTGTCCATGGGTTTCTTCAGGCAAGAATACTGGAGTGGGTTGCCATTTTCTCCTCCAGTGAATCTTCCCGACCCAGGGATCGAAACTGTATCTTCGGCACTGCAGGCAGATTCTTTACCGCTGAGCCACTGGATTACTTGAAGGTTTATCCAAAAGCTTTTGCAATCAACTATAGGCAACAGTGCTCCATCTTCAGAGAGATGGATGGAAAGGACTCCGACAAGCCCTTTAAGTACAGGTTTCTGATAACCTTAAAATCATACCGCTGAGACGGTATTAAATTTTTCAGAACACTAATAAACTAATGGATCTAATCTAAGGTAAAGCAGAACAAGTTAATTACATGGGACGAAGTGAACTGATAAGGATGATTATCATTTTTAAATGATATTTTATTTGAAACATTGTTATTTCTTTAATTTTTTGTTTGTGAAATCTTTTCTTTTTTCTTAAGCAATCTATAACTTACAACAATTTGGTAGGTTATATCTTTGTAAACAAAATAAAACATTTTTCTCCCTAGGGATTTCTTTAGAATTCAGAAAGTCTTATTGAATATTCCCATTTTCATGGAAATATAGGGATTTGCATAAGTTCAATAAGAATGTTTTCCTTATCACAGGTTACAATTGGAAACATCAGTTATATTACAAAGACTTTGACTGGAATGCCACGTTTAAGAATGATGTGCACAGAATCATATATGACCAGAAAGATATAAGAAACTAAGACTGATTTCATGGAGCCAATGCTAACAAAACCCTCTTGGAATATTGGCCTCGTACTTGGCTTACAGGGTGCCAGCCTAATGGGTTTGTAAAGAAGGTCTCTTCCTCGCAGACCCAGGAAGTTTAGGATATCATGTGAGCCTTGGAGAGAGAGAAATTCATATGAATCTGTAGGTGCTGAAGGTAAAGTCTGGTGGCTTAGTCCCGATGTAGCTTCTTCGCCTTAAGAACCTTGTAAAAGTTCAATCTGAGATTCCTTATTAAAGTTTTCACAAAGCAGACTTTTAAAAAGCCTATGTGATAAATCACTATTCTTGCTGCACTTTGTAAATAATCAGGCCAGCTTTAATGAGACTAGACTTACTTTGCAAAAAAAAAAATAGTCTCACTGAAGATCTTTGGGAAAAATGGGAGTAATTATAGGGCAAAATTCCATGTTTCAATGGAAACTACAGCATACCCTTGTAGAACTTTTCTTCCTTTTGCTAAACTGGCTTTTGCTGTTTTGCCAGTGGTTAATGTTTCCAGTTTTCCTTGTACTTTCTAGACTTGATATCACTGAAAATTAAAAAAAAAAACCTTCCTTTTGCCTGAAGTCTAGCAAGGTGATACTGGATGGCTTGATATAAACTTTAAAGAAATCACGAAAGCTGATGATGCATGGACAAACTTCATGCTTCCTGCTGTGTAGGCCTCTCAGAAACTTCACCAGAACACTTGATGCTATCACTGGGAACACTCAAACCGAAACAAAAAAATTCTTCAGATTGACGCTGCCTGTCCTGTGTCCTCACTCTACATCTGAAGAAGCTTCAAACCCAATACCTAAAAATCTTCTCAACTGGCTGTGCTCTGAACTCAAAACAGAGTTTATAGTTTCTTCCAGTCATAGAAACTTTTGTTTCCATAGAAATGGGCTTCCCTGGTGGCTCGAATGGTAAAGAATCCACCTGCAATGTAGGAGATCCAGGTTAGATCCCTGGGTCAGGAAGATCCCCTGGAGAAGGAAATGGCAACTCACCCCCATCTTCTTGCCTGGAAATTTCATGGACAGAGGAGCCTGGCAGGCAAGTCCTTGTGGCCGCAAAGAGTCAGACATGACAGAGCAACTTGTTTGTTGTTTTGTTTTTTTTTCCATAGAAATGTCCCTCACTAAATGACTGATTACCCACACCAGAGAAAGGCCTGATTTATTTTTGTTTTCTCCTTAGAATTTTTATTTTCTTTTTATTCCATTGCCTCCCCAGTAGGAAAGACACACTCCCTCCAGCAACTATTGCTCCGTGAGGTATCAAGTTGGGGGAAAGCGCCTCCCCACCCAAGGGCATTCTGAGTGTAACCCTGTCTTCCTGAAACAATGTGCAGCTGTTCAGAGTGTACTTCCACTTGAGCTCTGCAAATCTCTGGGGTAGTGTCCGTTACCGCAGCCTGGCCACCCTCTCCTGGGACTAACGTGTCATTCCCTATGCTTGGCCAGCTCCAGAGCACCAGCTCTCTCTCCTCTGAACTCAGTGTGAAAATCGCTCAGTTGTGTCTGACTCCTTGCGACTCCATGGACTGTAGCCCGCCAGGCGCCTCTGTCCATGGAATTCTCCAGGCAGGAATACTGGAGTGGGTTGCCATTCCCATCCCCTCAGTTTGGGGGCTGAAGCACTGAAGGCAGCGCCGGAAGTGACCCGAGCAGTAGGGAGTAGGTGAGAAGACTGTCCCCCTTGTCAGGACTCTACCTTTAGAGAAAGACCTAATTTAGATGGACCTCCCCTACTTCCACTCAAACCACCACCGCCTGAAGTTAACGCACAACTGTTTAACTGAATTGACCTATGCAGGCCTGAGAGACTAGTTCAGTGAGATACGAAACAACCTTCCCACTCAGCTTCTGGACTGTGAGGCTTCTTGGGGAAATTTCAAAGGGAGGGAGTGATGGGTGGCAGAGCATGCCATCCCCAAATACGTCGCTTCGGTATGAGGATGATTTTGCATTCAGTGCACTTGAGAAACAGCGGGAGCAAGGACAGTCTGACCTCCCTTTTCTTCCTGGAAACAGGAGCTAAAACTCCCCTGTGACAATGGCCTCCCCATGTCAGGAGGAAGGAAACAGTCCTATCACCAGGGACAGAGTGAGGCAAGAGAAGTCTGCCAGTCAAACCTTGGTCTCTGCCCTCACCTGGCAGGCTGGCTCCAGAACGCCCACTGCAGCAAGATCTGCGGATGCTCAAGTCCCTTATATACCATGGTGTGGTACAGTTATCCCTCCATATCTGTGGGTTCTGAATTTTGATCCATAGTTGGTTGAATCTGTGGGCAGATTTCTTTTTTTTTTTTTTTCACAATTACTACTCTTCTCAACCTAATATATAAATACTTGGGAGCTTGGGATTAGCAGACTCAAACTAGCATATACAGGATGGATAAACAAGGTCCTACTGTATAGCACAGGGAACTATATTGACAGCCTATGATAAACCAGAATGGAAAAGAATATGAAAAAAGAGTGTTCATATATGTATAACTGAGTCATTTTGCTGTACACAGAAACTAACGCACCATTGTAAGTCAATTATATTTCAGTAAAATTTTTTAAAAAGGTACTTGAGCCTATTCACTTTTTGGATCTTCATTTTCTTGTGGAGACTCTCCTATACATGTAAAACAAAATTTGTATGTTTTTTTTCTGTCAATCTGCCTTACATCATAAGAGATGTGGGTTTGATCCCTATGTCAGGAAGGTCCCCTGGAGAAGGGTATGGCAACCTACTCCAGTATTCTTGCCTGGACAATCCCATGGACAGAGGAGCCTGGCAGGCTACATGTCCATAGCGTCTCATAGAGTCAGACACAAGTGAAGCGACTTCGCACGCATGCATGCCGTACATCAGTTTAGTTCCTAGACTAGCCACAGAGTCTAGAAGTTCTAGGGTAGAAGGAAGTTTCCTCTCCCCTACTCTGCTCAATAGAGAATAAAAGTTGTGTGAATATATGACCCTGCAAGATAAGGTGTCTTGCTTCTTCTGTCTCTTTCTGCACATTGTAAATTCCCGGTGGACAACCACTGTAGCTATTTAACTTCAAACACAGTATGGAGCCTAATTTGGGATCTTGGAAATAGTAGGCTCTTAGTGTAACCAGGAAGGGTTAATTTTGAACTTACACTGGATTAGCTTCTGTGACTTTAACCCTTATTTTTCTGTTTTTGCTATTATAAGCATACAGGATGGTCTGCCTCAGGGAGATGGCCTGAGCCTACCAACTACGAAGGACTGTAAGGAAATAAGCTAACACATTCCCCTGCCTGAGACTTGTCATTGTAGGGGACATTTGCAAGAATTGAATAGTCTTTTTACTTTGTTTCCTCACCTCCCCCACCATCTCTGATCCATAAAAGAACCTAGCAACCAGGCCCCAACAAGATGGTTATTTTGAGGCGCTAGCCTGCCATCCTCAAGGTCAGCCAGCTCCTGAATAAAGTTCCTTCCTGATCCCAACACTTCGTCTCAGATTCATTGACTTATCTTGCAGCGAGCAGAGTGAGTTTAGACTAGGTAACAGTACAGATATTGATTGATTTACCTATCATTGTGTGTTCATTCAAAAGACATATGCTATGTCTCTCTTTTGCAAGAAACGTGAAAACTTTATTCTGTGGAATAAAGGACCAGAGCAAAAGAGGTAGGGTCGGTCTCATTCTCCCATCTGTTTGGTCTGTCTGTTTGTTTTATTTGGCTTCTCTGGTTCTTAGAGTTACAAGATCTAGTTCTCTGCCAGGGATCGAACCTGGACACCTGCACTGGGAGCGTGGAGTCTTAACCACTGGACCTCCAGGGAAGTCCCTTTCCAGCCCTTCTTGTTTGCTACTAGAATTGAGGCCTCAATGGATGGTGTGACTCTTAAAGTGGTGACGCCAGGTTTCATCTCAGAGCCCTATCTAACTATTGGGCCTCTCCTCAACCACATGTTCTGCGTTTAGTCCCTGCATCTCTGTACGATATTTGTATGCTTGCCCAGTCCCCACACATTTTTGTAAGGTAAAGCTGATGTTAGCTGTGGAGCTGACAATTTCCAACTTGAAACCTGTGGCTCTATGGATAGGAGATTCATGCTCATTGTGAGAGATGTCTTGAGACTTTCTTTTTCAGACTTGATGGGATAACCAGAGCAAACAAAAAGCAGATGGGAGTTAAATTACCCAATTATCTTCTGCTCTCTCATAAGTTCAAAGGCTTCCTACACCCCTCTGCTTAGTGGCAAAACTGAGCAGAAGAGTGAGGTAGGAGTCTCATGTGGAGTCTCCACTCACACATGGAGTGGAGACTGTGAAAATAGATGGGCAAGATTTGGGACTTGCTTACTTTTGAGAAAACAGTACCAGTCTAGCAAAACGGAGGCACTGGGAGGTGAGACCTGGAGGTAGTGGGGAGGGAGGAGAAGCGTGAAGCACAGAAATCAAATGCACACAGGGCGTTTTCAGAGGCCTAGGGGATGTCCGAACAGTCATTCTGGAAGGTTTAGGTGGTAAGGTCAGTGCTTTCTTAAGGTGTAAGAGTGTTACGCGTGTTTTTGGTGAGGGAGTGGGTTGAAAGATCAATTTTTCCATCCCTATCTCCTACAACTGTACTGTTTAGGCTTTATCACTGGAAATCCTGGTAAAGAGCTGCTTGACTCTGTGTGTGTGTGTGTGTGTACATCGTCATAGGCAAGATGCCCCTCAAAAGAGGGGACAGAGTAGATCTGCAGTCTCTGCCCCCTCCTTTCTCAAGGGCAGGCATTGGAGAGCCATGCTAGCAAAGAGGGGCTGCTGTACATCACTGGCCAAGAGAGGAGAAGTCTAATGGGATCACAAGTCTGATATGCATAGCTGACCAACCGTCCTCTCTGCCTCCATGGCCCCAAAGTGGCACATGTCACCTAAAGCAGGATGCAAGGTGGCCTATAGTTAATGTTAGTCACTCAGTTGTATCCCAGTCTTTGTGACCCCTTATATTGTAGCCTTCCAGGTTCCTCTGTCCATGGAATTTTCCAGGCAAGAATACTGGAGTGGGTTGCCATTACTTTCTCCAAGGGGATCTTTCCAACTCAGGGATTGAACCCGGGTCTCTAGCATTGCAGGCTGATTCTTTACCATCTGAGCCATCAGGGACGCCCAAGATGACCTACTGGGATACAAGAAAAAGAATATTTGTATTCAAAAATTTCCCTTTGAAATTTCTGTTTTTGTACACCATTACAAAATGTGCAACATGTCAGTACATTAATTAAATATATCCATGTAGCATATTCTAAATTTTTTTTTTGTGGATGGTATGGATATTAAAAAATTTGAAGACCATTGTCCTAGTAGGTAAAGTCCAAATTCCCTTCCCATGGCATTCAAGAAGTCCTGGCATGATTAGGCTGCACGTGAAGTATCAGTGCAGATGGTTCTTAGAACCTCACCAGGGAGTTGCCACAGAAGCACTCTCACAATCTCAGGGTGCAGGTGCCACAAGGTGGTCCCCAAGAGTACCCCAGGGAGCTACTGGGAACCAATCATTCTCTCTTGAGTCCTGCTGCAGCTGCCAGTACAGAACACAGCTTCTTTTCCCTTTTCACCTTCCAAATCTGCAATTTTCCTCTTATAGGCAGCTCCTCCTCCCAGTGTACGGGATTCTGAGAGTAGACCTTGAAGGGGAAGGTGTGGTACTCCTGAGTTAACAGCATCACCCAGCATAGGAGCCCATGATAGATTTTGAGCTTCTTCCCAGCTGGAAAATATACCTTATTCATCTTTATCTTCTTAGTGGCTGGAAGTTCCTGGAAATTAGAGGTACCCAATAAATGTTCGTTACATGATTGAATAAGTGAATGCAGAGAGGAGACTAGCTCCCTGAAACCGGATGATTTTGGCTGTCTTCTAAAACATGCTTGTTGTTGTTCAGTCACTAAATTGTGTCTGACTCTTTGTGACCCCATGGACTGCAGCAAGCCAGGCTTCCCTGTCCTTCACTATCTCCCAGAGTTTGTTCAAATTCATGTCCATTGAGTCCGTGATGTTATCCAACCATCTCATCCTCTTCCACCCTCTTCTTTTGCTTTCAATCTTCCCTAGCATCAAGGTCTTTTCCAGTGAGTTGTCTCTTTGCATCAGGTGGCCAGAGTATTGGAGCTTCAGCTTCAGCATCAGTCCTTCCAATGAAGATTCAGGGTTGATTACCTTTAGGCTTTCTGGTGAGAGATCAATGGCCACTCTCCAGAAGAACCTTATATTTGAACCTTATATCACTTCATGGTGGTGATAATTGGCAATTCAGAATGACATCTTTCCCATGCTGACCAGAACTGTCAAATTTATGAAATATAAAATCCTAAAATCCTAGGCAATGTCAACAGAAAGAAATACATGCAACGTAAAAGTTCAGAGTTATGTATTATTCACTGGAAAATTTTAAGATTTCTAAACCTTGGATACAGCATCTCAAGTAACTGGGAGAGAACTGCTCTGAGGAGGTAAGTAATGTAAAAGTTTTGTAACGAAGGGCTGGTGGTATGAACATCAGTAGAGTATTGTTAATTAAGGAAAGTCAGCTATCCCAAGTTAAGGAATTTAGTACTTTCCTATGTATAAGAAGATGCAAGAGTCTGGGGTCACTGAAATCATTATTTTCATGGAGTCGGTATCCTGTGTTTTCACATCCTGAGCTTCCTTTCTGCAGGGCTCACTGTAGGGTGTGGCTGTAGTCCTTACTGATGGTGCTGGACAGCAGGCATTCTTTTCCTGCCTGAGCCCCCTTCGGGGTCACCAGCTCAAGTAGGAGGGCTGCAATCGCTGACTGTGACATCCTTGTTTACTGATATGGCAGGAAATATTCCATTTCTCAGCAGGAAGGAGGCTTTGCAGTTCAGTGCACTGAAGCTGGTAAGGGATGTTAGGTCACAGAGCCATCCTCCACCTTATTACCACTCTGATTTTCTCAAGTTCCTTCCAGTACCTGAAAGCCATGTGCTTGTTTAATAAAATGCCACTAGGTGGCACTCTTGCCTCTTTGTGGGAGTAGGTCATTGCCTTTTCTAGGCAAGGGAATTGAGTATTACAACTTTTTAAACGCAACGAAACTGTCCCTCACATTATAACTACAAAATTGACGATGTTGTTCAGTCGCCCAATCGGGTCCGACTCTTTGAGACCGCATGGACTGCAACAGGCAAGGCCTCTCTGTCCCTCGTCGTCTCCCAAAGTTTGACAAGTTCATGTCCATTACATCGGTGATGCCATCCAACCATCTCATCCTTTGACGTCCTCTTCTCCTTCTGCCCTCAGTCTTTCCCCGCATCAGGGACTTTTCCAGTGAGTCAGCTGTTCACATCAGATGACCAATATACTGAAGTTTCACCTTCAGCACCAGTCCTTCCTACGAGTATTCAAGGCTGATTTCCCTTAAGATTGACTGGTTTACCTCCTTGGGGAGTCTTCTCCTGTACCATAGCTCAAAGGCATCAGTTCTTCGGTGCTCCGCCTCCTTTATTGTTCTGCTCTCACGACTGTAGGTGACCACTGGGAAGATGATAGCCTTGACTACATGGGCCTTTGTTGGTAATGTCTCTGCTTTTCAGCATGCTGTCTAGGTTTGTCATAGCTTTCCTGCCAAGAAGCAAACATCTTCTGATTTCATAGCTGCAGTCGCCATCTGCAGTGATTTTAGAGCCCAAGAAGAGGAAATCTGTCTCTACTTCCACATTTTCCCATGAAATAATGGGCCGGATGCCATGATCTTAGTTTTTTTTTTTTTTTTTAATCATTTAGTTTTAAGCCGGCTCTTTCACTCTCTTCCTTCACTCTCACCAGGAGGTTCTTTAGTTCCTCTCTGCTTTCTGCCATTAAAGTGGTATAATCCGCATATGTGAGGTTGTTGATGTTTCTCCCACCTATCTTGATTCTAGCTTGCAACTGAGCCAGCTTTCATAAAAATCAAAGAGCCTAACTAACATCCTTATCTGTAATGTTTTCACCACTTCAGAATTAGGATGCAGCTGGCAATAGAATCTTGCTCCTTAAGTGTCCCTAGTTACCCTGTCCCTACTTCCTATGCTGGGTGGGATGATTCAGAAGTTTACTGTCTTACTTCCAAAGTCTGTGGAGCAGCAGGGGTAGAAGGGGTGGGGAAACATTTTTTTTCTTTTTTCCACAGTAGGTGTGTATACACTTGAATTGACTCTTTGCGACCTCAAGGACTATCCAGTCCTTGGAATTCTCCAGGCCAGAATACTGGAGTGGGTAGCCTTTTCCTTCTCCAGGGCATCTTCACAACCCAGGGACTGAACCCAGGTCTTCCGCATTGCAGGTGGATTCTTTACCAGCTGAGTCACAAGGTAAGCCCAAGAATACTGGAGTGGGTAGCCTATCCCTTCTCAGCCAGGAATTGAACTGAAGTCTCCTGCATTACAGGTAGATTCTTTACCAACTGAGCTACCAGGGAGTCCCTACTGAATTAATTCAAATTATGGCTAAGAAACAGCTGATCATGAAAAGTAGAAGACAAGTTTCTACACTATATGTGGACATCTTTCCTTTTCAAATCTAAAAATTTATTCCTAAGAAAGGCTTTCCCTGTAACTCTTTACACTTTTTTTTTAAGCTTAAAAGAAACACATATTCATTGACTAAAACTGAGAAAAAAAGGAGAGGCAAAGAGAAAAAAGAAAAAAATTATGACACTCAGCCCCAATAACTAATAAACATTTTACTGAATGTTTTCATAATCTTATTAATCATGTGGTTATATATATGATTGACATGTCTACACTTAATACATACTCTGTGTTCCAGGCACCATGCTAGGTTTTGAGTTTGCAAAAGAAAACCAGATAGAAAATCTCTGTCTGCAAAGGAGATGTAGCACCTTTCTCTCTCTTTCTCTGCCTTTATGTTTTCTTATAAATATATATGTCTATATTGTGTATATCCACACACTTAGTTTCCAAAAAAGGTATTATATTATACATTTTTTTGTATTCTAATTTTTCTACTTAACAATATACCAAGATTATTTTCCATACTTTAAATGTTTTTCAAAGGCATTAGTTTTAGTTCATATTTTATTTTTAGCTATTCAATAGCTTTTAATCTAATTTTCCTCCTTTTGAAAATGTAAATTGTATTTACTTTGTTACTATAAAAATAATGATTCAAGAAGCAACTCTGTAGCCAAATCTTTACTCATAATTGCAGTTGCATTCCTCATTTAAACCGCCAAAGGTTGGATTGATAGATTAAATGAACTGCAAATTTTTCAAGTTTTCATAGCTATCACTAATTTCCTCTGTAAGGACTACATCAGTTTTGGTCTCTATTTGCTCGTGCCTTTGAATCCTCCAATACTGAGTATTTTCATTTAAATAACGTTTTCAACATTATAATAATAATACTTTAAAATGACACTTTTTGCTTAAAATTATATGGTTTATGCTAACTGGATTATTAACAAGCTGAATTTTTTTTAATATTATTAACCATTTTTTACGTTTGAATTGCTTGCTGATTTTTCCCGTTCAGTTTTCCATTGGGCATTAGTTTTTTCTTATTGATAAGTAGGGATTCTTTACGTTGTTCTGTCGCTAAGTCACGTCGGACTCTTTGTGGCTCCTCTGTCCTCTACTATCCCCTGGAGTTTGCTCAAATTCGTGTCCATTGAGTCCATGATTCTACCTAACCATCTTATCCTGTGCTGCCCCCTTCTCCTTTTGTCTTCAGTCTTTCACAACATCAGAGTATTTTCCAATCAATCAGCTCTTCACATCAGGTAGCCAAAGTATCGGAGCTTCAGCTTCAGCATCAGTCCTTCCAATGAATATTCAGAGTTGATTTCCTTTAGGATTGACTGGTTTGATCTCCAAGCAGTCCAAGAGACTCAAGAATCTTTTTCAGCACCACAATTTGAAAGCATCAATTCTTTGGCACTCAGCCTTCTTTATGGTCCAATTCTCATATCCCTACATGACTACTGGAAAAACCATAGCTTTGACTTATATGGACCTTTGTTGGCAAAGTGATGTCTCTGCTTTTTTAATACACCAATTTTGTCATAGCTTTCCTTCCAAAGAGCAAGGGTATTTTAATTTCATGGCTGCAGTCACTGTCTGCAGTAGTTTTGGAGCCTAAGAAAATAAAGTCTGCCACTGCTTCCACTTTTTCCCCTTCTATTTCCCATGAAGTTATGTGACTAGATGCCATGATCATAGTTTTTTTGAAAGATGAGTTTCAAGCCAGCTTTTTCACTCTCTTTCACCCTCATCAAGAGGCTCTTTAGTTCTTCACTTTCTGCCATTAGAGTGATATCATCTGCATATCTGAGGTTGTTGATATTTCCCCCAGCAGTCTTGATTCCAGCTTGTGATTCATCCAGCCTGGCGTTTCGCATGATGCACTCCGCATATACTGGAGGAGGGCATGGCAACCCACTAGCTTTGTTTATAGTAAAGCTTCCTAAGACCTGCTTGACTTCACACTCCAGGTGACCACACCATCATGGTTATCCAGGGCATTGAGACCTTTCTTGTATAGTTCTTCTGTGTATTCTTGTCAAGCCTTCTTAATCTCTTCTGCTTCTCTTAGAAACTGCTTCTTACAGTTTCCTTTATTATGCCCCTCCTTGCATGAAATGTTCCCTTGATATTTCTAATTTTATTGAAGAGATCTCTAGTCTTTCCCGTTCTATTGTCTTCCTCTATTTTTTTGCATTTTTCATTTAAAAAGGCCTTCTCATCTCTCCTTACTATTATCTGGAACTCTGCATATATCTTTCCTTTTCTTCCTTGCCTTTCTCTTCTTTTCTTTTCTCAGCTATTTGTAAAGCTTCCTCAGACAACCACTTTGCCTCCTTGCACTTCTTTTTCTTTGGGATGGTTTTAGTCACTGCCTTCTGTACAATGTCATGAACCTCTGTTCACAGTTCTTCAGGCACTCTGTCTACCAGATCTAATCCCTTGACTGTATTTGTCACTTCCACTGTCTAATCATAAGGGATTTGATTCAGGTCATACCTGAATGGCCTAGTGGTTTTCCCTGCTTTCTGCAACTCAAGCCTGAATTTTGCAATAAGGAGCTCATGGTCTGAGCCACAGTCAGTTCTAGATCTTGTTTTTGCTGGTAGTATAGAGATGTTCTATTTTTGGCTGCAAAGAACATCATCAATCTGATTTCAGTGTTGACCATCTGGTAATGTCCATGTTTGGGGTCATCTCTTGGGTTGCTGGAAAAGGGAATTTACCATGACCAGTATGTTATTTTGACGAAACTCTCTCAGCCTTTGCCCTGCTTCATATTGTACTCTGAGGTCAAACTTTCCAGTTATTCTGGGTATCTCTTGACTTTCTTGGAGAAGGCAATGGCACCCCACTCCAGTACTCTTGCCTGGAAAATCCCATGGACGGAGGCGCCTGGTAGCCTGCAGTCCATGGGGTTTCAAAGAGTTGGACACGACTGAGAGACTTCACTTTCACTTTTCACTTTCATGCATTGGAGAAAGAAATGGCAACCCACTCCAGTGTTCTTGCCTGGAGAATCCCAGGGACGGGGGAGCCTGGTGGGCTGCCATCTATGGGGTCACACAGAGTCAGACACGACTGAAGTGACTTAGCAGCAGCTTGACTTTCTATTTTTGTATTCCAATTCCCTATGATGAAAAGGACATCTTTTTTTTTTTTTTTTGGTGTTAGTTCTAGAAGGTGTTGTAGATCTTCATAGAACCAGTCAACTTCAGCTTCTTTAGCATCAGTGATTGAGGTATAGACAAAGGATTACTGTGATGTTGAATGGTTTGCCTTGGAAACAAAGAAAGGTTGTTCTGTTGTTTTTGAAGTTGCATCCAAGTACTGCATTTTGGACTCTTTTGTTGACTATGAGGGCTATGCCATTTCTTCTAAGGGGTCCTTGCTCATAGTAGTAGATATAATGGTCACTGGAATTAAATCTGCCCATTCCTGTCCATTTTAGTTCACTGATTCCTAAGATGTTGAAGTTTACTTTTGCCATCTCCTGATTGGCCACATCCAATTTACCTTGATTCACAGACCTAACATTCCAAGTTCCTATGCAATATTCTTTACAGTATCAGACTTCATTTTCACCACCAGACACATCCAAAACTGATTGTTGTTTCTACTTTTGCCCAGCTACTTCATTCTTTCTGCAACTATTAGTAATTGCCCTCTGCTCTTCCCCAGTAGCATACCTTCCAACATGGAGGTCATCTTCCAGTTTCATATATTTTTGCCTTTTTATACTGTAAATGAAGTTCTCCAGGCAAGAATACTGGAGTCAGTTGCCATTTCCTTTTCCAGTGGACCACGTTTTGTCAGAACTCTTCACAGTGACCCATATGTCTTGGGTGGCCCTGCGTTGTATGGCTCATAGCTTCATTGAGTTATGCAAGCCCCTTCTCCATGACAGGGCTTTCATTCATGAAGGGGGATCTTTATATATTACAGTTATTATGCCCTGCATATATGTTTCTGGGTTGCCCTTTGTTTTCTTTTTCTTTTTTAGGTCATATAGAATTTAACATTTTAAGATTTCTAACTTTACACCCTCTCTTAGGCATTATTTAGCAAAAAGGTAGAAGCAGAGATGAGTATTTTTAGGTTCCTGTACAAATTATCCTCCAGATTTAACTTTCCTTTTTATCTTTGGTTTAGAATTTCTCTAAAGAATCATTGACCATACCGTAGGGAATGTACTTACTAAATCCATCAACTCTAGTGAGAAACATTACCAAAATGTTCTTTACTGGGAAAGAGGGCAAGGTCGTTGTTGCCCTAGGGCCCATTTTGAAATATGTGGGAGCATTTTGATTCTCATATGATGGGAAGATTCTACTGACACTCAGTGGATGGGGCCCAGAAGTACTAAACATCCTGCAAGGCACAGCATAATGAAGACTTGTTCTTGAATGCCAATAGCAGCTGCCATTGAGACACACAGAGTTAGACTATCATCCAACTGTCTTAAACAAAAATACTAATTAAAATACTTCATAAAAATACTTGAAGAAAACACTATACAAAAACATGTTTTCAGTTGATGTATTTTCTCCACACTGTGTTTATATATGCAAGCTTAATGAATTGGAGCACATCAATTTCATGCTCTAATAAGTAACATAGGTTTGTGTTGAGTCTGGGTACCCTGCAGATGTTCTCCATAAGACTGCTTATCATTCGGGCTTATCAAGAAAGTTATACTACTGATTTGCTCAGAAAGAGTTGCACAGGAAGCTGAGACAAATGAACTGAATTTGTCAACTGAGAGTAGTGATGCTCCAAAAGAATTCTATTAGAGGACACATCTATTCCCCTTCATATCTCATCTTGTCTTTCATTCTATGTTTGCCTGTAAGGACTGTGACCTCAGGGTGGCCAATGCAATTGCTTTTTTGCTCAAGGTTAGGCTTCTGTTTGCTCTGGGTGCTGTTTGTTCCAATGCAAATGTGGAGGGCAGAAAATAACCAAGTCTGTTTTTATCTGTAAGTGTATTATTCTCTGGAAATGTAATTATTTTGTTCATTTAAAATTGCCTTTGATCAAACAGGTTGGTATAAACCAGATTTTTTTGGTTGCCTGCAGATGGCAGTGATTATTAACTTGTCATTCTAAATAAAAGGTGTTGGTTTTACTTAGCAGTTCTAAAGTGCTATATTAATGGCAGTTTATTGTGTTCTAATAAAAATTAGTAAGATTTACATGCGGCCTTTGAAGAAGAGAGTTGATTTATATATTTAACGTGATGTCATTTAAAATATTAGGTGACTAGACAGAAACACAAAAGACATTAAATTAACATACTTCACTGGATTATGCAAAACATTGAATAGTGACAAAAGAGTTTAAGAGCAGGATTTGATTATTGTGGCCAAACTCCAGTAATGTATCTTGGAAAATTTGATTCCCAAAATATGTAAAACATGATAAACTTTGCACTCTAAGTTGTATCTCCAGAACAAGATATAGCAGTAACAGTTGATTGTACCTTGACAATATTGGCAAGTCACATTCTGAAATGCAGATAGCAATGCTGTCCAAATGGAAGGAATTACCGAAAAGCGATGGAAAAAAACCTGAAAATGTAATCTTCCTCTTACACAATCTTCTGGATAATATATGCAGTTCTAAGGTCATGAGGAAGACACAGTGGAGCTTCAGAAGTCTGAAAAACAGTCGACTAAAATGGTCAAGGGAAATGAGTAGGAATCATGTGCAGGTCGACTCAAAAGGCAGATCTTCATCAAAACGATAAAGGAGGAGTAGGAATGGGGCCAGAATTATTTTTTTCATGGCCAGTGACTATCATTTGACTTTTGAAAGGGTAATATAGGGAATTTAAAGAGAAGGGCTGGTTTCAGTTACATACAGTCATGGATTATGCATATAAGATGAAATCATAGTTTCCATCTTCATATGGACAGAAAGAAAATGAAGAAAAAAGGGACAGAACTGAAGAGACGGGATATAGATCTTCTAAAGAATGAATCATAATAGACCACAGATTTCCCAAAGTTTTGCTTTAATATTAATACATAAACTTGGAAATCCTGTGTCTTCATTTTCAGTCTGTTCAAAATACTTTTGAATTTTCCTTTCGATTTCTTCTTTGACCCATGGGTTTCTTAGATGGGTATTATTTAGCTTTCAAATATTTAGTAATTTTCCAGATTTCTTTCTGTTGTTGACTTCCTAATTCCATGTGGTCAGAAAACATACTTTTGTTTTTCAAAAGTAATACTTCTTATGATTTGAGTTCTTTTAAACATATTAAGGGTGTGTTTGTTTTGGTGGATGACTGTACAGAATGGAATTCTTTTTCTTTTTTTAATGTAGGTTTTATTATTATTATTATTTTAAAATTTTAACTGTGCTAGGTCTGCATTGAGGCACATGGGCTCTCTCTAGTTGTGGTGCAAGGGATTCTTGCTGTGGTGCACAGGCTCTAGAGTGCGCAGGCTTGGTAGTTATGGCTCTCAGACTCTTTAGTTGCAGCGTGGGTACACTTGCCCTGTGGCATGTGGAATCTTAGTTTCCTGACCAGGGACTAATAGGTGTCCAGGAACTAATACAGGATTAGATCTATCCTCTGCGTTGGAAGGCAGACTCCCAACCACTGGACCACCAGGGAAGTCCCAGAATGTGGTTCTTTGGCCTTGGATAGTCACTCAGTATGTTGTCAAGTTAAGTAAAACTAGTTGCTAGCTGTTGTAACAAACAAACACTCAGATTTCTGTGGCTTAACAAAATAACTGTTTTGATCTTTTTCACAGTCCAAAGAGTGTTTGATGGACAGCTTTTCCTGTGATGATTCAGGTACCTAGACTCTTTTATTTGGTGGTTCTGTCATCCTCAAAGGTATTCTCAAATTTCTATACCAAAAGTTTTGCTTTCAGCTACTTAGTAAGTAAAGAGAAAGAACATGGAAGATCCTATGAGAAGTTCAAGAAATCAAGCCTATAAGTGCTTTAAATTTTTTCTACTCACTTTCCATCATCTGGAACTCTATCACATGACCCAACCCAATAGTAAGGAGGGCAAGAAATACTGGCTAGAGATGTTCTCAAGACGAGGAGAAAAACCATGGATCTTGAACAGTGCCAGAATTCTCTACTGCAATGCAGTTAGAATTATCCGGAACTAGGTCACCTTAGATGAAGGCATACATCTCTCAGGTTCTTAAGCTTTCTGAAGTTGTTTACGCCTTTCATCTCTAAATAAAACATCTCAGTATTTCTTCCTGTGTAATTGCAGAAAATTGCAATGAAGTCCTTATAGGATTCCTGCTTGTCATGTATCATCCAACAGCTTTTTTCCTGACTTGATGGTTCATTTTTCTGCTAGTACAGGTTGTTCCAGTTCATGATAAATATGAACACAGCTTTCTTTCTTCATTCTTTAAGATTACACCAATAGAGAGCTAGTAGTTGTGATTATTAGCAAAGCATTACAGAAGACTTGGGTGGAGAATCAAGAGGGAAATCCCAACATGGAAAAGAAAGTTACTTGACATTGCTGCTTGAAAGCTCCAGTAACCAAACCCTACCAAAGAAGCTGTTCCTTGGTTATTTCTCTCTGGATCCTAGGATCTAGCCTAATGGCATTATAGGAAGGGCATTCTAAAACTGTCTCCCAGTTTCTTCTTTTGCTCCTCCCCAAACCAACCAACCAGCCAACCATTTTTCAGTTGCCAGAAGAATCAACAAAACGATCATTTTAAGAAAATCAAACCTATTTGCCAGTCAATTAAATGACAATACAATAGGAAATAGACAATCTGTCAAAAGGAAACGTCTTTTTTTTCCCCGCCATATTATAAACCAAAAAATTCCATTTTTTGGAATGACTCATTTTCTACACAAAGTCATTTGTTCTCACCTTGTCCATCTAAAAGTCTTTAAACAATTTTCCCAAATAACAATTTTCTCCCTAAAGTGCCTTCCCGCTTCCTAGAAAACTACCTTTTTTGGTCTTTGCAATGATTTTTTATTCTCTCTGGCATTTTCCCTCCTCCCATCAGTGTATATTCTAATTAATGCTTTCATAATTTCAAGAAATTATTTTAAAAGTATAAAGAAAACTTAACTTTAAAGGATATTTGGGAAAACAGCAAATGTTTTCAAATGTAACTGCACATTAGAATTACCTGGAGAGAATCTAGAACTTGTTCTTCAGACCATAGTCCAGACCAGTTAGCATGAAAGGAGGAGGTAGGAGCTATAAATCAATATACTTTTTAAAAATGTTCTTCAAGTCATTCCACTGTACAGCAAGATTAAAAACTCCTAGGTTAAGGAGAGCTCCATTCTCAATTTTAAGGAGTTAACTTTTACATGATGGTCAAATTGCAACAAGATATATGTGTTTACAAAATTGGAGAGCTAGGTGTATGTTTAGAGCTGTTTCTCTTGGGAAATAGCCTACAATTGGCTTGGATGATCACTGATTGAAGATACTGACATGCTCAAATATGATGCACTGGCTTCCAAATGAAATGAGATTGCTGTTTTCTCTGAAGGCAATAGCACCAACTATGGTAATCACTTGACTGTCAAATTTGTGTATTCCAAACCTCTCATTACCAGTTCAATTTTACCCATGGGTAATTAAAACACTTCACGATGACTATAATTTAAAGCAAAATAAGTTTTATTAAATTTCCTATGGCTCAGATTATTAGGCAGCTGGTAAAGCTTTCATAGTCAGTGATGTGAAATAAATGCAAGAATGATTCAATAGCCTTAAAGAGATCTTAAGGACTTTCCTAGTGGCTCAGATGGTAAAGAATCTGCCAGCAATGCAGATCTGGGTTTGATTCCTGGGTCTGGAAGATCTCCTGGAGAAGGGAGTGGCAACCCACTCCAGTTTTTTTGCCTGGAGAATTTCATGGACAGAGGAACGTGGCAGGCTACAGTCCATGGGGTTGCAAAGAGTCAGATACAACTAAGCAACTAACATTTTCACTTTTTCAAGAGATTTTAAGCTCTCAGCCCACCCAGTGTCTAACCTCTATTAATAAATTCATTTCAATATTAGTTTTCTGGGCCCAGAATTATCCTCTTAAAAGAGTGAAAATTGCCTGAACTTCTAGAATTCTACTTTTTCCAAAATTCAATACATGTATATAAAGGAATTAGAGAATTGGGCACATAGATATGATACGTACAGAGTTTTTCCTTCAAGGTGTCTTTCTTACTCTACTTTCAATTCTTGCTGATCAGAGACTGAGTGACTGTGTTCCCTCCACCGTGGCTCCCCTTCTTAATTCCACATCTGTATGGAGTATCATTACAATTTAGTTTTTCCAAATCAGAAACTTCCAAGCCATCTTTGATTTTTTAATTCTCCCTCACTGCTTAACTCCAGGCTCATCAAAATAATAATTTCTCACTTTGGGATATCTGTCAGATATTTTGCCTCCTCCGTGTTTTCACTGCTGCTTTTGAAGATCAGGCCTTTATTGCTGAACCTTCTGGTTGATGTCCCAATTTTCATCAGTCTTTCTCAGTTCACCTTGCTCTTTTATGAACTTTGCCTTCTTGGTCCACCATTTCAGCAAACTCACCAACTTCTTAGCCTGCTTCTTAGGGCCTATGTAAGGAGGATATTCTCTGACTTTCCAACCTATTTCTTACTATTCCAATATCCATAGATGCTGATGGTGTAGGTTTTCCATGTTGTTGTTCAGGAGCTAAGTCATGTCCTACTCTATAGATTATAGCCTGCAAGGCTCCTCTGTCCATGGTATTATTTTCCAGGCAAGAATACTAGAACAGGTTGCCATTTCCTTCTCCATGGGATGTGCCCATCCCAGAGATCAAACCTGTGTCTCCTGCATTGGCAGGCAGATTCTTTACTGGGAAGAATCTTTACAGGGAAGCCCAGATTTTCCATAGAAGAGTCATAAAAGAAATTTTTTAAATGGGGGGGATGGTCTTAAAGGATCATTATTAGTTATTTTGAAAACTGCCTCAAATGTAACACAATTCCCCAAAGATGCAGTCTAGTTAATTTACAGAAATCAACAGCAATTTACTTACTTCTCCCAGAACCATCTGCTCTGTGGCTTGTGTGTATCACTGCCACTTGCCTCAGCTATAAAGAAATGATAGTAACTCCCGATCCCCATTTACTCCTTGTCACACTGAGCTGGCAAAGGAGATGGTAGCCAGATAGACGTGGAACTTAGTACAGGTTTATGTGTCAAAAAGATGTTATTTTCGAAATTGAAATAGAGCATGCAAAGCTGATCCTTCAAAGATTGGCTCCTCCCACACTTATGAAGGTAGCACCGAAGTTGCTAATCAGTGTGTTAGCTTCCCCTCAGTGGCATCTCCTCTGAAAGTGCCTTAGTCTTCAAAATCTGTCCCCATCCCCAAGGGGCAGGCCACAATGTTCAGATTCTCTGCTTTATAAATCAACCCTCCCAGCCCCTTGTATTCAAGGCAATTGGAGAGTAAACCCAAGGAGAGCTAAACTTTGTACCAAGGCCGGTAGCCTACAGCTTGGCTGAGTCAATTATGCTTACTCTTCAGTAATACCCAGTAACACCCAGAGGGCTGGCCAGGCCAGTTAATAGTAACTGAAGAATGCAAAAAATCAAATAAAAACAAAACAAAATCAAAAAGCCCTGGAAAATTTTAAGTGCAGTTTCGTCAATATTTTGCTCATTTTATTTCATTTATTTCCCCTTGCTCAGACAGTAAAGCGTCTGCCTACAAAGCGTCTGCCTACAATGCGGGAGGTCTGGGTTCGATCCCTGGGTTGAGAAGATCCCCTGGAGAAGGAAATGGCAACCCACTCCAATACCCTTGCCTGGAAAATCTCATGGACAGAGAAGCCTGGTAGGCTATGGTCCATGGGGTCACAAAAAGTCCGACACGACTGAGTGACTTTCACTTTCACTTTCTTAAGTTTTTAAAACAAGTCCATGACATCATATTGTTTCACCGTGTAAAATTAATTAAATGAGACCTGTAGACTGGGGTAACTCTAAAGCTGTGGAGGTCTACATAAGCAAACCAAAGTCTAAGTCTGTCAGAGCCTCAAGTTACAATATTGAAACTGAAGGACAACCAATCACAGGCAGCCAATGAGGCTTTAGGCTGTAGCCAATCAATAATTTTCTTAACTTTGCTTCCACCTTTTCTCTATAAAAGTCCCCCTGATGACCTGTTTCTGGAGTGCTAACAACTTTTGGTTTGGCTTTGCCTGATACCCATCAATTTTTGCTCAAATAAAATCTCAAAATATAATATGCTTCCATTTAACAATCTTTAAATACTTCATTTTGTATCATCATTAAGGCATCACCGACTTGATGGACATGAGCTTGAGCAAGCTCAGGGAGTTGGTGATGGACAGGGAAGCCTGGCGTGCAGTCCATGGGGTCGCAAAGAGTTGTTTGTACAGGACTGAGTGACTGAACTGATGCATCTTTAACATATGAAGTTTTGTTTACATTTTAACTGAATTAATAGTGTAAGGGAGGAAAAATAATTTTCCCTCTATACTTCTAAGTTCTTGGTTGAGCTCCTTTGTAATAAAAGAAAAACAAATTATCAGCATGTATCCCTTATGTATACTGTTCACCAAAAAAAAAAAAAAAAAAAAGCAAGAGCTGCATATAAGAGTAGAGTTTATTTGGAGCCTTAAGAATTATAATTTCCCCCTTAATATAAAATTAATAAATTGCAATAAAAATTAATATATTATTGTATTTATAATGTTAATATAATAATTATATTCATAATAATATTTATATCATTATATAATTATATATCATTATATATAATTAATATGTCAATATGATTATAATAAAATGTAATATTAATATAATAGAAAATATAAATATACAAATTAACATTGATATTATATTATAAATTAATATTACTGTGTATTATAATAATTATATATAAATATGGGCTTCCCTTGTGGCTCAGCTGATAAAGAATCTGCCTGCAATGCAAGAGACCTGGGTTTGATCCCTGGGTTGAGAAGATTCCCTGGAAAAGGGAAAGGCTACCCACTCCAGTATTCTGGCCTAGAGAATTCCATGGACAGTCCATGAGGTAGCAAAGAGTAGGACACAACTGAGTGACTTTCACTTTCATATATCAATGGATTTTTATATATATTATGTTTTATATTAAAATTTGTTCTCTATTTGTTCTCTGGCATACAAACCCATTTAAATATATTTTATACTAATGGATTTTTCAATATTAATCTTTTCTCTAATTCTTGAATAAACTTAACTTAGTCATCAGTTCAGTTCAGTTCAGTTCAGTTGCTCAGTCGTGTCCGACTCTTTGCAACCTCATGAATTGCAGCACGCCAGGCCTCCCTATCCATCACCAACTCCTGGAGTTCACTCAGACATATATATTTTTGAAAGGTTGTTGTTGAATGTTGTTTGCTAGTATTCTATTTAAGATTTGGAGTGGTCCATGATATTCTGTGTATGTAATCTTCATCAGGCTTTGGTTTCAATGTTGTGCTCACTTCAATAGAAGAGTCTAGGAGTTTTGCATTTTTTGTTTTAGTCTATGATTTAGAGCACTTTGAATAGATTGACATTATCCATTCTTTAATAGTTGGAAGATTATCACATGTGATGACTTGTAGATCTAGTGTTTACATGGGATTAGGGTAATTCTTCTACTATTTCACTATTTCTTCTAGAAAAGTGACATGGTTAAATATACTTTCAGAAAACCTTTGCTGGTGTCACTTTTCATAAATTATATTTTCCTGGAAAATTACACATTTCTTTGAGGTTTTCAATATATCTATTCTCTATTTGGCATACAAATGTGAAGTAATCACTAAGATTTTAAATTTCCTCTGTTTTGGTTGTTACTTCTGACTTGCAGTTTCTTATTTTGGTTGTATATGCTTAAAATTCTTGTTAAGGTTAGCTAATTGTTTGCCTATTTTTAAAATCTTTTGAAGTAACATTATTTTTTCATTTTATTTATTTATTTATTCTTTCTTTCTTTCCTTTTTTTTTTGACTTTACAATATTGTATTGGTTTTGCCATACATCAACATGAATCTGCCATTGGTGTACACGTGTTCCCCATCCTGAACCCCCCTCCCACCTCCCTCCCCATACCATCCCTCTGGGTCATCTCAGTGCACCAGCCCCAAGCATCCTGTATCCTGCATTGAACCTGGACTGGTGATTTGTTTCTTATATGATATTATACATGTTTCAATGCCATTCTCCCAAATTATTCCACCCCCTTCCTCTCCCACAGAATCCAAAAGACTGCTCTATACATCTGTGTCTCTTTTGCTGTCTCACATACAGGGTTATCATTACCATCTTTCTAAATTCCATATATATGCGTTAGTATACTGTATTGGTGTTTTTCTTTCTGGCTTACTTCACTCTGTATAATTGGCTCCAGTTTCATCCACCTCATTAGAACAGATTCAAATGTATTCTTTTTAATGGCTGAGTAATACTCCATTGTGTATATGTACCACAGCTTTCTTATCCATTCATCTGCTGATGGACAACTAGGTTGCTTCCATGTCCAGCTATTATAAACAGTGCTGCGATGAACATTGGGGTACACGTGTCTCTTTCAATTCTGGTTTCCTCAGTGTGTATGCCCAGCAGTGGGATTGCTGGGTCATAAGGCAGTTCTATTTCCAGTTTTTTAAGGAATCTCCACACTGTTCTCCATAGTGGCTGTACTAGTTTGCATTCCCATCAACAGTGTAAGAAGGTCCCTTTTCTCCACACCCTCTTCAGCATTTATTGCTTGTAGACTTTTAGATCGCAGCCATTCTGACTGGCGTGAAATGGTACCTCATTGTGGTTTTGATTTGCATTTCTCTGATAATGAGTGATGTTGAACATCTTTTCATGTGTTTGTTAGCCATCTGTATGTCTTCTTTGGAGAAATGTCTATTTAGTTCTTTGGCCCATTTTTTGATTGGGTCATTTATTTTCCTGGAATTGAGCCACAGGAGTTGCTTGTATATTTTTGAGATTAGTTGTTTGTCAGTTGCTTCATTTGCTATTATTTTCTCCCATTCTGAAGGCTGTCTTTTCACCTTGCTTATAGCTTCTTTCGTTGTGCAGAAGTTTTTAATTTTAATTAGGTCCCATTTGTTTATTTTTGCTTTTATTCCCAATATTCTGGGAGGTGAGTCATAGAGGATACTGCTGTGATTTATGTCAGAGAGTGTTTTGCCTATGTTCTCCTCTAGGAGTTTTATAGTTTCTGGTCTTACATTTAGATCTGTAATCCATTTTGAGTTTATTTTTGTGTATGGTGTTAGAAAGTGTTCTAGTTTCATTCTTTTACAAGTGGTTGACCAGTTTTCCTAGCACCACTTGTTAAAGAGATTGTCTTTTCTCCATTGTATATTCTTGACTCCTTTGTCAAAGATAAGGTGTCCATAGATGCATGGATTTATCTCTGGGCTTTTGATTTTGTTCCATTGATCTATATTTCTGTCTTTCTACCAGTACCATACTGTCTTGATGACTGTGGCTCTGTAGTAGAGCCTGAAGTCAAGCAGGTTGATTCCTCCAGTTCCATTCTTCTTTCTCAAGAGTGCTTTAGCTATTCGAGGCTTTTTGTATTTCCTTACAAATTGTGATATTATTTGTTCTAGCTCTGTGAAAAATACCATTGGTAGCTTGATAGGGATTGCATTGAATCTATAGATTGCTTTGGGTAGTATACTCATTTTCACTATATTGATTCTTCCGATTCATGAACATGGTATATTCCTCCATCTATTAGTGTCCTCTTTGATTTCTTTCACCAGTGTTTTATAGTTTTCTATATATAGGTCTTTAGTTTCTTTAGGTAGATATATTCCTAAGTATTTAATTCTTTTCGTTGCAATGGTGAATGGAATTGTTTCCATTCTCTTTCTATTTTCTCATTATTAGTGTATAGGAATGCAAGGGATTTCTGTGTGTTGATTTTATATCCTGCAACTTTACTATATTCATTGATTAACTCTAGTAATTTTCTGGTGGAGTATAGTGGGAGACTTTAATACCCCACTCACACCTAGGGATAGATCAACTAAACAGAAAATTAACAAGGAAACAAACTTGAAATGATACAATAGACCAGTTAGACCTAATTGATATCTATAGGACATTTCACCCCAAAACAATGAATTTCACCTTTTTCTCAAGTGCACACGGAACCTTCTCCAAGATAGATCATATCCTGGGCCATAAATCTAGCCTTGGTAAATTCAGAAAAATTGAAATCATTCCAAGCATCTTTTCTGACCATAATGCAGTAAGATTAGATCTCAATTACAGGAGAAGAACAATTAAAAATTCCAACATATGGAGGCTGAACAACACGCTGCTGAATAACCAACAAATCACAGAAGAAATAAAAAAAGAAATCAAAATATGCATAGAAACAAATGAAAATGAAAACACAACAACCCAAAACCTGTGGGACACTGTAAAAGCAGTGCTAAGGGGAAAGTTCATAGCAATACAGGCATACCTCAAGAAATGAGAAAAAAGTCAAATAAATAACCTAACTCTACACCTACAGCAACTAGAAAAGGAAGAAATGAAGAACCCCAGAGTTAGTAGAAGGAAAGAAATCTTAAAAATTAGGGCAGAAACAAATGCAAAAGAAACAAAAGAGACCATAGTAAAAATCAACAAAGCCAAAAGCTGGTTCTTTGAAAGGATAAATAAAATTGACAAACCATTAGCCAGACTCATAAAGAAACAAAGGGAGAAAAATCAAATCAATAAATTAGAAATTAAAATGGAGAGATCACAACAGACAACACAGAAATACAAAGGATCATAAAAGACTACTATCAGCATTTATATGCCAATAAAATGGACAACTTGGAAGAAATGGACAAATTCTTAGAAAAGTACAACTTTCCAAAACTGAACCAGGAAGAAAGAAAATCTTAAGAGACCCATCACAAGCATGGAAATTGAAACTGTAATCAGAAATCTTCCAGCAAACAAAAGCCCAGGTCCAGATGGCTTCACAGCTGAATTCTACCAAAAATTTAGAGAAGAGCTAACATCTATCCTACTCAAACTCTTCCAGAAAATTGCAGAGAAAGGTAAACTTCCAAACTCATTCTATGAGGCCACCATCACCCTAATACCAAAACCTGACAAAGATGCCACAAAAAAAGAAAACTACAGGCCAATATCACTGATGAACATAGATGCAAAAATCCTTAACAAAATTCTAGCAATCAGAATCCAGCAACACATTAAAAAGATCATACACCATGACCAAGTGGGCTTTATCCCAGGGATGCAAGGATTCTTCAATATCGGCAAATCAATCAATGTAATTCACCATATTAACAAATTGAGAAATAAAAGCCATATCATTATCTCAATAGATGCAGAGAAAGCTTTTGACAAAATTCAACATCTGTTCATGATAAAAACTCTCCAGAAGGCAGGAATAGAAGGAACATACTTCAACATAATAAAAGCTATATATGACAAACCCACAGCAAACATTATCCTCAATGGTGAAAAATTGAAAGCATTTCCCCTAAAGTCAGGAACAAGACAAGGGTGCCCACTTTCACCACTACTATTCAACATAGTTCTGGAAGTTTTAGCCACAGCAATCAGAGCAGAAAAAGAAATAAAAGGAATCCAAATTGGAAAAGAAGAAGTAAAACTCTCACTGTTTGCAGATGACATGATCTTCTACATAGAAAACCTAAAGACTCCACCAGAAAATTATTTTTGCATTAAAAATTTTTCTTTTTACTAACATAAATTTATGCTTTTATTAATTTATTTATTCTGATTTTTTTGTGGCATGTACTTTCTTGTTCTTTTTCTAGTTTTTGAGTTGGATGATTAATTTTTATTTTCATTTTATCAATATCTGATGTTATCAATTTCCCTGTGATCACTGTTTTACTTGTACCCCATAGATTCCTATATATATTTTCATCAATATTTTTGAAGAAATTCTGCAATCGGTTTGTACTTCTATTTTGACCCAACAATTGTATAATAGTGAGTTTTAAAATTTCCAAGTAGAAGGTTTTTAAAGTTTTTATTATGAATTTATGGTCTATTGCATTGTTAATAGATATTTTTTAATTATCTTTATTTGATGAGATGTTTTCTATGATCAGTTTTAAAGAGTGTTCCATGTTCACTTGGAAAATAACATGATGTTATCTAAGTTTTTGTTTATTCTTGCTTCTCCTTCTTGTAGTTTCTGAATTTTGAAGGTTGTTGTTGTGTTATTTGGGTAGATAGATTTATTATGGCTTTTTGTAAATTGCAGCCTTTAGCATAAAACTTGTCCTTCTTTGTCTTCCTCAGTGCCTTTTGGGCTGAAGTATTGCCACACATCTAGATCCCAGGTTTTGATTTGTATTCATTTTATACTCTTGCTCATCCTTTTATTTTCAGCCTTTCGGAATTACTTTATATCTTGTATTATGCAGTTATATTGACTTTTTTTCGGAGTCACTTTGAACATTTAAAAACAACTTTTCTGATTATAAAAGTAAATGTGCTTTCTGTGAAACAAATGGTAACTATATAGAAAGTATAAAGAAGGAAAAAACCCAAGCACTTTTACCCTCCACTCCAAGGACAACTGCTATTAGCAATGTACTTCATTTACCTGTTTTTCTCTTCTTTGTAAAACATTTCTGATACAAAATTTCTATTTTATATGTTGCCTATTTAAAAAAAAAACATTATTCTTCAGGACATGAATTGCATCTTCCACTTGTTTTCAGAACCATTGGTGGCAGTAAATTCATTTTTCTTGTGCGCCCACATACAAGTGTTCAGAATGCCCACGCATGCATTTATACTGAAGTACATATATTATTTTTTGAAAACTGACGTAGGATTTCTTATTACAAATTCTGTGATTATGTGGACTATGTTGTCTGCCTTCTGGTTTGGCTAGCCTCTTCAATAGTGGGTCAAGATGAGTAGTGACAACTGTCCTCCAAACTGGGATTCTTTTGAAATGGAGGTGGCAGTATTAATATCTAGCTCAGGATAAGAGGCATAAACCAAGATATTCCAGGGAAAACTTGAATCTATAATCATCTTATAGATGAGCTCTATCCTGAGGATTCTTCCAGACATTCCTCCTGGTAGGCTGCCTACATTCTGGTACAGTTGAGGATGATGGGGTTTTAGACCTTCTCTCTCCCCCCTCCCCCTTTTTTTTTGGTTTGTTACATATATTCTTTCTTCTCAACAGTGATTCTTGTCTAACTAATTGATGTTTTTATTGCATTAGTCAAGAATTATCTATTTGTTATGATTATTGATCTTGATGTTCTTCAACTTCCAGTTTGGTTTTCATGGTGAATCCAAGGGTTTGAAGAAGTTCTTGTGAGAATGACCTGTCTTTTGATTCTTCTAGCTTTGTGTTTTCCCACTTCCTAGACTGTCTGTTCAAGATATTACTTGTGCAAATGGCCTTTGTCATAATTTTATCCTGTTTCTATATATCCTGTGTACAGTAGACACATTGAAGATGTTGAAGACATCTCTATTAAATATTTATTTTTAAAGGGTCTTTATTGGAGTACCATTGATTTACAGTGTTATGTTAGTTTCAGGTGTATAGCAAAGTGAATCAGTTAAACATATACATATATTCACTCTTTTTTGAAAAGATTTTTTCCCATTTTTTTCTGTATTTTTTCAATACAGAGTATTGAATAGAGTTCTCTGCGCTATAAGTAGGTTCGTATTCATTACCTATTTTACATATATTAGGGTACATATGTCAATCCCAATCTCCCAATTTATCCCTTGTCTCTTGGTAGCCATAAGTTTGTTTTCTACATCTGTGACTCTACTTCTATTTTATATCTATTAAATGTTTCTTTAATTTGCAAAACATCTGTGAGCTCAAACTTGCTTGACATATTAATGTTCTTGGTTACTGCACATTCAACTTCATAGAGCTGAATGAGAGCAAAAGTCTGATCCTTTAAGTAGGTAATTACAGTTCGTGTCTACTTGGCAGAATGATGGTATCAGTAGTTATAATAGCAAGAAACAACAAGAGCCCCAATGAACAGCAAATTCTAGACATGGTCAGATTTTTCTCTAACCAAGATGGTTTTCTGAACAGTTGTGTCATAAGCAAGGGCTTCCCAGGTGGTGCTAGTGGTAAAAAACCCCCCTGCCAGTGCAAAGACGTAAGAGCCGCGGGTTCAGTCCCTGAGTTGGAAAGATCCCCAGGAGGAGGGTATGATAACCCACTCTAGTATATTTGCCTGGAGAATTCCATGAACAGAGGAGGCTGGTGGGCTACAGTCCATAAGGTCACAAAGTGCGGGACGTGACTAAAGCGACTTAGCGCAACACATCACAGCACCATAAGCAATGGTGTCATCAGTGTTTATGGCCCAGTTGAAATTCTGACCACTGAACTTCCAATCTTGAGGATGTGGGAGAGCCACCACCAGCATCGTCATAGACCTGTGATGTGTCTTCACTGACTTCATGAAGGGCTTTCACTACATGGTCCAGCATGCCACAAAACATGCCATCATTCAGTTATCAAAATGAATATGGCTGAAGAAGATGTAGATGGAATTAATCTAAATCTTGTCCAAGATGCTGAAAACTTATGTGTTTCAATTGTTCACAAACATGAGAAGCATCAGTTACCCTTCTTGTTCTCACAAATCTTATGTTTCCCCTGAACTTAACATTGAAATGATTGACCCTTGGTTAATGAAGTTTTCTGCACACAAAAAGATGTCTCTAGTCCCTAGACATCAAGTATTTCTTCTTCAAAAGGAGGATTAATATGTAATACAACACTGCTTCTTGTGTCAAATAAGATCAATAAATTTCATCTGACAGTAACTATTCTGTTAAAGCTCTAAGCTGTGGCAATGGCACTTGGCTCATTGACAATACTGAGACCAGTGATATTTCCAGAAGTGTTTGTGCCCCAGCATTGGGAATCATGAAAGCTCTCCTGTGGTGATCTGCCAACTGGCCAAAGTAATCCCCTGCAATTTTGTTCATCTTCAAACCAAATTTTTAACAGACGATCTTATACGTCCCCTAGATTTTCGGTTTGCTTGTCTTATTGGAGAACTGAATCATCAAACTTCAGCTCAATTGTACATTTGAAACCAAAAATCATGGGGTAACTTGATTATCATCTGTGGTCAATCATGTGTCTGTAAAAGTGAAATATCTTGGATGATCTTTTCCCTTGAGCATTGACAATGCTCCCAGCCTGCTTATCCTGGGAGAGACCCTCTTGAATCTTTGGTATCTGTGACATGGCATAAGTGCCAATTTAATTTTGTGTCTCTTCAACATGGTTTCTGGGGAAGACCAATCTGGCTCATTAGAGGAAGACAGACACAAGAGCCACCACATTCAATAATCTTATTATTTCAAAGTATAAAAATATAAAAGCTGGGCTTCCCTGGAGGCTCATTGGTAAAGAATCTGCCCGCTAGTGTAGGAGACACAGGTTTGATCCCTGTTCTGGGAAGATCACACATGCCATGGAGTAAGCCCATGCACCACAACTACTGAGCCTGTGCTCTAAAGCCTGGGACCTGCAACTCCTGAACCCAAGGGCCACAACTCCTGAAGCCCACATGCCCTGGAGCCCATGCTCTGCAACAGAAGCCACTGCAATGAGAAGCCCATGCACCGCAACTAGAGGAAAGCCCCCGCAGGAACAGAGACCTAGAGCAGCTAAAAGTAAATGAATACAATTAAAAGAAAAGAAACTCAATGAACTCAGTCTTATCAAAATAAACACTGCATCAAAAACACCTTGAAGAAGTGGAAGAGACAATCACTGAGTATATTATCAGTGCATATTCCCAACAGAGGGTTAGTACTAGGACACATAAGAACTCCTTCAAATCAATGGGAAGAAGATAAAGTCAGTTGAAAGATAGGGGGAAAAAGGTATGGGATAATTTACAGCAGATCAGAAAAGTAAACCCGAGTAATCAATAAAATGTTAAAAGATGTTCCATTTCATTACAAATCAGAAAACATAAAAATCACAACCACTACTCCATCATAAAAAAAATATGATGATGAAGAGTCCAAGTGCTAGCAAAGATGTGGATTAATGAAAACTCTTTGTATGCAGCTTGAGGAAGTTTGAATTGGTATGCCATTTTGGAGAACAAACAGGCAACATCTAGTAAAGTTAAAAGAAAATCCCCTGACCAAGAACCTCCAATGCTGAGAGGGTATCCTGAAGATTCTCTTACCAACATATCCAGGGAGATGTATGTCAGTGTTATTTTTCACTGAGCACTGTTCAGTTACTGTAATTTAGATCATGCATGTCGTTACAAAACTTTAAATTATAATGCTTTGGCTATATGAATACTTAATTAATATAATTTATATTAATGTAAAGTAAACAGACACTTGGCAAAAATACCCAATGGTTCTAATGCACTCATTCACTTCCTTTGCGTTTATCATGCCTACCACGTGCTGCATGGCGTATTAATGCTGTGGTAAATGAGATGAACGAGACACTGTAGCTACTAGTTATTAATGTAAGTTGAAAAATTACTCAAATACTCTTATCCCTGCTCTTATAAATGTTACTGTCCAGAGGGAAGCTGTGACTCTGCAGGGGAAGTAACACTTTCTAAATGAATCCACCTGTCTCCTGTTGTCTTTCTCTTGTGATCATAGATGGATAATACTCAGTAATCACTGGCTGATGGGGATCACTGATAAAGTTTTTGCTTACCTATATCCTGGGCTTTCATCTGTTAAAAGACATTAAAGACATCCATTTAGTCACTAGCAGGAAATGAATATCAGATACAAAATGGCTTGTGAAATTACAAAGCACAGACAGAAATAATTTCCTGAAGTTCCATCTTTCAGAGCAGTTCCATTCTTGGCTTCTAAGATGCAGAGGAAATAAGAATAAAACCTGATAAAGAAAGACGGGAAAACGTTTCTTCAGTACTTTTAGTACAGTATCTAATGCCTTGCTCCTAAATCTTTTCGGAGGAAAATGATGTGTTTTTAAAAGTTTTTTTTTTTTTTTAAATCAGAGAAGGATGTTGACAACATCTGTGTCCCATCTATCAAATGCAGTGTCCTATATATATTTCAAGATGACAAACTGATTTTTCTATTCAAGATATTCACCAAAGTCATGAACACTTCTTTCTTGGTTGGTAAACTGGATTTTAATCTCATAATCTTGATTTCAGGGCCTGCAGTGTTGATCTCATTGAACCTGTTTATGGGATGGAAATATTGCAGGCAATCTATGTCCTACTTCTATTTAGAGATGAATACTTTTGTGTGAATTTTGGGTGAAAATAACCTCAGACTATCGGCAACATGAAAAATGTTTCTGCTTCGATAAAATGATTCCTGCTTGTAGCATATGTGTCCGAACTGTGCATCTCTAGATGGATATCTCTGGCTTTGTGCGGCAGCAATGAGAAGAAAAGAGACTTTTTTTTTTTTGCTTCTAGTCTTACTAGAACACTTTTGGAGAATCTCTGCTGTCCACAGTTACTTCTTGTTTGCCCTGTTGCTGCAGAAGGGATCCGTTCCTTGAGACTACAGCTATTTTATTCCAATACACTTTGTGTTGTTACTACTCTACAGAAGCAGAGTGAAGTCACGTAGAAAATTTAGTATTGGCATCAAGATTTGTGATGCGACACACACCAATGTGGGAGGTTTATTGTTTATGTGATGCAGCTTTCTGGGCAAAGTGGTGTTTGAGAAACAAAGGAAGGAGACTGGCTTGGGGTGTTTATTTAAGTTAGGGGCTGGGGCTGGAGTGAGGGTTCCCACACGCAGGAATGAGCTTGTGTAGTTTAATTTTTCAGTACAGCCAAAGGAAAAAGCACTCAGAGTTTCTTATCAGCCAGCCCAGATGTGGGGCACAGGACTCTGGGCGATCCCATGGACTTTACCCTTTCAGGCTCCTCTGTCCATGGGGTTTTCCAGGCAAGAATACTGGAGTGGGTTGCCAAGCCCTACTCCAGGGGATTTTCGCGACCCAGGGATCCGGTCCAGGTCCCCTGCTCCTCCTGCATCGGCAGGCGGGTTCTTTACCTCTAGTGCCACCTGGGAAGCCCCAAAAGTTGTCAGCAAACATTAAAAAAAAAAGAAATCGATTCTCTTATACTATGTGTATCCTCTGCTGCTATCACAGCAATGACCCCACCCTCCTTTACATGAGAGAATAAGGAACAAATCTCTGTTTTACAAAGACACCTACACTTAAAAATCCATTCCCACCTGATATACAAAGTGCATCAAATCACGAATTCTTTAACTTGGACTCATTTTCTCTATTTATTTGTAACATTGGTTTTTTTTTTTTTTTCGGCTGTGCTGGGTCTTCATTGCTGCTCAGGCTTTTATCCTAGTTGTGGCAAGCGGGGGCTACTCTCTAGCTGCAGTGTGCGGGCTTCTTGTTGTGGTGGCTTCTCTTGTGGGGCACAGGTTCTAGGGTGCATGGGCTACAGTAGCTGTGGCACATGGGCTTAGTTGCTCCATGGCATGTAGGATCTTCCGGGATCAGGGGTAGGATTGGATCCATGTGTCCTGCGTTGGCAAGCAGATTTTTCACCACGGAGCCACCACGGACACTCCAACATCAGGTATTGTACTAAACTTTCTCTAAATTTAACACTCACTTACGTATCTTTTAATGTATTGCTTTTAAAATTTTATTTATTTCTATACAGCATATGGGATCTTAGTTCTCCGTCCAGGGATTAAACCCACCCCCATGCATTGGGAGTGCAGAGTCTTAACCATTGGATTGTCAGGGAAGTCCCTACTTACATGTTTTTTGGTGCTTAATTTTTTTTTTTTTTTTTTTTTTAGCACTTAGTTTGTTCAAATCCAGTTAAAATACGTGTTTATTAGCCCAGATCTGATTAAACAGTTTTAAAGCGAGCTGTCAGATTTAGGTCGAGTAGTGAATCTGGTCCCAATCAATACTTGGAATATCTGAGGAGATAGAAGGTGACATGAACAGGAGGAAAGCAGAGAGGACATAGGGCACCATTATCTTCTGCAGGTTTGTAAGAGAACCCACAAAAGGGAAAATAGCATAGGCAGAGAATACCTTTTTTCCTCCTTCTCCTAAAGAGGGTGGAGGGTTTCTAGGCAGGATGGAGGAAATCATCCAAGAAGAAAACTAGAGAGAGAAGTATTCCTGGAATTGGTGGAGCGGATCAAGCCCAGTGATGACTGTGGGTAGGAAGTCAGTGTGCAGCTCAGCAGGGACAGGAAGACGTGTCTGGAGTCATCACAGGCAAAGGCTCTGCCTGCCAGCTTTGGGAGAAGCTCTTCTTCCTGGGATGGTGTGGAGCAGCCCCAGCTCTGGCTGGGGTGGAGACTAAAGCTTTAGGACAAAGATGATGGAAGAACAGGCAAGGGTGTTTGTGAATTTCAGGAGGCCGAGAAGATTATGATATAAAATAGAAATATGAGGAGATAGGTGAAACAAAATGAAATGGTTACTTTGGAGTCATGTTTCATACCAGGGAATGGATAAAAAATGGTGAAGACGCTTAGTAATTCTTAGGAGAAAAACAACAAAGTAAGTTGGGAACAAAATTCCAGATTATATTCATCAATATGTTCACAGATTCAGTCATTATACATGACTGAATTGATTGCATGCTCATTATGTACCAGTGTTTAGGTACAGGGAATAAAAAGGTAGGAAAGATGAGGCTCTCCCTGAAGGGGCTGGTGGTCTAGTCCAGTGCTTGGAAGGATGGAGGGATAATGTCTTGACTAGAGGCAAGTTCCGGGGAAGTTAGGAGACAGACTAAAACCAGACACATTCTAAGATGATGTTTACATAGGCTTTAGGAAGAAGGAATGTTAATTTTTGCTTTTTCTAATTGATAAGGTGCTATCTGTGGATACATTTTTCTAGAAGTAAAATTTACTTTTAAAATAAATAGAGTTATAACTTAAATCTGAGCTAAGGGCTTCCCTGCAACTCAAGACATAGGTGAAATGGGTGTAGAACTTCAGTTTTCTGTGAATTCCCAAGGGCAAGCATGGGGAAGGGGCTAAATAATAATCTTAAGATCACTCCATCTATGGAGTGTGGGTCCTCCCCAAGTCAACTCTCACATGAAACTCCATCGGCAGGTCCCATATTATCCAGTGGAACTATGCCATAGCCTGAGTTTCCTTGGGGTGACAACCACAAAAAGAGACAAAGAAGTGAGGCTTTGTCTGCTCCTGGAAGGTCAACCCACTGCATAGCTTTGGGCAAATGGAGTTACTCTGAGGCTGTGATTTAGGGGAACTGAAAAATCACCTTTAGCCCCACAGCTGTCTCTCCTAGTTGCCATCTATGGCATGTAAAGTTTCACCAGCAAAGATTCATTTATTTGGACTAGAACTATGTATGTGTCCATAGAAGGGACAATGGGGAGCCATAACTTTCTGTTAGAACTTGAGAAGGTGAGTTTTTATTGTGAAAACAGAATGCGCCCTTGTGGCTGAGATACAGAACTCGGTGGGTTTTGGTGGTAGTGTAGAAGGAAGGACCAATCCTGGGTATTAAGATCTATTCAGTGAGAGATAACTCAGGAGGGTGCAGCTGTGCTTACTGATTTCAGTAGCAGGCAGAAAGAAGACACAGGGATGCAGAGAGATAGGGAGTTAGCGGGATGAGAAAAGGGAAGTGAGTGTGAGGTCAGAGTGGAGGGCTGGTGACATTAAAACTTGATTTGCTCATTAACTCAATTCCCCAGGGTCCCAACCCTTTGGTAAACTCCATTTTGAATTATTTTTCTCCACTTTTTTTTTTTTTAGTATTTAATTTTGTGTGTGTGTGTGTAGTTTTGCATTACCTTGTCTTTTTCTGGGTTGTGTCAGCATCACCTAGTTTGGACTAAGATCCAAAATTTCTGTTTAAAATGTCTTTGCCAATATTCAGGAAATTCATACTTTTTTCAAAAGCCAAAATGTCCTTTGGCAGTAATCATGGAGTGTTTTGCAGCAAAAAGCATTTAAAGGATATAGTGTGGCATCACTTCACCAAATGCTATTTCAGCTTCAGGAACTGTACACAGAGACTATGGGAAAACAGTTAATAAAGCTTGGTGCATTTTTGCACTTAACTATTAACTAAAGAATTATAGATATTTAAACAGAATATAAAGTGGGAAAGTGAACTGTGTCCATGAACAAGGAGTACTCAAGAAAACCATTCTGCAGACACCATCTGAGTTTCAATAATGAGAACCTTCAGTAAATGCCTATGCTGGGAGAAATGTTTTATTAATGCCATGTTACTGGTTGTTTTAGAAATGCTTTTAAAAATGGCTCTAGAAGCATCCATGAAACTGAGATGTACAAGGGGAAAGTGGGACTAACCAAAGAGTGTTGTCTGGGGCCTCTTCAGGCAGAGACCAGGCCAGATGAGAAGATGCTATGGGCTGAGGATGGCTGAAGAGGGGCAGAGGGCAGTTGGAGGGTGAGAAAGCAGGGCCCTGTGCCACAGGGGTCAACATTGTGATGGCTTATTTCTACAAGAGTAGGTATGTTTCCAGCATCCAGATTCTGTGCTATTTGTTTTCTTGTCTATCCCAATGCCAGTATTATATTAGTCATATACTACCGTTTTATAATAAATCTTGATACTGGGGGTATTTTTTTTTTTTACAGAAGTTTAGATTAAGCTGAATTAGGACAGCATTTAAACATCAGTACAGAATGCTCCTCATTATACAAAGGCACTTTCCTCCCAAAGTTTATTCTTTCTTTACTAAATTATTCTTATTATTTGCCTTTTGTTTTTCCATTGGAATTTTAGAAATTGTTTTAAGAATTGTAGGATGAACAGTTTGGCAAAACTTGTAGTCAGAGAATGAAATTATTATTTCTGAAACAAAAATGTTTTGGGGCTTAAGACAGTAATGAGATACTGTGTGTGTGTGCTAAGTCTCTTCGGTTGTGTCTGACTCTTTGCAACCCTATGGACTGTAGCCCGCCAGGCTCTGCTACCCATGGGTTTCTTCAGGCAAGAGTATTGGAATGGGTTCCTATGCCCTCCTCCAGGGGACCTTCCCGACCCAGAGATCGAACCCACATCTCTCATGTCTCCTGGACTGGCAGGTGGATTCTTTACCACTAGTGCCATACTGCACCCCACTCCGGTGCTCTTGCCTGGAAAATCCCATGGATAGTGGAGCCTGGTAAGCTGCAGTCCATGGGGTCGCCAGGGGTTGGACATGACTGAGTGACTTCGCTTTTACTTTTCACTTTCACGCATTGGAGAAGGAAATGGCAACCCACTCCAGTGTTCTTGCCTGGAGAATCCCAGGGATGGGGGAGCCTGGTGGGCTGCCATCTATGGGGTCGCACGGAGTCGGACACGACTGAAGTGACTTAGCAGCAGCAGCAGCAGCAGCGCCATACTATACTACATGCCTATTGGAATGGTGAAAATTCAGAACACTGACAACACCAAATGCGGATATGGAGCAATAGAAACTTCCATTCATTTCTGATGGTCATACAAAATAGCATAGCTGCTTTGGAAGACTGTTAGCAGTTTCTTACAAAATGAAGTATATTCCTACCACTCAGTCCAGCAACAGTCCTCCTTGGAATTTACTCAAATGAGTTAAAAACTTATTCCATACAAAAGGCTGCACACAAATACTTATTGTGGCTTTATTCATAATTGCCAAATCTTAGAAGCAAACTTAGGTGTCCTTTGGTGGGTGAATGGAGAAAAAACTGGGTACATCCTGACAATGGAATATTATTTGGCAATAAAAGAAAGAGGCTATCAAGCCACAAAAGATATTTGGAGGAACTTTAAATGCATATTGTTAAGCAAAAGAAGCCAATCTGCAAAGGCTGTGTACCATATGGCTCTAAGTATATGACCTTCTAGAAAAGGTAAAACTATGCAGACAGTGATTGCAAGAGGTGCTGTGGGAGAAATTTTTTTTAAAGTGTTTTTGGAGAATTTCCAGAATGAGACAATGAGATTGAACTAGACTGAGATGGGTAGCCCTGTTATTTGCTTTCATAGCATCTTATCCTCACCCAGAATGTGAGATTTATGTTATTGTACTGCAGTTCTTGCTGCTTTCTGCTTGGGTGTAAGCTTCTTAAAGGGAGTGCTCAGTTTTATTTTTGGTTGTGGTAGCAGAAAACTTGACTCTTTTGTGGTGTTCAAAACATTTGGGAATGTGTTATGCTAATTATACAATGTAATAAGAATCTAAAGAGGAAATGGGAGAAGTTTAAGGAAAAAAACAAACAACCCCCTAATGCTCATTTGCATGAAGAAATGGAATAAAAATGAAACAATAAAACCCAAATCTTAAGCCGCAGTATATCTGCTATGACCAGATTTTATGTTTAGACATGAGGATTTTACTTTCATAGGGTTCACTTATAGAAAAATAAATTTGCAATTTGAATGTGCTGCAAATTGCCTTCTAGAAAGTATCTTAGGTAAAGGCAAACAAGCTATTCTTCCTTAAAAAATACCCCTAAAATTTCTAACTTGAAAAATGTTAGTAAGCATTGCACTTAAAGGAAAATAATGGTGATTAGGCTTTTAGAGGAAAACGCTTAGGTATACTTTTGTTCCTTCTCCACTTATACTGTATTTAAATGCTGCCCAGCCAGTTTTCGCTGCCCTTGGAAATTCACTATTTTGCACAGTGGCTTTCTGCTCTAGCCTCTTTTGATTTCCTTTTTTTTTTCCCCTTTGGTATTCTCCAGTGAACCCCCTTCCTCCCCTATCCTCTGCCACTAACTAACCAGGATTATCTCTCACTTAAAGATGTCAGAAGATGCCACAAGAGAGGGATAAGACAAACCACTAACAGGAAAAAATAGCATCAGAGCCCAGTTAACTAACAAGGGTTTGCTGCTGCTGCTGCTGCTAAGTCGCTTCAGTCATGTCCGACTCTTGTGACCCCATAGACGGCAGCCCACCAGGCTCCCCTGTCCCTGGGATTCTCTAGGCAAGAACACTGGAGTGGGTTGCCATTTCCTTCTCCAAAGCATGAAAGTTAAAAGTCAAAGTGAAGTCGCTCAGACGTGTCTGACTCTTCGAGACCCCATGGACTGCAGCCCACCAGGCTCCTCCGTCCATGGGATTTTTCCAGGCAAGAGTACTGGAGTGGGGTTCCATTGCCTTCTCCGAACAAGGGTTTAGTATTAAGATATAGAAAGAACTTCTGTGAATAAATAAGAAAAAGGTAGACAATCCAGTAGAAAAAAAGTGGGAAAAAAAGAATGGAAATGCTATTTAACACTGCAGAGACTTCCCATAAAATTGGCAGAATCTAGTAAAATTGATAATACCGAGTGCAGCCAAAGGTCTTAAGCTGTGGGAATGCCCATCTGCTGCTGCAGGAAATGCATTTTGGCACAATCCCTTTTGGAAACCGAAAAACAACTTATATTACCTAGTAAAGTGGAACATGACTATACTATATGACCTAGCCATTCTCAGGAAGATTTGATACCTGTGTATTAGAAGACAGATACCTGAATGTTTACAGCAGTAATATTTATAACAGGAAAAACACTGGAAATACTGAAATGTTCATTTATTTATTTTTTTTTCAGTCAGCTAAGTTGTTTCTGAATCTTTGCAACCCCATGGATTGCAGCACTTCAGGCTTTCCAGTCCTTCTCTGTCTCCCAGAGTTTGCTCAAATTCATGTCCATTGAGTCAGTGATATCATCCAAACGTCTCATTCCTCTGTCGCCCCCTTCTCCTCCCATCCTCAATCTTTCCCAGCACCAGAGTCTTTTCTAATGAGTCAGTTCTTCGCATTAGGTGGCCAAAGTATTGGAGCTTCAACTTCAGCATCAGAACTTCCAGTGGATATTCAAAAGGGTTGATTTCCTTTAGGATTGACTGGTTTGATCTCCTTACTGTCCAAGGGACTCTCAGAAGTCTTCTTCAGAACCATCAGTTCTTTGGTGCTCATGCTTCTTTATGGTCCAACTCTCATATCCATACATGGGTACTGGAAAATATGATAGCTTTGACCATATGGACCTTTGTTGGCAAAGTGATGTCTCTGCTTTTGAATATGCTGCCTAGGTTTATCATAGCTTCACTTCCAAGGAGCAAGTGTCTTTTATTTTCATGGCTGCAGTCATTGTCTTCAGTGATTTTGGAGCCCAAGAAAATAAACTCTGTCACTGTTTCCACTTTTCCCCCATCTATTTGCCATGAAGTGATTGGACAGGATGCCACAATCTTAATTTTTTGAATGTTGAGTTTCAAGCTTTCAAGCCAGCTTTTTCACTCTCTTTCACCCTCATCAAGAGTCTCTTCAGTTCCTCTTCACTTTCTGTCATTTGAGTGGTATCATTTCCATATTGGAGGTTGTTGATATTTCTACTGGTAATCTTGTTTCCAGCTTGTGATTCATCCAGCCAGGCATTTTGAATGATGTATTACTCTGCACATAAAAGTTAAATAAGCAGCGTGACAATATACATCCTTGAACTCCTTTCCCAGTTTTGTCCCATGTCCAGTTCTGTTGCTTTTTAACCTGCGTACAGGTTTCTCAGGAAACAGGTAAGGTGGTCTGGTATTCCTATCTCTGAGAATTTCCCACAGTTTGTGGTGATCTATATAGTCAAAGGCTTTAGTGTAGTCAAGGAAGATGTTTTTCTGGAATTCCCTTGCTTTCTCTATGATCCAATGAAAATCGGCAATCTCTGGTTCCTGCACCTTTTCTAAACTCAGTTTGTACATTTTAAAGTTCTCAATTCATGTACTTCTGAAGACTAGTTTGAATTATTTTGAGCATAACTTTGCTGGCATGTGAAATGAGGGCAATTTTATGGTAGTTTGAACATTCTTTGGCATTGCCCTTCTTTGGTATTGGAATGAGAACTGATCTTTTCCAATCCCGTGGCCACTGCTGAGTTTTCCAAATTTGCTGACATAGTGAGTGCAGCACTTTAACAGCATCATCTTTTAGGATTTGAAATAGCTCAGCGGAATTTCATCTCCTCCGCTAGCTGTGTTTGCAATAATACCTCCTAAGGCCCACTTGACTTCACACTCCAGGATGTCTGGCTCGTTAGGGGAGTGACCATATCATTGTGATTATCTGGATCATTAAGAGCTTCCTTGTATAGTTCTATGTACTCTTGCCACCTCTTATTAAATTCTTCTGCTTCTGTTAGGTCCTTGTCGTTTCTGTCCTTTATTGTGCCCATCCTTGCATGGGCACAATATATTCCCTTGATATCTCCAATTTTCTTGATGATATCTCTAGTCTTTCCCATTCTGTTGTTTTCTTCTATTGCTTTGCACTGTTCATATGTGAAGACTTTCTTATTTCTCCTTGTTATTCCCTGGAATTCTGCATTCAGTTGGGTATATCTCTCCCTTTGTCCCTTACTTTTCACTTCTCTTCTTTCCTCAGCTCTTTGAAAACCTCTTCAGACAATCACTTTGCCTGTTTGCATTTCTTTTTCTTTGAGATGGTTTTAGTCACTGCCTCCTGTACAATGTCATGAACCTCTGTCCATAATTCTTCAGTCATTCTGTCTATCAGATCTAATCTCTTGAATCTATTTGCCACCTCCATTGTACAATCATAAAGGATTTGATTTAGATCATACCTGAATGGCCTAGGGTTTTCCCTACTTTCTTCAATTTAAGCCTTGATTTCACAATAAGTAACTCTTGATCTGAGCCACAGTCAGTTCCATGTCTTGTTTTTGCTGAGTGTATAGGGCTTCTCCCTCTTTGGCTGCAAAGAACATAATCAATCTGATTTCAGCATTGATTATATAGTGATGTCCATGTGTAGAGTTGTCTTTTGGGTTGCTGGAAAAGGATATCTGCTGTGACCAGCATGTTCTCTTGACAAAACTCTGTTAGCTTTAGCCCTACTTCATTTTGTACTCCAAGGTGAAACTTGCCTAATACTCCAGATATCTCTCTTGACTTCCTAATTTTGCATTCCAGTTCCCTATGGTGAAAAGGAGATATATATATAATGCTGTTAGTTCTAGAAGGTCTTGTAGCTCTTCATAGAACCATGCAACTTCAGCTTCTTTGGCATTAATGTTTGGGGCATAGACTGGGATTACTGTGATACTGAATGGTTTGCCTTGGAAATGAACTGAGATCATTCTGTTGTTTTCAAGATTGCACCCAAGTACTCCATTTTGGACTGTTTTGTTGACTATGATGAATGCTCCATTTCTTCTAAGGGATTCTTGCCCACAGTAGTAGATATAATAGTCACCTGAATTAAATTCTTCCATCCCTGTCCATTTTAGTTCACTGATTCCTAAGATGTTAATGTTCAGTCTTGCCATCTCCTGCTTGACCACATCCAATTTACCTTGATTCATGGAACTAACATTCCAGGTTCCTATGCAACATTGTTTTTTTACAGCATTAGGCTTTACTTTTACTGCCAGATACATCCAAAACTGAGCATCATTTCTGCTTTGACCCAGCCACTTAATTCTTTCTGGAGCTATTAGTAATTACCCTCTGCTCTTCCCCAATAGCGTATTGGACAATATATTGGACCTTCCGACCTGGGGGGCTCATCTTCCAGTATTATTTATTTTTCTATTTTCATTCTGTTCATGGGGTTCTCCAGGCAAGAATACTAGAGTGGGTTGCCATTTCGTCCTCCAGTGGATCATGTTTTTTCAGAACTCTCTCCTATGACCCATCCATCTTGGGTGGCCCTGCACAGCATTGCTTGTAACTTTATTGAGTTACAAAAGTCCCTTCACCACAACAAGGGTGTGATCCTTGATGATCCTTGAAGATCATGATGGGATCCTTGAAGATCATGATCGGATCCTTGAAGATCATGATGGGATCCTTGAAGATCATGATGGGATCCTTGAAGATCATCACTTCCCTGCGATGAAAGGGAAGTCTTCATCAAGATGGATAAATAAGTATGGAATAATTATACAGTAAGTTACTACACTGCAGCGAATGAATCCACTTCAGTACATACATGACATGAATGATCTTAAAGAAGTTAGAGAAGAAGAGACACGGTATTATTTCACTACAGATGTTCAAACATGGGGACACACAGGTTGTAAAGATTGAAACACTAACTAGTGATTGATTGCCATTTCAGGACAGTAGTTACCACTGACTGAGAAGAACAAGAAGGGATTCAATCAGTGAGAGCACGGAGTGGCTTGTAGGGGCAGGATTATTCTATTTCTTGATATGGGTAGTAGGTAAACGAATGTTTGGTTTATTTAAAAGGTACAGAAGCATTCTATATAAACTTGCATGTAAGTTACATTTTATAATTTTAGCAAAAGGCACGTATATGTGGGGCAGTAACTTCCCTCAGATCCGTGGTCAGCTTACTTTGACCTTGATGCCATTAATTGTGTTCTTTTATTTCAGACCTTTCTCTTCCACTCAGCGGGCAGCTGCTTATTTATGCCTTTTCAATTTCCTTCCTTCTCCTTCAGTATTCTTCTGCCTCCCTCACTCTTTAGTATTCTGATTGCAGGCCACCAACCTGTGAGCCTATCTCAGTATTGTCCCTCCTGGGTCTGGACAGCAGTAAAATACAGAAAAGAAATGGTTCACACCTAGGCAAGAACTGAATTATGGAACTTAATACATTAACTAATTACCTAAGCTTATATTAACTGGAGACTGCGTGTGCCACGCTGGCTGCTAAGTTTTGGGTATAAAGCCCTTATCCCGGCAGGGGAGCCCCAGCCTATTTAGCCTGGCAGGCAGGTGTCCTCTGGGTTGCCAGGACCGGTTACCTGGTGATGGTTGCTGTGGCAGGGCTATTTGTGGGAGGAGATCTATGTCTGCTGCAGGGGAAGAGGTGGCAGCTATATAAGAGATTTGCTCTCTTTGGACTTGAAGTCCACGCATGCGATCAAACCAGTCAATCCTAAATGAAATGAACTCTGAATATTCACTGGAAGGACTGACGCTGAAGCTGAAGCTCCAATATTTTGGCCACTTGATGCTGAGTCAACTTATTGGAAAAGACCTGGGTGCTGGGAAAGATTGAGGGCAGAAGAAGGGAGTGACAGAGGATGAGATGGTTGGATGGCATTATCCACTTAAAGGGCAAGTTGGAGTAAATTCTGGGAGATAGTGAAGGACAGGGAAGCCTGGTGTGCTGCAGTCCACGGGGTCGCAAAGAGTCGGACACGACTGAGTAACTGAACAACAACGTGAAAGAAATTTTAAAAATAAAGCAGATACTTTAACACTGCATAGAGGAACTGTTAATAAATAGACTGGGAAAGACTAGTGGTTAATAAACCCATGCAGTGAGGTTTTTCTCTTACAAGCTTCCACGGTGGTGTTTTATTCCCTATTTATTTTGCATTAGCCATGAACTGTCACTCCCCCCACTCCCCAACTTTGTCTTCTTCAATGTATTTTTACTTGGTCTTTTCAGATTGATATTAAGACTGTAAGAGAGAGAGAACTTGCATTTATACCCCACATGGAAATTAACAGGTAATCTTTCATATGGTATGGCTAAATACCCCAGATGGTAAAGAACCAGCCTGCCAATGCAGGAAATGTAAGAGATGCTGGTTGGATCCCTGGGTCAGGAAGAGGAAATGGCAACCCACTCCAGTTATTCATGCCTGGAAAACCCTACGGTCAGAGAAGCCTGGCAGACTACAATCCATGGGGTCATGAAGAGTCCAACAGCTGAAGTGATGTAGCACATAGCCCATATAAGCGTTTATTAACGGATCTGTCTAATATGGTTTCAACAATAGGATTGAACCTAATATTTAGTACTATTTAGGTATAACTACTCACAGTGAACCAAATTGACCTTGATGGTTCATTTTCCTAAGAGGAGTAGCTTGTATTTCCTATAAATGAAACAGTCTCAGATTCTTTTATTTTTATTTTTAATTGGAGGATAATTGCTTTCAATGTTGTCTTGATTTCTGCTGTACAACAATGTGAACTAGGTATAAGTATATGTATGTCCTCTTCCTCTTGAACCTCCCTACCACCCCACCCCATCCACACCTCTAGGTCATCACAGAACATCGAGCTGAGCTTCCTGTGCTCAGCAGCTTCCCACTAGCCATTTATTTTGCACATGGTAATGTATATATTTCTCAGTATGTACTCTCTCAATTTGTCCCACCCTCTCCTTCCCCTGCTGTGTTCACAAGTCCATTCTTTACGTCTGTGTTAGACTCTGAGATTCTAATTTGTAAACTAAAGATAAACTTAATAGCATGTAGGAAAAACGACAATCCTTAATATTTGACTTGTTTCTTCCTTTAAAATCCTTTAAAAAAATTCAAAGTAAGGTAACACTTTACACTGTGCAGTGTATGTACAAAACAAAAACATTCTTTTTATAGTATCCCACTATGGAGTAGGGAATGGCAGCCCACACCAGTATTGTTGCCTAGGAAATCGCATGGACAGAGGAGCCTGGCAGGCTACAGCCCATGGGCCCAAAGTGTAGGACTCAACTGAGCACAGCATAGCACACAACGGCACCTATATAGTATGATTTAAGAGAAGTGCTCAAATGCAACGTGTCATCTTAAATATATACCCTTTACTTTGTTGCTAGAAGTTGTTAGGTGTTTGAATACTACATTTCTTTTCTGTTTCAATAACCTACCTACCTGTTCCTTTGGACAGAAATGTGTAAACAGGTAATAGGAGTCATCCTTAGAGAAAGAATTTGAGCATAATGTACTTTAATTATATCATACAATGTTTCTGATTGTTGAGGGAAAATTAAGATGTTGGCAAAGTCATGCATTTTAGACTCAAAGAAGTGACAAGCTGTAGGTAAAACAACATACTTGGAAACTTGAGCCACTGATAATCTTAACCTAAGTAAAACATGAGTTTTTATGAACAAGTTTGGGTTCAAGATGCCAAGTTTTTGAAGGGCTGGTCTCATACATTGCCTGTGTTTTGTGGTTTCGGGATTATTCTCATGCTTCCCAAAACCTTTTTCCACCCATTGGTTGAGACTGTAAATGTCTATGACAGTGGGCAATCCACTGAATTTCAGCTTTTAAAGTGAAGTTGCTCTGGGAGAATATAACACAATGCTTTAAATTCAAACTAAATCCTCTGTTACTGATACCGGATCCTTGGTTAGAGTAGGTTTTGGTAGATGGACAAGAGAAGAGATGGTAGGATGGATCCTCAGTTCAGTTCGGTTCAGTCGCTCAGTCGTGTCCGACTCTTTGCGACCCCATGAATCGCAGCACGCCAGGCCTCCCTGTCCATCACCAACTCCCGGAGTTCACTCAGATTCACGTCCATCGAGTCCGTGATGCCATCCAGCCATCTCATCCTCTGTCGTCCCCTTCTCCTCCTGCCCCCAATCCCTCCCAGCATCAGAGTCTTTTCCAATGAGTCAACTCTTCACATGAGGTGGCCAAAGTACTGGAGTTTCAGCTTTAGCATCATTCCTTCCAAAGAAATCCCAGGGCTGATCTCCTTCAGAATGGACTGGTTGGATCTCCTTGCAGTCCAAGGGACTCTCAAGAGTCTTCTCCAACACCACAGTTCAAAAGCATCAATTCTTCAGTGCTCAGCCTTCTTCACAGTCCAACTCTCACATCCATACATGACCACTGGGAAAACCATAGCCTTGACTAGACGGACCTTAGTCGGCAAAGTAATGTCTCTGCTTTTGAATATGCTATCTAGGTTGGTCATAACGCCATAGTAAGCATTAAAAATCCAAGCTAAACAGTATCTATATATCATGATTTCTTAATAAAACTCAAATGACAGTTACTTCTAACATGTCAATATCATAAGTAGAATTTTAGTGTACATGTGCGTTTATGTGGAATATATCATACCTAAAGTATTTAGAAAAGACATTGACTGTGCCTATTCGCCTTTTGCTAGTGAGTTCTTTATCACACTATAATCTTGAGAATCATGCTGGATACCACGTTTAAACATTTATAAAAAGGTGCACCAGTGCAACAGACATGACTTGGGCAAACTCTGGGAGATGGTGAGGGACAGGGAAGCCTGGTGTGCTGCAGTCCATGGGGTCACGAAGAGTTGGACATAACTTGGTGACTGAACAATTAAAAGGTGTTTAGTAGACGCCCTTTGAAAGACACAGAACACAAATCCCCTCCTTCATGCCTGTGCCATGAGACAGAGGTAGAAATCAGCAGACACAACTACTGTTACTTCCTTAGAAGCTCATGTTGGCTATCCCAGTTTTGCTATAATCATGGGCTTCCCTGGTGGCTCAGAATGTAAAGAATCTGCCTGCAATGCAGGAGACTGGGGTTCGATCCCTGGGTCAGGAATGTTCCTGACCATGTTCCTGACCATCTTCTGAAGAAGGGACCAGCTTCCTACTCCAGTATTCTTGCTTGGAGAATTCCATGGACAGAGGAGCTGGTGGGTTACAGCCCATGGGTTGCAAAGAGTCAGACATGACTGAAGTGACTTAGCACGCATGCACATTGTTAGTAGAAGGCTTCCCTGGTCTCTCAGACAATAAAGAATCTGCTTCCAGTGTAGGAGGCCCAGGTTCAACCCCTGGGTCGGGAAGATCCCCTGGAGAAGGGAATGGCTACCCACTCCAGTATTCTTGCCTGGAGAATTCCATGGACAAAGGAGCCTGGCAGGCTACAGTCCATGGAGTCGCAAAGAGTCAACATGACTGAGGGACTAACCATTTCCCTTTTCATAGTCAGTACATGATAACTGAAAAATGGTTTGGTGTCAGTTATATTAAAGGCAGAGTTAGTACAGAATGTTCCTTTAACACTGGCTAAATACTGAGAAATTTTAAAATTAAATGAACCTTCTTGTGGTAGACAAAAAAACAAAAGAGCTAGTCTTGTCAACTTATGGAAAGCCAGTCCTTGAATACATGTTTCAGACAAAATCCATTTGTTGGACCAAGTGCAGTTTACCTGTATGTTGTGAATAGATATTTTTTGAGGTTATTTATTTGAGGGAAATCTCTCAGTAGCAATGGTAGCAATGATTTGGCCGCAGGAATAAAAGGAAATAATAGTACATTTTCTGCAGAGGGAAGTTAAATTTGGACATTAATAACATCCTGTGTAATAAGATTTGGAAAAGTACAGGAGTTAAAAGCATCCCATCAGGTTCACTTATAAGGAGCTTGGGTGTTACAGCTCTCTTCTAACAGATAAAAGCTGAACAGGCTAAAAAATCAGCCACTCTTCTTGGATCTGTAAGAGAAGGGAGGACAGAGGGCAAATTTCCACCTCCAAGATCGGAGAGAGAGGCAAATACAGGGGGTCACAACTTAATCTGAGCAGAGACCCCGGAGTGGAAACTGCAGTGGGAACCAGGGTTGGAAAACGAAAACCAGAATTGTAATTGACGGATTGCTAGAGGTTTAGTGTAGACAATTCAGAGTTAAAATCTCCAGGGACACCCAGTCTTGAGAAGGCAGGCAGGAGATGGGGGCAGGGGCTCAAAAATATTGTAAGAATTTCCTCCAGGAGCTCAGTCAGGTTCTCACAATCAATATTGCAGAAAAGTCCTGCTTCTGGAAGAAGGGGGTGGGGGCGGGGAAAGGAACCATTTTGAACAGTACTTTCTTTCAGGTAAAACTAATTACATGCATGCTACGTTGCTTCAGTCACGTCTGACTCTTTGCGACCCTATGGACTGTAGCTCGCCAGGGTCCTCTGTCCATGGGCCCAGGGATTGAATTCACATCTCACATCTCCTGCGTTGGCAGGTAGATTCTTCACCACTAGTGCCACCTGGGAGACCCCATGAAGTGAAGTGACGTGTTAGTCACTTCAGTCGTGTCCGACTCTTTGTGACCCCATGACCTGTAGCCTGCCAGAGTCCTCTATCCTTGGGATTTCCCAGGCCAGAATACTGAAGTGGGTTGCCAGTCCCTTCTCCAGGGGATCTTCCTGACTCAGGGATCAAACCCAGGTCTCCTGCACTGCTGGCAGATTCTTTACCATCTGAGCCATCAGGTCTGCAGCCTAATTTACTGCAGCATTATCAAAACCTACCTGACCTGGGGGGAGGTAAGTACCCAGCTCCAGCCTACTATAGACATTCTGTCCTAAGTAAGGAGACAACTACTGAGAAACTCTTGAGAAGTTCACAGTCCAGGGGCACAGGCTCACTCAAGGCTGAGACCTAATCATAACTATAGAAAAACTATCCTGTTGCCCATACCTCAGCCTCACATTACTAACAGCCTATTTCCAGAGTTTCCTTTTCCCTAGTATATCATGTCTGGTTATCATGAAAAAAATTACAAGGCATACCAAGTGGGCCTTGGAGCATGGGTGATGGGCTCATGAAGGGTCCAGGAGAAAGACAGAGATGTGAAATAGAGCAGTAGCCATGGCAATGGACAGATGGGATAGCTGCCAGCAGCGTGCAATGGATTCTGGTCTATGTAATGAATGCATCTTTTACTAAGTTAATTCAAGAGTCTGAAGATCATTGTAAATGGAGCATTGTCTTACAATATGCCAAGCCATCACTTGTCCGTACTTTTATTTTCATGATGAAGGGGAGAATCAGGACATGGCTCTTTTCCAGAAAGAGCATAATTTTGAATAGCTGATATATATAATTTCAAACCAGACATTTAAAGTGTTCCCGTTTCCCTCAATAATCTTACATTATTTACATGGAGTTCCTCTCTTTACACAAAGCTGTAAGCCTCAAAAATTGTTTAAAATCTGGCGAGTGAGCAAGAACTTTAGCTTGTTAATCTCTATGTCCAGTCTCAGAAGCATTGCCCTCAGAAATGTGCTGAATCCTGGTGCACCTTCTGTTCAGCTCAGGGGAGCTCAGGGCTGGGCCAGGGTTATGCAGACTGCCCAGCTGTGGATTCAGTGCAAGATGACCTCCAGCCCTTGGTGCGGGAACGACCTGGAAACATGGTAGGTTATTACGCTCATGACTGGGGTCCACTACATGGCACAGCTGGAGATTATTCTGGACCTGACCCATTCAGATGAGCCACTAAAAGGAGTGAATAAAAAAGGAATGAGGCTCTTCCTGGAGAGAAGGATAAGTTTGGCAGAATTTGAAGCATGAGAAGAATTGAACCTGGGAAATATTCTCCACTATTGGTTTAGAACATTATATGCACCTCACTGTGATTCAAGTTCCTGTTAACACAACAATCTTAAGAAGAGTCTTAGTCTTTATTCCTTGCCTTATTTTTGAAGAATAAGAGTTTTCTTTTTAAATTATAGTATTAATTCAGGTTCACTGTAGAGTCATTAATAACATAGACAAGCAAATATACATACATATTACACAGTCCTAACCACACATATATTTGAAGTACACTTGCATGAACTTGAGAGTTAGTACCTCCTTAAATTTGGTACCCTGGGCATCTCACTCATCTCATCTAGTCCTGACCTTACTGCAATGTGTGTACACTATGTCACAAAGAAAATTCCTGTGGGTCACAAAAGTTTGCAAGACATTACTGTAGAACAGTGGTTCCCAAATTTAAATGTGCATGAGTCACCTGTGTACCTTGTTAAGCTGCAGATTCTGATTCAGTATCTGGGATGGGACTTGAGTGTCTACATTTCTAACCGTGCTGCTGATTCCCAGACAGCAGGCTGAGGAAATGAACAAGACTTCCATAGGATTCTGATATTTGCTACAATTTCAGAATTACTATTGCTGTGTTAAATCACGGATTGCTGGGCACAGCTCCCAGAATTAATGATTTAATGGGTTTAGGAATTTGAATTTCAGCACCTTGCTGGGTGATGCTGGTTTCCAGGGACCACACTTTGAGAATGATTACACTGCTCCAGGGCAGCGGGCTGCAAACTTACATCCTAGGCTGGAGTTCCCACTTTCACATGATTTGTCTTAATTTTGGGTAACATTTTTCATTAATTTAAAAGCATATTTAAAAAGATTTTCCCTTTCCAAAGATTTTAAGAGGCAAAACGATTTGGGGCTCTCTGATTTCCAAATTCCTGGAAATTAAGCAAAGCTCTTATTTCTTTTCCTTGATGGTTCAGTGTTTGTCCTAATTCATCTCATTAAGGAGCTTCAGGGTTCATTTTTAATTTTTCTTGGTTGGGAAGCTAAATTGGAATGTTTTAGTTGTACCTAGAATATCCTGACTTCCCTTAGCTTCAGCAGGTTTCAAGGAGGGGAGGAGCATCCCATGCATGCAAACAGTTTTTTGTTTTTGTTTTTTACCAGAACACATGTCTCCATCCATGATTGGTCTTCTTAAAACCTAAAGTGTCTCATTCACCCTCTCTGTCAAATAGATAGTGATCAGTCAGTGCACATGAAGAAAACTAGGGGAGGTGCCCAGTCATTTTAAAACTGCAGTGAATCTTGAGTTAAAGAACATTTGATAATTTCTCAGTTATAAGAGGCCAACATAAAACAGCAATCCAACATTCACACGCATTCAATACATTGATCATTAAAAGACAAAACTGAGTTTAGGGACTCCTCATTTGTCTCTCTGATCTCAGCAAGGCCACAGTGAGCAATGGCATGAAGCAAGATCTTAATTCCCTGACCAGGAACTGAACCTGGGTAGCCTGGATGAAAACCAGGAATCCTAGCCACCAGAGCAACAAGGGCTAGAGGCCTGGATCTTTGCCCCCAGTGAAAAATTGATCACGGAAGCAGAAATGAAAATTCAGGTACAAAGTTTATTATTAGAGACAAAGCACAATGAGGGAGAGCATGTAGAGAAACAGTTTGTCTAGGAGACAGAAGCAAGGCAGAGATGCACCCCAGAGAAAAGGGTTGTAGGTGTCCCTCTAGTGACGAGGAGCACTGTAAAGAGGCAGTTAAGTCATTCATATAGGTCAGTTCTTTCGTGTCCTTGTCTTCCTTCAGGCCAATTATCCAGTTTCTTTTTCCACACCTGACCTACCCTGGGGCCCTCCCGTGGGCTGCACACTCACCCCTCAGCCAAGATGGGTCTCAAAGTGAAGTCTTCCAGAAGGAGCAAGACTCATTATGGCCTGGCATTATCCCTTGACTTTTGACTCACACAGTCAAAGGCTTTGGCATAGTCAATAAAGTAGAAATAGATGTTTTTCTGGAACTCTCTTGCTTTTTCCACGATCCAGTGGATGTTGGCAATTTGATCTCTGGTTCCTCTGCCTTTTCTAAAACCAGCTTGAACATCAGGAAGTTCATGGTTCACGTATTGCTGAAGTCTGGCTTGGAGAATTTTGAGCATTACTTTACTAGCATGTGAGATGAGTGCAATTGTGCGGTAGTTTGAGCATTCATTGGCATTGCCTTTCTTTGGGATTGGAATGAAAACTGACCTTTTCCAGTCCTGTGGCCACTGCTGAGTTTTCCAAATTTGCTGGCATATTGAGTGCAGCACTTTCACAGCATCATCTTCCAGGATTTGAAATAGCTCAACTGGAATTTCATCACCTCCACTAGCTTTGTTCGTAGTGATGCTTTCTAAGGCCCACTTGACTTCACATTCCAGGATGTCTGGCTCTAGATGAGTGATCACACCATCATGATTATCTGGGTCGTGAAGATCTTTTTTGTACAGTTCTTCTGTGTATTCTTGCCATCTCTTCTTAATATCTTCTGCTTCTGTTAGGTCCCTACCATTTCTGTCCTTTATTGAGCCCATCTTTGCATGAAATGTTCCCTTGGTATCTCTAATTTTCTTGAAGAGATCTCTAGTCTTTCCCATTCTGTTCTTGTCCTCTATTTCTTTGCATTGATCGCTGAAGAAGGCTTTCTTATCTCTTCTTGCTATTTTTTGGAACTCTGCATTCAGATGCTTATATCTTTCCTTTTCTCCTTGGCTTTTCGCTTCTCTTCTTTTCACAGCTATTTGTAAGGCTTCCCCAGACAGCCATTTTGCTTTTTTGCATTTCTTTTCCCTGGGGATGGTCTTGATCCCTGTCTCCTGTACAATGTCACGAACCTCATTCCATAGTTCATCAGGCACTCTATCTATCAGATCTATGCCCTTAAATCTATTTCTCACTTCCACTGTATAATCATAAGGGATTTTATTGAGGTCATACCTGAATGGCCTAGCAGTTTTCCCTGTTTTCTTCAATTTAAGTCTGTATTTGGTAATAAGGAGCTCATGATCTGAGCCACAGTCAGCTCCTGCTCTTGTTTTTGCTGACTGTATAGAGCTTCTCCATCTTTGGCTGCAGAGAATATAATCAATCTGATTTCAGTGTTGACCATCTGGTGATGTCCATGTGTAGAGTCTTCTCCTGTGTTGTTGGAAGAGGGTGTTTGCTACAAACAGTGCATTTTCTTGGCAAAACTCTGAGAAATCTGTATGCAGGCCAGGAAGCAACAGTTAGAACTGGACATGGAACAACAGACTGGTTCCAAATAGGAAAAGGAGTACGTCAGGGCTGTATATTGTCACCCTGGTTATTTAACTTCTATGCAGAGTACATCATGAGAAACGCTGGACTGGAAGAAACACAAGCTGGAATCAAGATTGCTGGGAGAAATATCAATAACCTCAGATATGCAGATGACACCACCCTTATGGCAGAAAGTGAAAAGGAACTAAAGAGCCTCTTGATGAAAGTGAAAGAGAAGAGTGAAAAAGTTGGCTTAAAGCTCAACATTCAGAAAATGATCATGGCATCTGGTCCCATCACTCCATGGGAAATAGATGGAGAAACAGTGGAAACAGTGTCAGACTTTATTTTGGGGGGGCTCCAAAATCACTGCAGATGGTGATTCCAGCCATGAAATTAAAAGACACTTACTCCTTGGAAGAAAAGTTATGACCAACCTAAATAGCATATTCAAAAGCAGAGACATTACTTTGCCAACTAAGGTCCGTCTAGTCAAGGCTATGGTTTTTCCTGTGGTCATGTATGGATGTGAGAGTTGGACTGTGAAGAAGGCTGAGTGCAGAAGATTGATGCTTTTGAACTGTGGTGCTGGAGAAGACTCTTGAGAGTCCCTTGGACTGCAAGGAGATCCAACCAGTTCATCCTGAAGGAGATCAGCCCTGGGATTTCTTTGGAAGGAACGGTGCTAAAGCTAAAGCTCCAGTTCTTTGGCCACCTCATGAGAAGAGTTGACTCATTGGAAAAGACTCTGATGATGGGAGGGATTGGGGGCAGGAGGAGAAGGGGATGACCAAGGATGAGATGGCTGGATGGCATCACTGACTTGATGGACGTGAGTCTGAGTGAACTCCGGGAGTTGGTGATGGACAGGGAGGCCTGGTGTGCTGCGATTCATGGGGTCGCAGAGAGTCGGACACGACTGAGGGACTGAACTGAACTGAACTTTGACTCACAAGGAGCCTCTCTGTGCATGTGCAGTGTCTCCTTTGTCCCAAGAAAGAGGGGAGTGGAGATCATTTAATCCTTTCAAACAGGTTTTTGGCTCTCTTTGTCCTTTCCATGACTATTACCTTAAGGTGTTTACAAGAGACAAACACTGGCTGTTTAGCCTGTTTCTGTTTTTACTTCCATTTCAGAGGGCAAACAGGAGGCTGACTGTAAATGCCCTTATTGGAGTCCATCTATCTCTTTTCTCAGGAAATTCTAGTAGTTGCAGGTATCCAGCCTGAAGCCCCCTTCTTTGTGCCCCCATGAAATGCAAACAGGAGGCCAGATATAACTGTCCAACCTGGAGACCACCTATCTCCTAACTCATCTCCAGTGCCCATCACAAAGCCTGATGCCCAGCAGGCATTCAATAAATGTGTGGTCAAAAAACAGTGTTTGAATGAATGAAATAATTAAAGATAAAGAGGGGAGCATTAGCAACTACAGTAAAATACCAGACATGAGATTCATTTCAGTTCAGTTGCTCAGTCGTGTCCGACTCTTTGTGACCCCATGGACTGCAACACACCAGGCCTCCCTGTCCATCACCAACTCCCAGAGCTTGCTCAAACTCGTGTCCATTGAGTTGGTGATGCCATCCAACCATCTCATCCTCTGTTGGCCCCTTCTCCTCCCGCCCTCAGTCTTTCCCAACATCAGGGTCTTTTCCAATGAGTCAGCTCTTCACATCAGGTGGCCAAAGTATTGGAGTTTCAGCTTCAGCCTCAGTCTTTCCAATGAATATTCAGGACTGATTTCCTTTAGGATGGACTGGTTGGATCTCTTTACAGTCCAAGGGACTCTCAAGAGTCTTCTCCAACACCACAGTTCTAAAGCATCAATTCTTTGGTGCTCAGCTTTCTTTATAATCCAACTCTCACATCCATACACGACTACTGGAAAAACCATAGCTTTGACTAGATGGACCTTTGTCAGCAAAGTAATGTGTCTGCTTTTTAATATGCTGTCTAAGTTGGTCATAGCTTTTCCTCCAAGGAGTAAGTGTCTTTTAATTTCATGGCTGCAGTCACCATTTGAGTGATTTTGGAGCCCCCCAAAGTAAAGTCTGTCACTGTTTCCCCATCTATTTGCCATGAAGTGATGGGACCGGATGCCATGATCTTAGTTTTCCGAATGTTGAGTTTTAAGCCAACTTTTTCGCTTTCCTCTTTCACTTTCATCAAGAGGCTCTTTAGTTCTTCATGTCTTTTAGTTCTTCTACAGACATGAGGTAGATCATAACAAATTTTCTATTAATAATAGTTAAAATCCTAGGGTTGTGAAATTTAAAAAGAAGAAAAGGTAAAAAGCTTTTTTATTTACTTGCCTTCCCTCGTATTTTCTTGAACATGAGTATTATAAAAAATTTCTTATTTAACTATAGTTGATTTACAGTATTGTATCAGTTTTAGGTGTATAGCTTCAGATGCTTTTCCATTATAGGCTATTACAAGATAATGAATATATTTCCGTGCTCTATACAGTAAATCCTTGTGTCTACCTATTTTATATGAAGTCGTATGTATTTCTTCAGAGAAGGCAATGGCACCTCACCCCAGTACTCTTGCCTGGAAAATCCCATGGATGGAGGAGCCTGGTGGGCTGCAGTCTATGGGGTCGCTAAGAGTCGGACAGGACTGAGCGACTTCACTTTCACCTTTCACTTTCATACATTGGAGAGGGCAGTGGCAACCTACTCCAGTGTTCTTGCCTGGAGAATCCCAGGGACGGGGAAGCCTGGTGGGCTGCTGTCTATGGGTTTGCACAGAGTCTGACACGGGCTGAAGTTACTTAGTGGCAGCACCAGCAGCTTCGCCAACAAACCATTCACAGGATTGACCTTCTTCCAACTTGCCCCAGATCCCAGCTGGAGATTGTTCTTATCAAGGAAGGGGTGAGGGGCGTGGCCTCTACTGGTTTCCCTGGTAACTAATGTACTCCACCTGATGTCAATTCCCTTGTAACTGGTAATCTCCTCTTCCCCTGCCCCAGGGAGTGGAGACTGCCGTCATTTCCTCCTGTGCCCACTGCACACAGTGGGGTGTCGCTCCAGGACCTTGCTTCAGAAAGGTAAGATGCCCCTCATCCATTGATGTGTCTGTTGTTCTCTCTGAGCTTTTTCTTCAGTCTTGAAGCTAGGCGAGCACAGGCCTATAAAGGCCTGCGCTCCATGGGGTGCACATAGCTTTTCGAATTAGAGTTTCCATCTTTTCTGGAGTATGCGTAGGAGTGGGATTTCTGGGTCATATGGTAACTCTATTTTGTGTTTTAAGGAATCTCCATATCGTTTTCCAGAGTGGCTGCACCAACATTTACATTCCCGCCGACAGTATAGTACGATTCCCTTTTCTCCATACTCTCTTCAGACTTTTTGGTGAAGGCCATTCTCACTACTGTGAGGCGATATCTCCTTGTAGTTTTTGATGAGAATGAGTTTTTGAGGGTGGTGTATTGAGAACTGTTCATAATCTTCAGAATCTTTTGATTTGCAGTCCTCCATTTGGGATTAGGTCACACGTTTTGTGAATATCATGTATCATGGTCTGACGTCCAGTCTTTTTTGAGAACCACTGAAATAGATTACGTCAGTTGGCCTAATAATTTATAATATAAATCACACAGGGAAATAATTCTAGTTTTAAAAAATGAATGGTAATGTGTATCATTGGAGAAGGCAATGGCACCCCACTCCAGTACTCTTGCCTGGGAGATCCCATGAATGGAGGAGCCTGGTAGGTTACAGTCCATGGGGTCGCGAAGAGTCGGACACGACTGAGCAACTTCACTTTCACTTTTCACCTTCATGCATTGGAGAAGGAAATGGCAACCCACTCCAGTGTTCTTGCCTGGAGAATCCCAGGGACAGGGGAACCTGGTGGGCTGCCGTCTATGGGGTCATACAGAGTCGGACACGACTGATGTGACTTAGCAGCAGCAGCAGCAGTAATGTGTATCATATGTTACATAAATGATTTTTTATTTGAAAGAGTATTTTCCTTATTTTCTCTAGTTTCTAAAATATTTGGACAAACACCTGGAAAATTTTCTACATTAGTTTCTTCTCTAGAAATCAAGATAATTATGCCTACAAACTTGTAACAATATCCTGTAAAATTTTGGAAGAGTGAAAGGAGATTCTCTCATGTATCATTTCTTTAATCTTGAGGAAAAGCTTGACAATGTGAGGTGCAGAGTGAAAAGAAAAATGAGACAGACATATTTAAAAATAAACAACAAGGACTTTTGGTATTATTTATGTCATTGGTCGTTAATGGAAATTTCTGAAAGTCTTTAAAACTACCAGTATTTGAAGGGATTGACAAGATTATTTCATTTTCTGGGTCAAGCATAGGACAGAGTATCTTAGTTTATTACTGAATGATGAAAAAAGTAGTTAACATAGAAAGTTGGTGTTTATAAAATATAGTCTCTCCTGGACGTTTAAGGGAAGGATGTTAGCATATCTCTGCAAATGTATGACACTGAAGATGCTGCATTAATAATCCATCGTAATGATGATTTGAGGGAAAGTATCTAACCGTCTAAGAGCATAGATAAGATACCTTACCATCTTACACTTTAGGATATTTCTTTGTTTTTTCCATGGCATATGTTCCTAGTGGGTATTATGTTGGAGATGCTCATTCACTCTTTCAAGAAAGTTAAGAGGCATCTTCATACTTTTCATCAATAAAAAGTTCTAGTTCTCCTGATGCACTTGTTTGCTATGAAAAAACTCTTTAAAAATGATAATCTAAGACTTTAAAGTTTTTACTCTGATATTTTTCAAGCCCTTATTGAATTGCTGGCAACTCAGAAGTTGCTGTGTATGCTTCATATTTCAGTTCTGAAACTGGGTCCTTGTAAAGCTATGATCTTCTGCTGAATTTATCATTACCTCTCTATCCAAAACTATTCCCTTTCTTGTCCCATACCTGTTCCCCCCTCAAGAGTGAGGAGCGTAGGATACAATGGTTCTATACAGGATAGACTCCAGGATACAAAAGCCTTTCTGTGTTCCCTGTTTCTTGTACGTAAGAAAAAGGCTTCAGCCTCCTGCACCTTCCTGGTGTTCCAAAGGGTAGGTTCACAGTTGCTAATTAGGGAAGTGAGGAAGTGAAGAAACAAGGGAAAAGCAGTAATGAAACAGTAGTTCAGGGACTTTCCTGGTGGTCCAGTGGCTAAGACTTCATGGTCCCAATGCAGGGGACCCAGGGCTCGATGCCTAATCAGAAAACTGCATCCCATTGCTGCAACTAAAACCTGACACAGCGAAACAATAAATAAATAAATATATTTTAAAAAATAAACAGTAGTGCAGTGATAGAGTCCTAGTTCCTCCTCAAGGGATATACAGAGCAATCTGATCTATCTTTGAGTTCATCTATCGCAAAGAGTTAGACACGACTGAGTGACTGAACTGAACTGAATAGGAACTGAGGTACCACCACCCATGTGGAGGATGGATCCTTCAGGGTGAGCACAAACACAGACCCCCAGACAGGTTAGAACAAAAAAGCTGATGATTGGCTAGAATACCACCCTATTCAGTTCAATTCAGTCATTCAGTCATGTCGGACTCTTTGCAACCCCATGGACTGTGGGATACCAGGCCTCCCTGTCCATCACCAACTCCCAGAGCTTGCTCAAACTCGTGTCCATCAAGTTGGTGATGCCATCCAACCATCTCATCCTCTGTTGGCCCCTTCTCCTCCTGTCTTCAAACTTTCCCAGCATCAGTCTTTTCCAATGAGTCAGCTCTTCACATCAGGTGGCCAAAGTATTGAAGTTTCAGCTTTAGCCTCAGTCCTTCCAATGAATATTCAGGACTGATTTCCTTTAGGATGGACTGGTTGGATCTCTTTACAGTCCAAGGGACTCTCAAGAGTCTTCTCCAACACCACAGTTCTAAAGCATCAGTTCTTTGGCGCTCAGCTTTCTTTATAGCCCAACTCTCACATCCATACATGACTCCTGGAAAAACCATAGCTTGACTACACAGACCTTTGTTGGCAAAGTAATGTGTCTGCTTTTTAATATGCTGTCTACGTTGGTCATAACTTTCCTTCCAAGGAGTAAGCGTCTTTTAAATTCATGGCTGCAATCACCATCTGCAGTGATTTTGGAGCTCCCCAAGATAAAGTTGGCCGCTGTTTCCACTGTTTCCCCATCTATTTGCCATGAAGTGATGGGACCGGATGCCATGATCTTAGTTTTCTGAATGTTGAATGTCAGGGGACGTTCAGCTTTAAGGGATCCAGTATGTTGCATTTTCCTTTGTGTGCCATTTCTCAAGGACTCTCTGTTCCTTATCAGTTCCTGGAATACAGGAACAAGTAGAGCTGCACACAGTTCTCAGGACTGAGATCATGGGAAAGGGCACCTGCTTGGATTCCTCTCAGTGACTCCCTTCGGTGACTCTCTCCAGCGACCTTGTATGTATTAGACTATCCATTTTGTTGCAACTGGCCAAATTTCATTCTTTGTAATGGCTGAGTAATCATTTTACTGAAGATATATAAGCATGCAGTTCTGCTAATAAAATAGCCTTGTTCCACTAGAGACTTGTGTCCCCTGCATCCTTCTTTCTGTCTTCATTCTCTTCAGAGCATGGAAGCCTGCTCACTTTCTTGCCTGGGCTTTAAAGACCTCCTTGAGAGGATGCCCTGTGCCTTCGTGAGTGGTACAAGTCCTATTCATGGGCTTTATTGGTTTTCCACATAACCCGAGAGATACTGCTCTCTCTTTCTTTTCATTGACTCTGGTCCCCAGCACCCGGTCTGTAAAAGACCACAACAGTTGAGCTTTAAGCCAACTTTTTCACTCTTCTCTTTCACTTTCATCAAGAGGCTCTTTAGTTCTTCACTTTCTGCCATAAGGGTGGTGTCATCTGCATATCTGAGGTTATTGATATTTCTCCCAGCAATCTTGATTCCAGCTTGTGCTTCTTCCAGCCCAGCGTTTCTCATGATGTACTCTGCATAGAAGTTAAATAAGCAGGGTGACAATATACAGCCCTGATGTACTCTTTTTCCTATTTGGAACCAGTCTGTTGTTCCATGTCCAGTTCTAACTCTTGCTTCCTGACCTGTATACAGGTTTCACAAGAGGCAGGTCAGGTGGTCTGGTATTCCCATCTCTTTCAGAATTTTCCACAGTTTATTGTGATCCACACAGTCAAAGGCTTTGGCATAGTCAGCAAAGCAGAAATAGATGTTTTTCTGGAACTCTTGCTTTTTCCATGATCCAGTAGATGTTGGCAATTTGATCTCTGGTTCCTCTGCCTTTTCTAAAACCAGCTTGAACATCTGGAAGTTCACGGTTCACATACTGTTGAAGCCTGGCTTGGAGAATTTTGAGCATTGCTTTACTAGCGTGTGATATGAGTGCAATTGTGTGGTAGTCTGAGCATTCCTTGGCATTGCCTTTGTTTGGGATTGGAATGAAAACTGACCTTTTTCAGTCCTGTGGCCACTGCTGAGTGAAAACGTTGCTGACATATTGGGTGTAGCACTTTCATAGCATCATCTTTTAGGATTTGAAATAGCTCAACTGGAATTTCATCACCTCTGCTAGCTTTGTTCATAGTGATGCTTCCTAAGGCCCACTTGACTTCACATTCCAGGATATCTGGCTCTAGGTCTGTGATCACACCATCATGATTAACTGGGTCGTGAAGATCTTTTTTATACAGTTCTTCTGTGTATTCTTGCCGCCTCTTCTTAATATCTTCTGCTGCTGTCAGGTCCATACCATTTCTGTCCTTTATTGAGCCTATCTTTGCATGAAATGTTCCCTTGGTATCTCTAATTTTCTTGAAGAGATCTCTAGTCTTCCCCATTTTGTTGTTTTCTTTTATTTCTTTGCATTGATCACTGAGGAAGTCTTTCTTATCTCTCCTTGCTATTCTTTGGAACTCCAAATTCAGATGGGTATATCTTTCCTCTTCTCCTTTGCTTTTTGCTTTTCTTCTTTTCACAGCTATTTGTAAGGCCTCCTCAGGCAGCCATTTTCTTTTTTCCATTTCTTTTTCTTGGGGATGGTCTTCATCCCTGTCTCCTATACAATGTCACAAACCTCTGTCCATAGTTTATCAGGCACTCTGTCTATCAGATCTAGTCCCGTAAATCTACTTCTCACTTCCACTGTATAATCATAAGGGGTTTGATTTAGGTCATACCTGAATGGTTTAGTGGTTTTTCCCTACTTTCTTCAATTTAAGTCTGAATTTGGCAATAAGGAGTTCATGATCTGAGCCACAGTCCACTCCTGGTCTTTTTTTTTGCTGACTGCATAGAGCTTCTCCAACTTTGGCTGCAAAGAATAAATCAATCTGATTTTGGTGTTGGCCATCTGGTGATGTTCATGTGTAGAACCTTCTCTTGTGTTTTTGGAAGAGGGTGTTTGTTTATGACCAGTGCATTCTCTTGGCAAAACTCTATTAGCCTTTGCCCTGCTTCATTCCGTACTCCAAGGCCAAATTTGCCTGTTACTGCAGGTGTTTCTCGACTTCCTATTTTTGCATTCCAGTCCCCTATAATGAAAAGGACATCTTTTTCGGGTGTTAGTTCTAAAAGATATTGTAGATCTTCATCCTATTACCTCACCACTTACCAGTTAGAAGGAAGTCATGTATCCCTCTCTCAAAATTTGCCTTTAAAAACTCTTCCCTGAAGACTGTTGGAGAGTTTGGGTCTTTTGAGCTGAGCTCCTGTACTCGTCTCTTGGCCTTTGCAGTAAACCTGCTCCAAACTTGACTTTCAGTTTGCTTGGCCTCACTGAGCACTGGGCACATGGACCTGGGTTCAACAACAGTCCCACTGAGCTTTTAGAAAATATGCCCTTACAAATCCTTGAACACTGATGATGGGGAAAATTTGCAAAATATTTTTTTTTTGCAGCCTCTATATAAAAAAGGCATAGAGATTCCTAAAAAAAAAAAAAAAAAATTTAAAAAGAATTACCATGGGATTCAGCATTCCCACTTTTAGGTATTTATCCAAGAGAATTAAAATCAGGATCTTGAAGAAATTAGCATGACTGCTAAGGATCTGGAAACAACTTAAAAGTCCACAGATATATGAATGGATAAAGAAAATGTAAGGAGGCACACACAAAGAACTTCCTTTAGTCATGTGGGACTCTTTGCAACCCCATGGACTGAAGCCCACCAGGCTCCCCTGTCCAAGGGATTCTCCAGGCAAGAATACTGGAGTGAATTGCCATGCCCTCCTCCAGGGGATCTTCCCAGCCCAGGGATTGAACCCACTTAGTAGGCAGATTCTTTACCCCTAGCGCCACATGGGAAGCCTTCCAAAAGAAGGAAATTCTGCAGTTGAACCTTGAGGACATTATACCAAGTGAAATAAGCCAGTCAAGAAAGACAAACATTGCATGATTTCAGTTCTGTAAGGATCTAAAGTAGTCAAATTTGTAGAAGCAAAGGGTGGGATGGTGGTTGTCAGGGGTTGAAGGGAGGCAGAAATGGAGAGTTACTAATCAGTGGGTATAAAGTTTCATTTAGCAAGGTACAGAAGCTCTAGAGATCTGCCTACGACATCATTCCTGTAGTTAATAATATTTTATTGTACACGTAAAAGTTTCTTTAAAGAATATTTATTTATTTGGCTGTGCCTGGTCTTAGTTGCAGCACTCAAGATCTTCTGTCTTCATTGCAGCATGCAGGATCTGCTAGTTGTGGCATGTGAACTATTTGTTGTGGCCTGTGGATCTAGTTCCCTGACCAGGGATCGAACCCAGGCTCTCTGCATTGGGAGCACAGAGTCTTGACCACTGGACCACCAGGAAAGTCCCTTAAAAGTTTTTTAACAGGGTAAATCTTTTGTGGTATTCTTATGTTAATAAAATTAAAAAATTAAAAATCAAATTATTATTAAAGTAAAAATAAATTTTCTGTTGCTGAAAAAATATGCCACTGCATTATAATGGGTAGTTGAGGATTTGTTTAAATAAAATGGTAATGTAACCATCTAAACCAGTCTCTTTTTCACTTTACATGCTTTGTCAGCTCATAGAGCAAATATCCTGGGGAGCTGATTTTGTATCTCTTTTAGATACTCAATAACAATATTGCTGGACTGACCTAAAAGTGAAGGAAATATCAGAACTCCCAAATGTCAGAGCTGCTCTAGAAGGATAAAAATGTTTGTGGTTGCTGAGTCAGGGGGAAGATAGGGGGAAGAGATAGTTAGGGAGTTTGGGATGGACATGTACACACTGCTATATTTAAAATGGATTAACAACAAGTACCTACTATATAGCACAGGGGACTCTGCTCAATGTTATATGGCAGCCTGGATGGGAGGGGAGTTTGGGGGGGAACAAATATGTCTAAATGTATGGCTGAGTCACCTCATCGTTCACCTGAAACTATCACCATTTTGATATCACCTATACCTCAATATAAAATAAAATGGTTTTAAAAATTTCTTAAAAATGGGAAAAGGAGTACGTCAAGGCTGTATATTGTCACCCTGCTTATTTAACTTATATACAGAGAAACGCTAAGCTGGAAGAAGCACAAGCTGGAATGAATATTTCTGGGAGAAATATCAATAACCTCAGATATGCAGATGACACTACCCTTATGGCAGAAAGTGAAGAGGAACTAAAAAGCCTCTTGATGAAAGTAAAAGAGGAGAGTGAAAAAGTTGGCTTAAAGCTCAACATTCAGAAAATGAAGATCATGGCATCTGGTCCCATCACTTCATGGGAAATAGATGGGGAAACAGTGGAAACAGTGTCAGACTTTATTTTGGGGGGGCTCCAAAATCACTGCAGATGGTGATTGCAGCCATGAAATTAAAAGACGCTTACTCCTTGGAAGAAAAATTATGACCAACCTGTTCAGTTCAGTTCTGTTGTTTTCCTCTATTTCTTTGCATTGATCGCTGAAGAAGGCTTTCTTATCTCTTCTTGCTATTCTCTGGAACTCTGCATTCAGATGCTTATATCTTTCCTTTTCTCCTTTGCTTTTCGCCTCTCTTCTTTTTACAGCTATTTGTAAGTCCTCCTCAGACAGCCATTTTGCTTTTTTACATTTCTTTTCCATGAGGATGGTCTTGATCCCTGTCTCCTATACAATGTCACAAACCTCATTCCATAGTTCATCAGGCACTCTATCTATCAGATCTAGACCCTTAAATCTATTTCTCACTTCCACTGTATAAGGGATTTGATTTAGGTCATACCTGAATGGTCTAGCGGTTTTCCCTACTTTCTTCAATTTGAGTCTGAATTTGGTAATAAAGAGTTCATGATCTGAGCCACAGTCAGCTCCTGGTCTTGTTTTTGTTGACTGTATAGAGCTTCTCCATCTTTGGCTGCAAAGAATATAATCAATCTGATTTCGATGTTGACCATCTGGTGATGTCCATGTGTAGAGTCTTCTCTTGTGTTGTTGGAAGAGGGTTTGCTATGACCAGTGCATTTTCTTGGCAGAACTCTTTTAGTCTTTGCCCTGCTTCATTCCACATTCCAAGGCCAAATTTGCCTGTTACTCCAGGTGTTTCTTGACTTCCTACTTTTGCATTCCAGTCTCCTATAATGAAAAGGACATCTTTTGTGGGTGTTAGTTCTAAAAGGTCTTGTAGGTCTTCATAAAACCGTTCAACTTCACCTTCTTCAGTGTTGCTGGTTGGGGCATACTTGGATAACTATGATATTGAATGGTTTGCCTTGGAGATGAACAGAGATCATTCTGTTGTTTTTGAGATTGCATCCAAGAACTGCATTTCGGACTCTTTTGTTGACCATGATGGCGACTCCTTTCTTCTGAGGGGTTCCTGCCTGCAGTAGTAGATATAATACTGAGTTAAATTCACCCATTCCAGTCCATTTTAGTTCGCTGATTCCTAGAATGTTGACGTTCACTCTTGCCATCTCTTGTTTGACCACTTCCAATTTGCCTTGATTCATGGACCTGACATTCCAGATTCCTATGCAATATAACCTAGATAGCATATTGAAAAGCAGAGACATTACTTTGCCAACAAAGGTTCGTCTAGTCAAGGCTATGGTTTTTCCAGTGGTCATGTATGGATGGGAGAGTTGGACTGTGAAGAAGGCTGAGTGCCGAAGAATTGATGCGTTTGAACTGTGGTGTTGGAGAAGACTCTTGAGAGTCCCTTGGACTGCAAGGAGATCCAACCAGCCCATTGTGAAGGAGATCAGCCCTGAGATTTCTTTGGAAGGAATGATGCTAAAGCTGAAACTCCAGTACTTTGGCCACCTCATGCGAAGAGTTGACTCATTGGAAAAGACTCTGATGCTGGGAGGGATTGGGGGCAGGAAGAGAAGGGGACGACAGAGGATGAGATGGCTGGATGGCATCACGGACTCGATGGACGTGAGTCTGAGTGAATTCTGGGAGTTGGTGATGGACAGGCAAGCCTGGCATGCTGCGGTTCATGGGGTCACAAAGAGTCGGACATGACTGAGCAACTGAACTGAACTGAAGAATGGGAAAAAGGATAAAATGTAACAATTGTGAATGTTTATAAAGAACTGTTGCAGATTCTGGAGGCAATTTCCAGAGTTCTAAGGGTATGCTGAATAATCTGAACATTGTGGAACTAAGTGCATTAACCTCAAGGTGATTCCTTTGGAAAGGAAAGCTTTCATTTGATTGGTGAACCATAGTTCAAAAAATTTCCCAGTTTCTGGGACTATATTTGTCTTTATGTTCACGGATCATTTCTCAAGCAGTTGTGACAGGAGAGTATGGAAAAAGAGGCTTGGGCCCATTCTGAGGCACTTATTGCTCAGCTAGAAAAAGAACTCGAGTATTCAAAATAAGATTCATAAGGATGACTCTAGTTCTTGAAACTTACCTTCTTTATCTTCCAATAACCAGATTCTTGATCATTAAAACCTAAATACACCTCTTTTTTTATTTATTCACTTATTCATTCATTTCTTTTTTCCCCGTTTCCTCAAGTATGAGTACCTTCTAAGAGCCAGCACTCTTCTCTGTACAAGAGTTTACCAGAAACCCAGAGGGAAATGGTGTCTGCCATTACATGGCAAGTCAAACTTTATCTGTATCTCTTTTATGGCAATCACTAGAGTTTAACTGGAGAAGGCAATGGCACCCCACTCCAGTACTCTTGCCTGGAAAATCCCATGGAGGGAGGAGCCTGGTAGGCTGCAGTCCATGGGGTCGCTAAGAGTCAGACACGACTTAGTGACTTCACTTAATTTTCACTTTCATGCATTGGAGAAGGAATATGGCAACCCACTCCAGTGTTCTTGCCTGGAGAATCCCAGGGATGGGGGAGCCTGGTGAGCTGCCGTCTGTGGGGTCACACAGATTCGGACACGACTGAAGCGACTTAGCAGCAGCAGCAGCAGCAGCAGCAGCAGCAGCAGCAGCAGCAGAGTTTAATTATTTGTGCATATCTCATCCTCCCATAAGTGCTTTGATGTCAGTATCACTGTCTAATTTACTTATTTCAGTGTTTTACAACTAAAAGACAATTGACATGTGATGAATGACTGGACAAGTGAATGAATAAGTAGGTGAGTGAATAAACCATCTTTCTGACCTGTTATGCTTGGGTAATACAACATTTTACTTTTCTGAACTGGTACAAAAGAAACCCAACCTCTATCATTATGGGATGGAGTCATATAAAATGGGCATCAAGAAAGCCATTACAATGGAATTAAAAAAAATCTGTTTCTGTGGAATTATAGAATATATTTTTGCAGCCTAACATAATTAAATCAGGATTTTAAAAAGGTTACAAATGCAGAATGATATATTTACCAATAGACTTGTTACCTTGGAGAAGGCGATGGCACCCCATTCCAGTACTCTTGCCTGGAAAATCCCACGGATGGAGCAGCCTGGTGGGGTGCAGTCCATGTGGTCACGAAGAGTCGGACACAACTGAGTGATTTCACTTTCCCTTTTCACTTTCATGCATTGGAGAAGGAAATGGCAACCCACTCCAGTGTTCTTGCCTGGAGAATCCCAGGGATGGGGGAGCCTGGTGGGCTGCCGTCTATGGGGTCGCACAGAGTCGGACATGACTAAAGCGACTTAGCAGCAGCAGCAGCAGACTTGTTACCTATTTAGCAGAGACCATTGATGTGTATTAAGAAAGAATACTATTATTTGATGGAGAAGGCAACAGCAACCCATTCCAATACTCTTGCCTGGAAAGTCCCATGGACAGAGGAGCCTGGTAGGCTGCAATCCATGGGGTCGCTAGGAGTCGGACGCGACTGAGTGGCTTCACTTTCACTTTTCACTTTCATGCATTGGAGAAGGAAATGGCAACCTACTCCAGTGTTCTTGCCTGGAGAATCCCAGGGACGGGGAAGCCTGGTGGGCTGCCGTCTATGGGGTCGCACAGAGTCGGACACGACTGAAGTGACTTAGCAGTAGCAGTAGCACCATTATATGAAATAGCAGTAGAGGAAATTTTTAGCTCCCTTAAATATTTCTTTATGCCAAATAATGACTCAATGAAGTAAAGATTAGAAATTTTCTCCATATTTTGACTTATTAGAGAAAATAGTTTTGTTACATGTGCATAAAATAGCTTTGAGGAAGAAGAGTGCATAGGTAAATATTTTAAAGATTTGAAGTGAATACACACAAAGTTTAGGGAACCAAGGAAAGCTAATAGCTGCTGAAACTGTCCTCTATTGAAGCACATTCCCACATTTTAAAAAATTAATTAATTTATTTTAATTTGAGGCTAATTACTTTACAGTATTATAGTGGTTTTTCCCCTACATTGACATGAATCAGCCATGGGTGTACATGTATTTCCCATCGTGAACCCCCTCCCACCAATCCCTCCCCATCCCATCCCTCAGGTCATCCCAGTCCACCGGCCCTGAGCGCCCTGTCTCATCCATCAAACCTGGGCATGCGATCTGTTTCACATATGGTAATATACATGTTTCAGTGCTATTCTCGCAAATCATCCTATCCTTGCCTTCTCCCACAGAGTCCAAAAGTCTGTTCTTTATATCTGTGTCTCTTTTGCTGTCTTGCAAATAGGGTCATCGTTACCATCTTTCTAAATTCCATATATATGTGTTAATATTAGTATATTGGTGTTTTTCTTTCTGACTTACTCCACTCTGTATAATAGGCTCCAGTTTCAACCAGCTCATTAGAACTGATTCAAATGTGCTCTTTTAAATAGCTGAGTAATATTCCATTGTGTATATGTACCATGGCTTTCTTATCCTGGAATGTGAAGGCAAGTGGGCCATAGGAAGCATCACTATGACAAAGCTAGTGGAGGTAATGGAATTCCAGTTGAGCTGTTTCAAATCCTAAAAGATGATGCTGTGGAAGTGCTACACTCAATATGTCAAAAAATTTGGAAAACTCAGTAGTGGCCACAGGACTGGAAAAGGTCAGTTTTCATTCCAGTCCCAGAGAAAGGCAATGCCAAAGAATGCTCAAACTACTGCACAATTGCACTCATCTCACACGTTAGTAAAGTGATGCTCAAAATTCTCCAAGCCAGGCTTCAGCAATACGTGAACTGTGAACTTCCAGATGTTCAAGCTGGTTTTAGAAAAGGCAGAGGAACCAGAGATCAAATTGCCAACATCTACTGGATCATCAAAAAAGTAAGAGAGTTCCAGAAAAACGTCTATTTCTGCTTTATTGACTATGCCAAAGCCTTTGACTGTGTGGATCACAATAAACTGTGGAAAATTCTGAAAGAGATGGGAATACCAGACCACCTGACCGGCCTCTTGAGAAACCTATATGCAGGTCAGGAAGCAAGAGTTAGAACTGGACATGGAACAGACTGATTCCAAATTGGGAAAGGAGTATGCCAAGGCTGTATATTGTCACCCTGCTTATCTAACATATGCAGAGTACATCATGAGAAACACTGGGCTGGAAGAAGCACAAGCTGAAATCAAGATTGCCAGGAGAAATATCAATAACCTCAGATAGGCAGATGACACTACCCTTATGGCAGAAAGTGAAGAGGAACTAAAAAGCCTCTTGATGAAAATGAAACAGGAGAGTGAAAAAGTTGGCTTAAAGCTCAACATTCAGAAAACGAAGATCATGACATCCAGTCCCATCACTTCATGGCAAATAGATGGGGAAACGGTGGCTGACTTTATTTTTCTTGGCTCCAAATCACTGCAGATGGTGATTGCAGCCATGAAATTAAAAGATGCTTACTCCTTGGAAGGAAAGTTATGGCCAACCTAGACAGCATATTAAAAAGCAGACATTACTTTATCAATAAAGGTCTGTCTAATCAAGGCTATGGTTTTTCCAGTAGTCATGTATGGATATGAGAGTTGGACTATAAAGAAAGCTGATCGCCGAAGAATTGATGCTTTTGAACTGTGGTGTTGGAGAAGACTCTTGAGAGTCCCTTGGACTGCAAGGAGATCCAACCAGTCCATCCATAAGGAGATCAGTCCTGGGTGTTCATTGGAAGGACTGATGTTGAAGCTGAAACTCCAATATTTTGGCCACCTGATGCAAAGAGCTGACTTATTTGAAAAGACCCTGATGCTTGGAAAGATTGAGGGGAGGAGGAGAAGGAGACGACAGAGGATGAGATGGTTTGATGGCATCATCAACTGAATGGACATGAGTTTGGGTAAACTCCGGGAGTTGGTGATGGACAGGGAGGCCTGGCGAGCTATGGTTCATGGGGTCGCAAAGAGTCGGACACGATTGAGCAACTGAACTGAACTGAACCACAGCTTTCTTATCCATTCATCTGCTGATGGACATCTAGGTTACTTCCATGTCCTAGCTATTGTAAACAGTGCTGCAGTGAACATTGGGGTACATGTGTTTCTTTTAATTCTGGCCTTCTCAGTGTGTGTGCCCAGCAGTGGGATTGCTGGGTCATATGGCAGTTCTATTTCCAGTCTTTTAAGGAATCTCCACACTGTTTTCCTTAGTGGCTGTACTAGTTTGCATTCCCACCAACAGTGTAAGAGGGTTCCTTTTTTTCTGCACCCTCTCCAACATTTATTGCGTGCAGACTTTTTGATACCAGCCATTCTGACTGAACTGACATGAGATCGTACCTCATTGTGGTTTTGATTTGCATTTCTCTGATAATGAGTGATGTTGAGCATCTTTTCATGTGTTTGTTAGCCATCTGTATGTCTTCTTTGGAGAAATGTCTGTTTAGTTCTTTGGCCCATTTTTTGATTGGGTCATTTATTTTTCTGGAATTGAGCTGTGTGAGCTGCTTGTATATTTTTGAGATTAATTCTTTGTCAGTTGCTTCATTTCCTATTATTTTCTCCCATCCTGAAGGCTGTCTTTTCACCTTGCTTATAGTTTCCTTCATTGTGCAAAAGCTTTTAATTTTAATTAGGTCCCATTTGTTTATTTTTGCTTTTATTTCCATTACTCTGGGAGGTGGGTCATAGAGGATCCTGCTGTGATTTATGTCGGAGAGTGTTTTGCCTATGTTTTCCTTTAGGAGTTTTATGGTTTCTGGTCTTACATTTAGATCTTTAATCCATTTTGAGTTTATTTTTGTGTATGGTGTTAGAAAGTGTTCTAGTTTCATTCTTTTACAAGTGGTTGACCAGTATTCCCAGAACCACTTGTTAAAGAGATTGTCTTCTCTCCATTGTATATTCTTGCCTCCTTTGTCAAAGACAGGGTGTCCATAGGTGTATGGATTTATCTCCGGGCTTTCTATTTTGTCCCATTGATCTATATTTCTGTCTTTGTGACAGTGCCATACTCTCTTTGTGGTATAGTCTGAAGTCAGGTAGATGGATTCTCCAGTTCCATTCTTCATTCTCAAGATTGCTTTGACTATTTGAGGTTATCTGTATTTCCATAGAAACTGTGAAATTATTTGTTCTCATTCTGTGGAAAATACCATTGGTAGCTTGATAGGCATTGCATTGAATCTATAGATTGCTTTGGGTAGTATACTTATTTTCACTATATTGATTCTTCCAATCCATGAACATGGTATATTTCTCCATCTATTTGTGTCATCTTTTATTTCTTTCACCAGTGTTTTATAGTTTTCTATATAAGTCTTTCGTTTCTTTAGGTAGAATTATTCCTAAGTATTTTATTCTTTTTGATGTAATTGTGAATGGAATTGCTTCCTTAATTTCTCTTTCTGTTTTCTCATTGTTAGTGTATAGGAATGCAATGGATTTCTGTGTGTTAATGTTATATCCTGCAACTTTACTATATTCTTTGATTAGCTCTAGTGTTTTCTGGTGGTGTCTTTAGGGTTTTCTATGTAGAGGATCATGTCATCTGCAAACAATGCAAGTTTCACTTCTTTTCCAATCTGGGTTCCTTTTATTTCTTTTTCTTCTCTGATTGCTGTGGCCAAAACTTCCAAAACTATGTTGCATAGTAGTGGTGAGAGTTGGCACCCTTGTTTTGTTTCTAACTTTAAAGGAAATGCTTTCAAGTTTTCACCATTGAGGATAATGTTTGCTGTGGGTTTATCATATAAGGCTTTTATTATGTTGAGGTATGTTCCTTCTATGCCTGGCTTCTGGAGGGTTTTTAATTACAAACGGATGTTGAATTTTGTCAAAGGCTTTCTCTGCATCTATTGAGATAATCATATGGTTTTTATCTTTCAATTTGTTAATGTGGTGTATCATATTGATTGATTTGCAAATATTCAAGAATACTTGCATCTCTGGGATAAAGCCCACTTGGTCATGATGTATGATCTTTTTAATATTTTGTTGGATTCTGTTTGGTAGACTTTTGTTAAGGATTTTTGCATCTATGTTAATTAGTGATATAGGTCTATAGTTTTCTTTTTTTGTGGCATCTCTGTCTGGTTTTGGTATTAGGGTGATGGTGGCCTCATAGAATGAGTTTGACAGTTTGCCTTCCTCTGCAGTGTTCTGGAAGAGTTTGAGTAGGATAAGTGGTGTTAGCTCTTCTCTAAATTTTTGGTAGAATTCACCTGTGAAGCCATCTGGTCCCGGGCTTTTGTTTGTTGGAAGATTATTGATTACAGTTTCCGATTTCTGTGCTTGTGATGCATCTGTTAAGATTTTCTAGTTCTTCCTGGTTTAGTTTTGGAAGGTTATATTTTTCTAAGAAATCATCCATTTCTTCCAAGTTGTCCATTTTATTGGTATATAGTTGCTGATAATAGTCTCTTATGATCCTTTGTATTTCTGTGTTGTGATTTCTCCATTTTCATTTCTAATGTGATTGGTTTGGTTCTTCTCCCTTTTTTTCTTGATGAGTCTGGTTAATGACTTGTCTATTTCATTTATCTTCTCAAAGAAATAGCTTTTAGTTTTTTTGATTTTTGCTATAGTCTTTGTTTCTTTTTCATTTATTTCTGCCCTAATTTTTAAGATTTCTTTCCTTCTACTAACCCTGAGGTTCTTCATTTCTTCTTTTTCTAATTGCTTTACATGTAAAGTTAGGTTATTTATTTGATTTTTCTCTTGTTTCTTGAGGTAAGCCTATATTGCTATGAACCTTCCCCTTAGCACTGCTTTTACTGAATCCCATAGGTTTTGGGTTATTTTGTTTTCATTTTCATTCATTTCTATGCATATTTTGATTTCTTTTTTATCTCTTCTGTGATTTGTTGGTTATTCAGAAGCATGTTGTTTAAATATATGTTTGTATTTTTAATAGTTTTTCTTTTTTTCCTGTAGTTGACATCTAATCTTACCATGTTGTGATCAGAAAAGATGCTTGAAATGATTTCAATTTTTTTTAATTTACCAAGGCTCAGGATGTGATCTATCCTGGAGAATATTTCGTGTGCACTTGAGAAAAAGGTAAAATTCATTGTTTTGAGGTGAAATGGCCTATAGATATTAATTAGGTCTAACTGGTTCGATGTATCACTTAAAGTTTGTCTTTCCTTGCTAATTTTCTGTTAGTTAATCTATCCATAGGTGTGAGTGAAGCATTAAAGTCTCCCACTATTATTGTGTTACTGTTAATTTCCCCTTTCATACTTGCTAGCATTTGCCTTACATATTGTGGTGCTCCTATGTTGGGTGCATATATATTTATAATTGTTATATCTTCTTCTTGGATTGATCCTTTGATCATTATGTAGTGTCCTTCTTTGTCTCTTTTCATAGCCTTAATTTCAATGTCTGTTTTATCTGATATGAATACTGCTACTTCTGCTTTCTTTTCGTCTCCATTTGCATGGAATATCTTTTTCCAGTCCTTCACTTTCAGCCTGTATGTGTCCCTTGTTTTGAGGTGGGTCTCTTGTAGACAGCATATATAGGGGTCTTGTTTTTGTATCTATTCAGCCAGTCTTTGTATTTTGGTTGGGGCAGTCAACCCATTTACATTTGGGGTAATTTTTTTTTTAATGTATGTTCATGTATTTGAAATTATCTTTTTTCCCTTTTATTTTTTAATTTTTTTGTGCTCTTTATTATTATTATTTTACTTTACAATATTGTATTGGTTTTGCCATATATTGACATGAATCTGCCACGGGTGTACATGAGTTCCCAGTCCTGAACTCCCCTCCTACCACCCTCACCATATCATCTCTCTGCGTCATCCCAGTGCACCAGCCCCAAGCATCCTGTATCCTATACCGAACCTAGACTGGTGATTCATTTCTTACATGATAGTATACATGTTTCAATGCCATTCTCCCAAATCATCCCACCCTCTCCCTCTCCTACAGAGTCCAAAAGTATGTTCTATATATCTGTGTCTCTTTTGCTATCTCGCATACAGGGTTATCATTACCATCTTTCTATATTCCATATATATGTGTTAGTATACTGTATTGGTGTTTTTCTTTCTGTCTTACTTCACTCTGTATAATCGGCTCCAGTTTCATCCACCTCATTAGAACTGATTCAAATGTATTCTTTTTAATGGCTGAGTAATACTCCATTGTGTATATGTACCACAGCTTTCTTATCCATTCGTCTGCTGATGGACATGAGTATACTACCCAAAGCATTCTACAGATTCAATGCCATTCCTATCAAGTTACCAGCGGTATTTTTCACAGAGCTAGAACAAATAATTTCACAATTTGTATGGAAATACAAAAAAACCTCGAATAGCCAAAGCAATCTTGAGAAAGAAGAATGGAACAGGAGGAATCAACCTGCCTGACTTCAGGCTCTACTACAAAGCCACAGTCATCAAGACAGTATGGTACTGGCACAAAGACAGAAATATAGATCAATGGGACAAAATAGAAAGCCCAGAGATAAATCCACACACCTATGGACACCTTATCTTCGACAAAGGAAGCAAGAATATACAATGGATTAAAGATAATCTCTTTAACAAGTGGTGCTGGGAAAATTGGTCAACCACTTGTAAAAGAATGAAACTAGAACACTTTCTAACACCATACACAAAAATAAACTCAAAATGGATTAAAGATCTAAACATAAGACCAGAAACTATAAAACTCCTAGAAGAGAACATAGGCAAAACACTCTCCAACATAAACCACAGCAGGTTCCTCTATGATCCACCTCCCAGATTACTGGAAAGAAAAGCAAAAATAAACAAATGGGATCTAATTAAAATTAAAAGCTTCTGCACAACAAAGGAAACTATAAGCAAGGTGAAAAGACAGCCTTTGGAATGGGAGAAAATAATAGCAAATGAAGCAACTGGGGTAATTATTGATAAGTATGATCCTGTTGCCATTTACTTTGTTGCTTTGGGTTTGAGTTTATAAACCTTTTTTGTGTTTCCTGTCTAGAGAAGATCCTTCAGCATTTGTTGAAGAGCTGATTTGGTGGTGCTGAATTCTCTCAGCTTTTGCATGTCTGTAAAACTTTTGATTTCTCCTTCATATTTGAATGAGATCCTTGATGGGTGTAGGAATCTGGGTTGTAGGTTTTTCTGTTTCATCACTTTAAGTATGTCCTGCTATTTCCTTCTGGCTTGAAGAGTTTCTATTGAAAGATCAACTGTTATCCTTATGGGAATCCCCTTGTGTGTTATTTGTTGCTTTTCTCTTGCTGCTTTTAATATTTGCTCTTTGTGTTTGATCTTTGTTAATTTGTTTAATATGTGTCTTGGGGTGTTTTGCCTTTGTAAATCTCTACACAGGGGTTTATCCTGTTTGGGACTTTCTGGGTTTCTTGGACTTGGGTGGCTATCTTTCCCATTTTAGGGACGTTTTCAACTATTGTCAAGTATTTTTTCATGGCCTTTCTTTTTGCCTTCTTCTTCTGGGACTCCTATGATTCGAATGTTGGGGTGTTTAACATTGTCCCAGAGGTCTCTGAGGTTGTCCTCATTTCTTTTAATTCTTTTTTCTTTTTTCCTCTCTGCTACATTTATTTCCAACATTCTATCTTTGACCTCACTTATCCTATCTTCTGCCTCAGTTATTCTACTGTTGGTTCCCTCCAGAGTGCTTTTGATCTCAGTTATTGCATTATGCATTATTGATTGACTCTTTTTTATTTCTTCTTGGTCCTTGTTAGACATATCTTGCATCTTCTCAGTCCTTGTCTCTAGTCTATTTATCTGTAACTCCATTTTTTTCAAGATTTTGGATCATCTTTACTATAATTATTCAGAATTCTTTTTCAGGTAGACTCTCTGTCTCCTCCTCTTTGGTTTGGTGGGCATTTATCACGTTCCTTTACTTGCTGAATATTTCTCTGCCTTTTCATTTTATTTAGATTGCTGTGTTTGGGGTGGCCTTTCTGTATGCTGGAAGTTTGTGGTTCCTCTTTATTGTGGAGGTTCATCCCTGCAGGTGGGGTTGGATGAATGGCTTGTTAAGATTTCCTGGTTAGGGAAGCTTGGATTGGTGTTCTGGTGGGTAGAGCTGGATCTCTTCTCTCTAGAGTGCAGTGAAGTGTCCAGTAGAGAGTTCTGAGGTGTCTATGGGTTTGGTGATTTTGGGCAACCTGTGTTTTAATGCTCAGGGTGATGTTCCTGCATTGCTGGAGAATTAGCATGGTCTGTCTTGCTCTGGAACTTGTTGGCTCTTGGGTGGAGCTTGGTTTCAGTGTAGGTATGGAGGCTTTTGGATGAGCTCTTGTCGATTAGTGTTCCCTGGTGTCAGGAGTTTTTTTGGCATTCTCAAGTTTTGGATTTAAGCCTCCTGCCTCTGGGTTTCAGTCTTATTCTTACAGTAGCCTCAGGACTTCTCCATCCATACAGCACAGATGATAAAACATCTAGGCTAATGGTGAAAATATTTTCCACAGTGAGGGACACCCAGAGAGGTTCACAGAGTTACATGGAGAAGCAAAGAGGGAGGAGGGAGATAGAGGTGACCAGGAGGAAAAGAGGGGCAGTCAAAAGGAGAGAGAGCCATATAGCCAGTAATCAATTCCCTATGTGCACTCCATAGTCTGGAACACTCAGAGAGGTTCACAGAGTTACATAGAGAAGAGAAGAGGGAGGAGGGAGATAGAGGTGATAGAGTCAAAAGGGGAGAGACCAATCTAGCTAGTAATCAGTTCCCTAAGTGTTCTCCACAGCCCACAACACCCAGAGAGATTCACAGAGTTGAGTAGAGAAGAGAAGGCAGAGGGAGGAGATTGAGGTGACCTGAGGGAGAAAAGGGAGAGTCAAAAGAGGAGAGAGCAATTAAGCCAATAATCACATCCTTAAGTAAAAATGAGTACTGAAAATTAGATTCTTAAAGGTACAAAATTGATTACAAATACCAAAAAGCAAAGATTAAAAGTCTAGAGTGTCAGGAAGCATTTAACAGGAGGCTTCTTGTGTGCTGTTTTGGATCTGTCATGAATCCTCTGTTCCTTATTAATTCCTGAATATTCAGGAATTAAGTGGGCAAACCACTCCCAGGGCTGAGGAATGCATGCCTTTCCTTCGTTAGTTTTTCCATACAGTGATAAGTAACTATTTATGACCCTCTTCCTTTTTATGAACCATACAGTAAAAGTGATTGTTTACAACCCTCTCTCTTTGATATGGATTGCCTTATGTTTCCTTGATAATTTGTAAGTTTGGACTTTTGATCTTTATCTTTGCTGAAAATAGCTACCTTGTAAGACAGTATATATATCCACACTATGTTGAATAAAACACCCTTGTTCCATCAGAGCTTGGGTCCCTGTGTCTGTCTGTCTTTCTCTCTTTCTCTCCCTTTCCCTCTCCCTCTCCCTCTCTCCGGCTAATTCTCTGGAGCATAGAAACCTGTTGTGCTCACTCTCCTGCTGGGCTTCTAAGACCCTCTAGAGAAGGGGCACTGTGCTTTCACCCCCTTGAGAGGATGCCCGGTGCCTTCATGAGCGACACAAGCTCTGTGTTAAGAGCTTTATTGGTTTTCTGCATAAACCAAAGAGTATCAGCCTCCTTCTCTCTCTCTTTTACTTTCTTATTGTTGACTCCAGACCGCCAGGTTCTGGTCCATTAAAGGACCTCAACACTAGAGTAGAGGTTAGACTCTCAAAAATATGATATTAAAAAGACAAAACAAAATCAATCACAAAAATTATTTTAAAAATATATAAGATTTGCTTTAAAAATAGGGTCTTTCTTTTGTATGTGCTTCCCCAGTCTACACTGCTCAGGCTCCATGTTTCTCTGCAGGGTATATATGCTGTCTTACAAGGTAGCTATTTTCAGCAAAGATAAAGATCAAAAGTCCAGACTTACAAATTATCAAGGAAACATAAGGCAATCTATATCAAAGACAGAGGGTTGTAAACAATCACTTTTACTGTATGGTTCATAAAAAGGAAGAGGGTCATAAATAGTTACTTATCACCGTATGGAAAAAGGTAATAGTAGGTTATAAAATGAAAATTAAAGGCATAATAAAGAACTTAAAATGTTTAAAAATTAAAAAATGATAATAATAAAATATATCTAGGAATTTTTCTGGAGCTGTTGAGGGCAGTGGGGTCAGTTCAGTTTCAGATAGTTCCTTGTTCCAGCTTATACTACTTCTCAAGGTCTATAGGCCCCTTCCAATGCTTAGTCAATGCTAATAACTACAGGGTTTTAATCTGTTGCACCTGTCAGTTCCAGAGCAGTTCCCTCTTCTTTATTTTGGCTTCCTCTGTTTGCAAGTCTCTTCAGTGTCTAATTTCCACCCTGACACAAGGGGGCAAAAGTGGTCACTTATTTGGGCTCACTTGTTCAGTTGTGCTGTGGGGAGGGAGAAACACTGCAAACAAATATCACTGGCATGTGTGGGGAATTCTTGCAGTGTATGGACTACACTGGGTTTGCCCCCGCTCAGGGCGTGTGTGCTTTCCCAGTCTACACTGCTCAGGCTCAACGTTGCTCGGCAGGGAAACTGTCCAAAGTGGGCCCTGGGTTTTGTGTACTTCCCAGGTCTAAGCTGCTCAGGTTCAGGTTCTTGGGTACTCCACAAAGGCATAGACTCAGTTGGGCATGTGTTTTGTGCCCTTCCCAGATTGGAGCAGCTCAGGCGTCCAGATGCTTGGCAATCGCACTGTCCCGGGTGGGCTGTGTCTTAATCACCTCCCTGGTCCCAGACGCTCGGTTTCCTGGGTGCGCTGCAAGAGCACTGTCTCAAGTGTGCCGTGTGTCTCCTCTGGGGAGCTGATCTCTGGCTGCGACCCTCCTGGCAGATGTCAACCATCCAGGATCCCAGGAAGAGTTGATTAGCAGCTGGGAGGCTGCTCATGGTTTGGTGGAGGAAGCCATCTCTGGGCCAGAGACTGCCCCTCACCTTCTGGCTTTGGCTGTTGCCTGCCTGCTTCTCTGCCTCCGGAGAGGGGGATGGGCCCATCCTCAACTGGCTAGCTCTCCTTGGATATTCACTCAATCCTTTGTTCTGTGAGCAGGCCAGTCTGTGCCTTAGATTAGAGCTTTTAGCAGGAAACCTCTCTCTCTCTCTTTTCTCTCTCTGGCTGTCCTACAGTTTGGGTTGCTATGTCACGTTAGCTCTCTCGGATTGTCCTCAGGGCATTCAGTCCTGGTCCTTATCCTAAGCACACAACCAGCGTCTCCCAGTTCAGCCCCTGCTCACTGGTGGCGGACGCTAGGGTTCAGGCTACATCTCTGCTGGGAGTTGTGGTTAGACACATATTCTGTTTTCTTTTCCCCCTTCCGGTTGTGGTTATGTTGCCCTCTGAGATTCCAAAGCTCCCCACAGACCTGCCGGTGAGAGAATTTCCTGGTGTTTGAAAACTTCTCCTCCTTCACAACTCCCTCGCCAGGACAGGTCTCCATCCTTAACTCTTTTGTCTTTTATATTTTGTCCTACCTCCTTTCGAAGAGAATGGGTTGCCTTTCTGGGTGCCTGATGTCCTCCGCCAGGGTTCAGAAGTTGTTTTGTGGAAGTTGTCAGCATTCAAATGATGTTTTGATGAATTGGTGGGGGAGAAAGTGGTCTCCCCGTCCTATTCCTCTGCCATCTTAGCCCAAGGCTACATTCCCACCTTTTTGAGGAGTTATCAGTTTGGATTAATTTCTCTATTGAGCTTTAAATTTCTTCCCATACTTTTTGCCCAACAACTGTCTTATCAACAGCTTACAAGGGTTCCCTATTCTCTGTGTCCTAGCCAACCCTTGATACTTCTTGTCTTTTTGATGATAGCCATTCTAACAGGTATGAGATGATATCTCATTGTGGTTTTGATTTGCATTTCACTGATAATTAGCAATGTTAAGCATCTTTTCATATATCTGTTGACCATTTGTATGCTCTGTGGAGAAAAATGTCCATTCAGGTCCTCTGCCTATTTTTAAATCAGATTATTTGTTTTTTGTTTGTTTTTGTTATTGAGTTGTATGAGTTATCTCTCTATTTTGGATACTAACTCCTTATCAGATATGTAATTTGAAAATATTTTCTTCCATTTCACAGGCTAGCTTTTCATTGTGTTGATTGTTTCTTTTGCTGCACAGAAATTTTAGTTTGATGTAATCCCAGTTGTTGATTTTTGCTTTGTTGCTTGTGATTTTGGTATCATATCCCAAAATATTATTGCCAAGACCAAGGAGATTTTCCCTGTGTTTTCTTCTAGAGGTTTTGTGGTTGAAGGTCTTGCATTTGAGTCTTTAATCCATTGCAAGTTACTTTTTGTGAGAGGTGTAAGATAGGTGTCCAATTTCATTTTTTGTTTTTTTGCACGTGAACATCCAGTCTTCCCAGCACTATTTATTGAAGAGACCGTCCTTTCCCCATTGAGTCTTCTTGGCTTCCTTGTCAAATATTAGTTGACTGTGTGTGTGGATTTATTTCTGGGCTCTTGATTCTGTTCCTTTGGTCTCTAAATCTTTTTTATGCCAGCATCATGTTGTTTTGATGTACTATAGTTTTTGTAATATAGTTGGAAACCAGGAAGTGTAACGCCTTCAATTTTTTTCTTCTTTCTCCAGATTTCTTTGGCTATTTGGGGTCTTTTCTGGTTCCATACACATTTCAGAATTGTGAAAAATGCCAGTTGAATTTTGATAGGGATTACATTGAATATGTAGATCACTTTGGGTAGTATGGACATTTTTAATAATATTAATTATTCCAATCCATGAACACAGAATCTTTCCCCATTTATGTCTTCTTCAATTTTTTTCCACCAATGCTTTATGGTTTTCAGTGTTCAGGTTTTCACTCACTTGGTTAAATTTATTCCTATTTAATTGTTTTTGACACTATTTAAATAGGATTCTTTTCTTTATTTCATTGTCAGCTAACTAGTTTTCAGTATATAGAAACACAAGATGACTTTATATGTTAATTTTGTGCTCTGCAGAATTACTGCAGCTTTGCTGAATTTGTTTATTAGTTTTAACAGTTTTTTGGTGATGTCTTTAGTGTTAGATAGGTCTTATTAAATGCAGTCTCTGAATCCTGTCCCATGACTAATGCAGCAGCCTAAGTTCCCCATAACTTCTGAGAATCTGAACATTGAACAATTCTCAGAATTGTTCTGACAATAGTTCTACAAATAGTGGAACTCTGACTGACCTTCATCAATCTAATATGTGAATTCTTTAGGCTATCTTAGGCTATGCTTAGGCTATCTTTAGGCTATGCTTAGGCTCTCCAGCAGAACAGCCATCTTGAGCCTGTTGTGATGGTTAATAAAGGCTTAAGCTAACAGCTTTTAGTTGGTTTTTCTTTTTTCACAAATTCATACTTTGGCTAGACATTATTTTCTAAAAATAATTTTTAGATTTTGTTTTTGGATCTCATGGCACCAGGGTTGCTGATGAAAAGTCCCTTCTGCAGTGCTCAATTCTGGGGGACACCTTCCTCTGCAACCTCTGCATTTTCCTGACAGGGCTGCGGCTTACAGCTGTGGCTTCCCTGTGCTTTCTTTTCCAGGAATCTGGTCCTTCTGGACAATTTCTGGTTCACCAAAAGCCCTTATTCTGTTTTTCACAAATCCCAATGTATTTATTAACTTCTTGTAAAAATGTATGTACCTTTAAAAAATGCTTATAATGATTTGGTGTTAAAAGGGGAGATTTCAGCGTGTGCTCAAGTTGAAATAAGATTAATTTTGTTTGTTTCTTTGGATGGAGCCACATGAAGCTGTATCTTTGGGGAGTAGAATTGGTGTTCAGAGAACAACATTTATTTTTACTCTCTTCATTTCTCTATTTGAATTTCTGCTTATGAGTTGCCTTTTGATTCAAAATAATAAAGTACTTGGGCTTCCCTGGTAGCTCAAGTGGTAAAGAATCTGCCTGCAATGCAGAACACCTGGGTTTGATCACTGGATTGGGAAGATCCCTGGAGAAGGAAATGGCAACCCACTCCAATATTCTCCCTTGGAGAATTTCATGGATAGAGAAGCCTGGCGAGCTACAGACCATGGGGTCACAAAGAGTCGGACAAGCTGAGTGACTTTCACTTTCACTAATGAAGTACTTGATGTATTGGGCATCTTATCTTCCCTTTCTACCTCCCAGTGTGCTCACCAACTTTCTCCAGCTGCTATGGTGCCCTATCTCTGCAGCTTTCCAGTGTGCACAGTATGCAGAGTTCCAAGGCCTTTGTTTTTCAGGTGGGTTTGCCCAATGGAAGTACCAAGAGCAAATTAGACAGGAAGAGGAGGGTGAGGTTGGGGCATATATTCACCGATCTCCTCACTCTTATTCCTTGCACCCCCATGTTGACTATTCTGTCTGTTCATCTTCCTACGAAGAAAACAGCCACCAGGTGGCCCTTGGCGCACAGAGACCCTCACTTCCTCATCTTGATCCTTTAGGCCCATGGGTTGCAGTGGCTCTAAGGATGCTAGCCTGGAGACCACATTCCTTTGCTGACTTCTCCACATCCTGCCCACACCTTTGTGACTCAGCTTGAGCATCATTTATTTTTGCCCTGGATCCTGACCAAAACAGAACCCCCAAAACAAACCTCAAACCAAAGCAATAAATTATTCAGGTAACTTAGCTATACAGATTGATCTTTTTGCTGTTTTGTAACAGAATAAACATATTTTAGAAAGAATATTGGTGAAGAAAACTCATTTTAGTTGAAGAAAGTATGCCACAGAGGGGAAGTAATAGTAAATATTTCATGAGTACAAACTTCAAGCTGAATCTGTCTCTTTCCTGCTCAGCTGTTGCTAGGTTTCTGGGCCTGGAGGGAGAGCAGGCAGGAGTGCAGACTGTCTGATGGGGGTCTTCATACAGCACCATGGGATCCTGCTGCAGAGACTTACAGAATCTCAGAGAGCGAAGGGCCATGGGGGCTGTCTGGCCCATTGATGCACAGCACAAAGAGCCACTCAATTTGTGAAACGGTTCTAGATTTAACTTGTGTGGTAACTATTTAGAATCGACCCCCCGTGCTGCTGCTGCTGCTACAGTGTGTCTACAAAAAGCATTTATTGGCTATCATACAGTGCTAATTTTCTCTCTGGGGATTTTGAAGAATAGCTAATAATGGCAGCAGGTAACATTCACAGAATGCTCACAGTGTGCCGGAGATCATGCTCAAAGCTTGACGTGCATCATGTCCCGTGACCCTCCCCTAAACTCCATATGGCTCCTGTCCTCTGTGTAGAGTGGTGCATGAGAGTAGATGGCGGCATCACTAGTCCAGTTTTCCTGATGCGGAAAATAAGGCAGAAAGAAGTTAAGGGACTTGCCCCTCATCACACAGCTGTTAAGTAATGGGGTAGTTTGACTCTGAACCCCACAGTCTTATCCATTACATGATTCCTTCCTGTTAGAACATCTATGCAAAAATATATACAAACATACAATGCAGAAATACTGCTGTGTGCCTAACAATATACCAGATATGTTGTTCTATGTCACTAAACACACAATAATGTCATTTTAAGTGATGCCATAATTTTCAGTTGTGTCAATATGCCAGTTTGCTTAATCAATCTCATTGTTAGATATTAATTTGCTCTGGTATTTTGGCCTCATAATTCCTTTCGAATCCTGACTCCTCTTATATCATAATCTCTTACCTCAACATTTCCTTGAGCTTCATATCCTCAATTGTAAAGTGATGATCATAATATAATCTGTAGTATTTAAATGTGTAGTACGGAAAATCAGTTCACTGGAGTTTTTTTGAACAAATTGTTCATTTAAAGATATAAAGGTTAAAATATGCTTTAGCACTCATGTCTCACAAATGGTTTTAACATTGATCAAAAACAGTCACTAGTCCAGAAAAAACTCGCAGAATTTTATTTCACTGAGCAATGCTTGTCCTGAGTTATTTTACCACTTGTCAGTATTTAACAGTGTGCAATCAGAAAGGCACTTGGCAGTCCTTCCCTCAAATATATACACAAGAGCTTTCCTCTGATTGCTCAGTATTTCTGATACATGTACTTCTGCTGGAGTGTTATGGGCACTAGTAATTCACAGGCAGTTCTTAGAAATGTAAGAGAGGGACTCTATCTTTGTTACGGGGGTGATGCCACATTATCAGCTCCCTATCTTTCTGCATGTTCCAGTGACCTTTGTGAGAGTTTGGTTTAGTGTCTTAATTCTAGTGAGACTCAAACACTGGTTCACTTACCCCTGGGCTTTAAGGAGGACTGAAATAGTACTGTGCTGATGTTTTACTCAACAAGGAAATAGTCAGTAAAATGCATCTTTAAAGTAAGTTGTTGCTCTATTTGTAAAAGAGAATCATAAACACATATAAACAGAACTGAGTCTTTACTGTTTGGGTAACCAGAATGTAACTGTTTTCTCCATGAATGATCCCAACAACAAGTGCATGTGTGTGGGAAAGAGAAACTGTGATTATATTTAGTCATTTTCCTTAAGAAAGAGAAATTTGGTAGCTTTATGTTTCATTGTTTTACAGCCAAAACAGGTTGGAACATATCTCATCCACTAAAAGAAAGGTTGCCAATTAGACATAAAGGTTAATGAAAGAATAAGGCCCAATTTAAGATACTTTTTCTTTTATTTAAAATGCTAACTATTATGACACATTGTACAATAAAATACCTTAGAATCACAGTAAAACTTTTAAAATGTCTATATAGTCACAAAAAAACATGAAACATGCTGCAGGGAACACACACAGTTTGATACCAACTCTCAGCACATTTTCACCATGAAAACAAATGGAGAAGCACAGCCTATATATGAATTTCTTTTCCTTAGTAGTAGCTGATGTGACTGCTTCCAAGAAATAGAAATGATTCCTTTCTTTGGAGAATATATCTTTGATAGGTTTTTACATCTTCATTGAACACTGTGCTTTGTTGAGAAGTTACCACTGATTTCTTTCTTTCCTTCTTTCATTTATTTTTTATTTTACTTTACAATTCTGTATTGGTTACTTCTGACTGAGTTGTCATATTTGAATTACAACACATTTTTTTACAACATATATTGCCACAATATGAAAAATAAATACTTCTTGAGTTTTAAACTCAAAACAACAATTATTAAATAAATAATTATTCCTCATAGTGCGTGTCTCATTTTACCTTTCTTTGACCACTGACACAAACGAAGCTCAATAAATGTGTTAGGTAGTCTATTTACGTCTTCTTTCATAATCCTGCATCACACTCCTTTCATAAGCCACTGAGAACAAAGAGAAGGTAAAGGGTTTGTTAAGAAGATTAGTGACACAGGTAATCAAAGTTCAAGGCACAGGAAATTTATTTTAAACTCATTACTTTATCCCTCCACTGAAGTATTTCTAAGAGTCTTATTTGTGCATCTTCTATTCAGGTCTCGGTCTTTATCCTGATTGACAGTGATCTATCCACAGAACTCTTGGTTATTTTGGTATCCTTATAGACTTGATGCCCTCAAAGTACACTTCCACAATATATTGCCATATTGATTCTCCATAGCTTTCTCAAGCAGTGACAGACACCTTGGTGATTTACAGAAAAGACAGGGCCTAAAGTAAACAGGAATAGTAGGAGGATGCAAGCAAAATGCGGGGCTTTTATTCCAGGATATAGTCAACCAACTATATGTAGGTCATGGGCCAAATCCAGTCCACCATCTTTTCTTGTAAATAACATTTTATTGGAACATGGCCACACCTTTTCATTTATGTATTGTCTTTCCCTAAGTTAGTTAAGTGTTAGTTGCTCAGTTGTGCCTGACTCTGCGACCCTACACACTGTAGCCCACTAAGTTCCTCTGCCCATGGAGTTCTCCAGGCAAGAATATTGGAGAGGGGAGCCATTCCCTTCTCCAGCTGTCTTTGCCTACTTTAACATTAAAATGGCAGATCTGAGTAATTCCTCCAGAGACTGCATGGTTCACACAGTCTAAAATATTTACCATCTGGCTGTTTACAGAAAAAGTTTGCTGATTTCTGGTATGTGGTGGTGGTGGTGGTTTAGTTGTTAAGTTCTGTCTCATTCTTGTGACTTAATGAACTATACCCTGCCAGGCTCCTCTGCCCATGGGATTTCCCCAGCAAGAATACTGGAGTGGGTTGCCATTTCCTTTGCCAGGGGATTTTCCTGACCCAGACTTCCCGGGTGGCTCAGACAGTAAAGTGTCTGTCTACAATGTGGGAGACCTGGGTTCGATCCCTGGGTCGGGAAGTTCCCTGGAGAAGGAAATGGCAACCCACTCCAGTGCTCTTGCTTAGAAAATCCCATGGACGGAGGAGCCTGGTGTCCTTGGGGTCGAAAAGAGCTGGACACGACTGAGCGACTTCACTTTCTTTCTTTCCTGACCCAGGGGTCGAACTCATGTTTCCTGCATTGGAGGCAGATTCTTTACCACTGATGCACCAGGATAAGGGTACCTAATAGTGTGAAGGTTTCTTCCTGTCCTCTGGATTCCTTCCAACGACAGACTGTCCATGAGACTAAAAACAATCTCATTGTCTGTAAGTAGGGTAATTGTACCATCTAAATACAACATAGTTTAACTTACCTCCTAGCACCCTAAATGGCCTGTGAAACATTAATCACTGTTTCCAAAGGTATTTATTTAACATATAGCCAGCAAGTAATTTAAGTACTTTGACTATATGGAAAGAAAAAAGTACCAAATTATATTATTATATTAAACATAATTTCAAAGGGGTCTGTAGCCACAAAAGAATAAGGATCAGATTTTTGTGATCAAAATACTTATGTCCATTTTTCATTATTTTAGCTAATACTTTATACACTTAGATTTACATGATAAATGATTTTTAAAACTACTGCACTTTTAAAAATTCAGTATGCATGGATAAAATACTGACTTTAAATAGAAAGAACTGTGAAAGGCATCAGGAATCATAGAAGCCACTCTAACCAATTTTCTCAGTGAGCAGGGTTTGCTGAAAGAGAAGGTAGGTAAAGGCTCCAGTGTTGTTGCTTCCCTCCTTTACCACTGAGCAGATGCTCATTTGTATACAGCATTCATTTAAGTGAGGTCAGCAATAAGCTGAATGTTTTTAATAGTGTACATGTCAAACATGTACAAAGCTGGCAAGCATTCGTAACATAATTCTATTCCTCAGAGAAGGGAGGTGAATGCTAATGTAAACTGACCAAAGGCAGATTAGTGATCACACTGGAAAACAATGTCTTAACTGGAAGCAAAGTTCTCACCTGGTCCTTGAACCCTCTAAAACGATAAATGTTTTTGTGTATGAACTGATGAGGGTTTCCTTGGGAAGATGGTTTCTAGGCTTGTCAGATTGTCAAAGGTCCTTACCACAACAGGGTAAGGATCAGATGGCTGTAGGTGATAGACACTATGATAACCTTGCCTCAACTAATTATATGCCAAAGTACCTGATTGGTTATAGATTACATGTTTGCCCATGTTTTCCTTTGATATTTTCTTAACTAAAATGGAGGAGCAAAGATTTAGTCATTGACTGTGATTCATATAATGATTCTATTTAATACTATCTATAATTATATTACTATTTTAAGTACCTTTCATAGCATCTAATTTGTTCCAAATTGCACATATCTATATTATTTGTAAAGTTAAGCATGTTCTGAAACCTGTATCAGTTCTGAAAATGAAAAGTTGATGACTGGCATGGTTTCAAGAAAACCACAGGTATATAAGGGCTAGTGTACACTGCTGATACATATAACACCAATGTGGTTTAAACTTATATTCCATTTATAAAAGCTGGAAGATAGTACATAACAATAAAACAATTTTAGTGTTTCATTATGTACATTCACAACTTCTTTAAAATTGAGAACCCTCCAAATTATTGATGAAGAAATACAAAAGTACTATCTAAATTTTCAAGGTAGAGAACCAATATATAGGCTAAAATACCTCATTTTTGCTTGACTTTTTCAGATTAGTAAAGTCAGCACATCTTAGTTATAGATTTTCAGGAAACTGGAAATACTCTAAATGGGTAAGATGGGTGATGATTACTTTCTAATTAATTACATGATTAATATTTTAATTCTAATTTCACTGAAGTTAAACAGAGAATTTGAATAGCTTTTCTAAGAAAAATAACCTATTGATTATAAAGCCTGAATGAGCTTAACAAAATATCAGTCTCTAGGAAAAAGATACAGGGGTTATTTAACCTTGAAAATACTGTGATGAATGAATTAAGAAATGAGTTTTCAGATCTATACAAGTGGCATTTACATACAATATAGAAACTAAAGAAAAGAAAGGAAATATGCAGCCTTTATATCAAGTGAAAGAGTTGTTCAGAATTAAACTGGGTTATGAAGAGAACTGTGGCACTCCTTCTCTTTAAGGGTTTTATAGCCAGGACTGATTATAACCCTCTAGGATAATTTGATGGTTTCTCTTTTTAAGGCACTGGAATGGACTATGTTACTCTCCTAGTGACATTCATCAGGAGGTATAGAGTATGAGCTATTATAATTTCATAAAGAGCAAGTGATTTGTAAAAATGGATTTGTTTTTGTTTATTTCTGTGTTAGAAGACTGTCAGATTTAACCTTTTGTAAGACTTTCTAATTAGCTTGGTTTTAATCCCCCCCTTCACCTTCTCCACCCCTCTTAGTTCAGTAAGGTAAAGTGTAGCTTATTGAACAGATATAAGAGAAAGGGTATTGGACTAGCCCAAAGATTCAGATTAGGTAATGATTAAAAGGGGAAGACACTAGGAGTTTGAGAAAGATAGACTGCTGTTGTGGTATTAGCTCGCTCAATCAGCTATAAATCCATTCTTGGATTTATTGCAGTTAGATTTTTTCAACATAAGTACTCATTTTAATTTTATTATTCCTGTTTAATAGTTTGAAAAGAATGCCTTAGAGAAAGTAGCAGTAGATTTAAGACACTGTTTATGTCCAGTCATGGTTTTATACATACCAGAATTTAAAGCTCTTTTGCCCATTAGTCCAACAAAGGAATCTGTTTTATGCCCTGGAAAAATACATTTAGGGGTATTTTAATATGTATATATCTGAGGAAATAAACTGTTATAACTAGTACCAAGAAAAGCAAGCTTCCAAATATATGCCTATATAATAAATGCATAACTATTTCAAGTTTTGGTGAGCCTGAAGAAATAAAGACTCTTAGTAAGTCTCAGTAAATAAAATAATACAATGAAAGCACTTTTCTCAATTCTACATCTAAATATTAGCAAGTATACTTTAATCATATTCTATTTTATGTGTTTTATATAATGCTTTAAATATTGTGGCTATTTGAGCAAGCTTTGATTTTTAGGAAGTCAGCTTCACATATGTGTGTTAGAAATATCCTATTACTGAATATGCTATATTTCTCAGGAAACTAAAGTTTAGTTAAATCAGAATCCTATACTTAATAATTATAAATTTCTAAAGGTCATTATTTCTATTTTACTGGATTAAAAAATTTCCTTTGGAAAAAGTATGTTTTGAATTAATAGAGCACATTTATTTTCATCATATAGAATTTTGCTATATATAATTCCTTTGAAAGTAAAATCTTGAGAAAATAAATATGAAAATGTTTATTTTCAAAGATGAAACCTTTGGAAAGGATTATTATTTTAACTCTAGTGGTAGAATATCTCTTGGTTTATACTACATAGCTGTTATCTTAGTGTGGCCTTCTCTGCCCTCGGTGAGCCAGAATCCAAGTTGGATTGCACCTTGGGCTAAGTGAGTGTGATTAAGATGGATCCCTGGGACTTTCTGCAACTCTGGTTCCATTAACTAGGAGACTGCAATCTAATGATTGCCAAGTGCCACAATTCTGCCATCTTTGCTGCCCTAAGAATGTTTCACTATGCTTGGAAAGACTGAGGTCTCCCATCCCATCATGGGATCACAAAACTATTGATACATTTCTATCTTTACTTTAGTATGGATTCTCTACTCAGACATTCACTTCATCTTCTTAACTGACTGCTGGATTACTCTAATAAATTATGTCAACATGGAATCCAACATACTAAAATGAACTCGGAGATGCCTATAAATGCTTCAATTTTTGTTTTTGCTTTTGTTTTTACAGTGGAAATGGCAGGGTGAAAATCAGGGAAGAGGAATGTGTGATGGAGTTTTACCCCTAGGATTGAAATTCTTACCTAAAACTAACAATTTGTATAAATTAAAGGACTCCTCCCTCCTTCCCTTTTTCCCTCTTCTTTTTTCTTTCTTTAGCAGTTTAAAATAACAACAAATATTTATTATCTCAGTTTCTGTGGATCAGGAATTCAACAACAGTTTAACTGGGAGCTAAAGGATTTTTAATATAATGCATCTTTATGGTAGGTATGATATGTTTAAACAACAGAACTTTAAACAATTATGTTCTGGATGTAATATGAGTATCCTCCATTCTTAAATCATGTTAATTAAAAATATCAAGTCCTACATTACAACAGAAAATTAGATATTATATAAAATGGAATTCAATATAATTTATATTTGCATTTGATAAATGTCAAAATAATTTGGAACTTACTTTTGTGAGAAAGCTGGCCATGTCCTATAGAAAGAAAGATAAAATTAGCAAACAATAGATTTGCTTAAAAGGAGCTACATTTTTAAAGAGAATTATAAAACAAATAGATTTTTAAAATAATGCAACATTTCTCATTCATGTACTATCCTGAGGAATATAGCAGAACCATACATGCTAACCAAATTATTAATAATAAAAGCAATGTTTTAGCAAAAGGAATAGTTTTAATTGGTTTACATGGGCCACAGATTCAAATTGAGGTCTGTGAGACTTCTGAGGTCTGCTAATAACTGCCTGACCATACCACGCCTCTTGTTTTCTTATGAGACATGCATTCAAGGTCCATCACCTCTGATTCTCAGGAGAGAGAGAGCAAACACATCTCTTCAATTCAACAGGCATTATCAAGAATCTGTATTTGAGTCCACAAAAGGCTTTCTTCACACATGTGCATTCACAATAGTAAAATAAAGATTTATAGAAATGTTTACCATAAAGGGCCTTTAACAGGGCCACTTGCTTTTCAATTGAGGAATCTGACAAGAGACAAATTGACGTTAACCACACATTCCACTGATGGTGTGATGAATTCAAGGAGATTACTCTTCTATCAGAAGACACTGGCAGCTGAATCTACTCTAACCCCAGTGATCTAAAGTCAGTTTTCCACAAGCACTGAGAACCTACTGAGTACCCTGAGCCCTCCTGTTGCTTGTCAGTTTGGATCCTTGGGCAAGGAAGCACTTAGCTAAAAAGGTTGATTCCTGTTCTTGGTGGTTCAGATGGATCTCCCTCTCTCCGTGGGCACATGTGTGTTAGTGAGGTGAGGGCCACAGTCGCGCCCCAAGAGATATACCCCTTTTAGAGTGGAAATCTCTGCTCATAGAGCAAGAGAGACTGGGTGCTCTGAGCACCAGCGAAGACCGTGGGTGGGAGTGTATGTGTGTGGGTTGCCCAGAGACACAGAGAGGGACGACTGCCCATCTCACCAGCATCCCGTTTGCCCATCAATCCAAAGAACTGCTGAGGCTTGGGTCTCCGAGCGATTCTCTGCAGAAGATGCTCAAAGGGCTCAGGCATTTCCTCCTAGAGGACAAACACACGGATTATCGGGCCTGAAGGCAACCAGTTCGAGGCACTGGGAACCCGGAGTGCGTTCCAGCCTGGGGCAAATCCTGGCGGTGGGGCCAGGCCAGGATTAGAGAACCAGCTCCGAGCAGAGAGGAAGCCGAGCTTCCTCAAGCCTGGGCGCTTCCTCTCTCCACTCCTCCCCGCCCAGTTGGTGTCCTGCACCTCCGCCTCCTGCTAGCCCAGCCTTGCCGTTAGCGGGACGCGCAGTGCCTCCACGCCCTGAGAGCGCTTTCCGTTCTTTGCTTCCAGCACCCAGACCCTCACTCAGCAGCCTCAGCTACCGGACTTTGTCTCATCTCAAGCGCTGGCTGCGGCGACCTATCACCGCCCTAAATGCACACAGGTGTGTGTGGCGGGGGGAGGGGAGGGACTGGCCGGGGGTGGTAGGTAAGGTGACAGCGCTTTAGAAGCGACTAGCAGTGCGTGACTCTCACTGTTCGGCTGCGTGTGGGTCCCTCGCGCAAACAGCCTGCGAGCAATCTAAAGGAAAACTTGCGGCTATGTCTTCAGGTCAGTAAAATAAAAGTCAAGGCCGGAAGTTAGCTTCCCACCCACCTGCGCCTCTCCAGGCCCCCAGCAACTGGCCACTTGCCCCTGCTTTTGCCTGCGTCGGACGCGCTCTCCTCAGTCCCTGCCTAGCGTTTCCAAACGCCAGGCCCTTTTGCAGCGGGACTAGTCCCCGAAATCCGCGTTACCAGGGGATGAAACCTTGTGAGGATCTCGGGATCCTTAGGGAGGGTATTATTCCTCCAGAGAGTTCCCGAGACCCGGCGATGGAGAGGAAACTTGGTTCTTGGTTGCAGGACCCAGGGGAATGACGTTCCTTTACAAGCCCTCGCAGCTCGTCCCACTGCCTCTGGTTGTGATCCCAGAGCCCGCTAGGGTATCTAGGGTGCTATCGCCGGGGGTGATGGTGGGATGGTGGTAAGTGACAGCTCCTAAACCCGTGAAGAAGGGCGCAGGCCATCTAGGGAACGGGTCTCACCTTGATCTGGTCGCTGTCGGACCAGTCGGACCAATAATTGAGATCATCGTTGGCTCCGATTTCTTCTGCAGACAGTTGAGTGGAGACGAGAAAAATCACTGCCAAGGCCACGAGGATTTTCATGTTGGATTTCTGGGAAGAGTAGGGAAAAAAGGCAGAGGGGGAAAAAAAGAATTTTTGATCCCATAACAGAACTCAGGGCCGATTGAAACAAGACAACCCATAAAGGGCTAAACTCCTGCGTGTGCACGTTAGGAAAGACAATCAGGCCCTAAAACCTCAAATTCCCTTCTTCCTAGACCCTCAATCCCCAGCTTCCAACCACCAATCCAGACCTTCAAGCCAGGAGGCTGTGCGGGTGGAAGACAAGGAGGGATAAAGCACTTGGGATACCCGTTTCCTCGCAGCCCCCCAGCTGTCCCCCGGCTGTTTCCCCGCTGTCCGCAGCAGCCGCCCATCCAGCCCTGCTAGACGCCGCCTCGGAGCGGTGCGCGGCGCGGAAAGCGCGCAGTACAGCGCGCGGGCACTTACCGCAGCTGACCCGCCCGGGGGGTTCCTCTGCTGGTCTGAGCACTCGCGGGGCGCTGCGCACTCTCGGTCGCAGCAGCGATGGAGGAGGTCAGCAGCGCGGTCTTTTGCCTGCTGGCTGCCGCGCGGTATTTATCCCAGGCTCGCGGAGTCTCGGGACCCACGTGACACGCTCCCCACGCGACTTTCTGCTCAATATTTAATTATCCGCCTCCTCTCCTTTCGCTTGCGTCTGATTGAGAGTTTCCGAGACGGTAATCCGTCGGTGCGCATAACATCTGGACCCAATTGGGTTCGAAATGACGCAATTATAGGAATATCGAGTTCTCGCCATCCAATACCCAGCGGCCTGTCTTCTTCCGTCTGCATATCTGACGCCCCCTCCCCTCTTTCTTCGGAACGAGGTTCCATGACACCTGAGATTACTCATCAAAGCAAAGTGACTCATTCCTCGGACTTAGGCAACTTTTTCGTGCCGTGAGAGGATAAGTTGCACTTCTAAGGATGGCCAAATAACTTCAGATATTAAAATATTGTCGGAAATCAGGCTAAGAAAGGAGAACTCCAAATGGGGGGGTGGTGGCATTTTCCCCCTGTTTCCGTCTGCAGAGTATCTTGTTTCCAAGATACAGCATCTTTCTGTGAGCAGAACAACCTTCTCTCAAATCAACTAGAATACTGGCATTTTTTTTTTTTCAGTAATAGAAAAAGACTTTCCAGTCCCATAGGATTTCAAAGGATAAAAGCAGATTTATTTTACGTTTTGGAGACGGGGGCATTTAAACGTGGCATTGAATGAAGAACTTTCATATCAGTGCCATTTTAGGATATCTTTTGTTCCAAGCTAGCTATAGTTACCTACAAGAAACCCCTAAGAGATGTACAGGCTCCTTCCTGTTTGTCACTAAAGGTCTCTTAAGATCCTTCATAGATTTCTTGTGTGTAACAAGTGTAGTGAAGATGTTAATTGGACAGTCATTATCAATACAAGGCTATTAGGCAAATAGCTTCTGTACAGATATCACAGGTTTTCATGAGCCCATGGTTTGCCTTGTAGACGAAATGACTGCTGTATCTCAGGTGGTGTTGTGTTCTCCCCTTTCCTTAGTAAATACTATGTTTTCCAGTTGATTCTGATGTTCTTAGTATAGTGCATAAAGGAAATAATTTATTGCAACTGACTTAAAGCCACGATTTTTTCTCTATTATTTGTTGTTCTTTATTAAGTTACCCTGATGTTTGAATTTTTGTGTGTCTATCTCATTTCTTTATGCCTAGCCTCACAACAGGAGGCATTCTATTCTTTCTCTATAATTTTTATATGGAAAATTATAAACTTGTACAAAAGTAGAGAATCATCCACTTGAAACAATTTGCAAGTTTTGCTTTGTATTTCCGCACAACTCAGATTATTTCAAAGCAAATCTCAGACATAATTTCAACTCTAAATATTTTGTCATGTCTATAGAAAGGATAAAAAATAAAAGAACTATGCTATTATTCCACCTAAAAGCAACATAAAATAAAATAATTCTTTATATTAATGTCCAGTGTTCAAATAGTCCTCATTGTTTTATGGGTCCCTCCCCCATACACTTTACTAGTTGAAATCAGAATTGTAACAAAGTTTATAAATTACAATTAGTTCACATATCTCTTAAATCTTCCCTAATCTATAGTCCTCGCTGTATATATATTTTATAGATAAGAACTGCTCAGTATAGTGTCCTGAGTTTGGGAGTTTGCTGATTGCCTCCTAATGGTTTCTTTTAACTTGTTCTTCTGTTCTATTTCCAGTTAATTGGTATTTGTATCTAGAAGTTTAATGTCATCTTGGTTTGCTTTTTTTTGACAAAGTTACTCTGCATGTGTTGTTAGGAAGCACATAATATCTGGTTGTTTCTCCTTTTGAGAGTTAGCAGCTGTTGCTGACCATTTTGGATGCATTAACTTAGTAGTACTTTCAAAATAGTGTTACTATGATTTTATCATTCATTTTTTATTTATTATTCAACCTATTCCTTCCATATAAAATTTTTCCCAACAATTATGTAGTTACTCTAAGACATGGCTAATATAGGAAAGATAGGATAAGTGCTTGATTACTTCCTTTTACCAATTATTAAAATAATGAGTTGGTAAATTAATATATTCAAATATGGCCCTCCCCTCTCCAAATTTAGTATAATTATGACCTCATTTATTTAAACACAATTGAAGTATTTCCATTCTTCAAAGAAAAATAGGCCTCCTTTTTTATTTTTTAAAATTTATTTATTTATTTTAATTGGAGGCTAATTACTTCACAATGTCATAGTGGTTTTTGCCATACATTGACATGAATCACCCATGCGTGTACATGTGTCCCCCATCCTGAACCCCTCTCCCACCTCCCTACCCATCCCAACCCTCAGGGTTGTCCCAGTGCACTGGGTTTGAGTGCCCTGTTTCAAGTATGGACCTTGGACTGGTGATCTGTTTCACATAAGGTAATATATATGTTTCAATGTTATTCTCTCAAATCATCCCACCCTCACCTTCTCCCGCAGAGTCCATAAGTCTGTTCTTTATATCTATGTCTCTTGTGCTGTCTCACAAATAGGGTCATCCTTCTATATTCCATATATATGTATTAATATACTGTATTGCTGTTTTTCTTTCTGAGTTACTTCACTCTGTACAATAGGCTCCAGTTTCATCCACCTCATTAGAACTGATTCAAATGCATTCTTTTTAATAGCTGAGTAATATTCCATTGTGTATATTGTACCACAGCTTTCTTATCCATTCATCTGCCAATGGACATCTAGGTTGCTTCCATGTCCTGGTTATTGTAAACAGTGCTGCAGTGAACATTGGGGTACATGTGTCTCTTTCAATTCTGGCTTCCTTGGTGTGTATGCCCAGGAGTGGGATTGCTGGGTCATATGGCAGTTCTATTTCCAGTTTTTTAAGGAATCTCCACACTGTTCTCCATAGTGGCTGTACTAGTTTGCATTCCCACCAACAGTGTAAGAGGGTTCCCTTTTCTCCACACTGTTTCCAGCATTTATTGCTTGAAGATTTTTTGATAGCCATTCTGACCGGTGTGAGATGGTACCTTATTGTAGTTTTGATTTGTATTTCTCTGATAATGAGTGATGTTAAGCATCTTCATGTGTTTGTTAGCCATCTGTATGTCTTCTTTGGAGAAATGTCTATTTAATTCTTTGGCCCATTTTTTGACTGGGTCATTCATTTTTCTGGAATTGACCTGTGTGAGCTGCTTGTATATTTTTGAGATTAATTCTTTGTCAGTTGCTTCATTTGCTATTATTTTATCCCATTCTGAAGACTGTCTTTTCACCTTGCTTATAGTTTCCTTCATTGTGCAAAAGCTTTTAATTTTAATTAGGTCCCATTTGTTTATTTTTGCTTTTATTTCCAGTATTCTGGGAGGTGGGTCATAGAGGATCCTGCTGTGATTTATGTCAGAGAGTTTTGCCTATGTTTTTCTCTAGGAGTTTTATGGTTTCTGGTCTTACATTTAGATCTTTAATCCATTTTGAGTTTATTTTTGTGTATGATGTTAGAAAGTGTTCTAGTTTCATTCTTTTACAAGTGGTTGACCAGTATTCCCAGCACCACTTGTTAAAGAGATTGTCTTTTCTCCATTGTATATTCTTGACGCCTTTGTCAAAGATAGGGTGTCCATAGGTGTGTGGATTTATCTCTGGGCTTTCGATTTTGTTCCATTGATCTATATTTCTGTCTTTCTGCCAGGACCATACTGTCTTGGTGACTGTAGCTTTGTAGTATAGTCTGAAGTCAGGCAGGTGGATTCCTCCAGTTCCATTCTTCTTTCTCAAGATTGCTTTGACTATTTGAGGTTTTTTGTATTTCCTTACAAACTGTGAAATTATTTGTTCTAGTTCTTGATAGGGATTGCATTGAATGTATTGATTGCTTTGGGTAGTATACCCATTTTCACTATATTGATTCTTCTGATCCATGAACATGGTATATTTCTCCATCTATTTGTGTCAACTTTGATTTCTTTCATCAGTGTTTTATAGTTTTCTATATATAGGTCTTTTGTTTCTTTAGGTAGATTTATTCCTAAGTATTTTATTCTTTTCATTGCACTGGTGAATGGAACTGCTTCCTTAATTTCTCTTTCTGCTTTCTCATTGTTAGTGTATAGGAATGTAAGGGAGTTCTGTGTATTAATTTTATATCCTGCAACTTTACTATAGTCTTTGATTAGCTCTAGTAATTTTCTAGTGGTGTCTTTAGGATTTTCTATGTAGAGGATCATGTCATCTGCAAACAGTGTGAGTTTTATTTCTTCTTTTCCCATCTGGATTCCTTTTATTTCTTTTTCTTCTCTGATTGCTGTTTGCTAAACCTTCCAAAACTATGTTGAATAATAGTAGTTGTGAGAGTGGGCACCCTTGTCTTGTTGCTGACTTTAGGGGGAAAGCTTTCAATTTTTCTCCATTGAGGATAATGTTAGCTGTGTGTTTATCATATATGGCTTTTTATTTGAGGTATGTTCCTTCTATGCCTGCTTTCTGTAGAGGTTTTTTTAAAATCATAAATGAGTGTTGAATTTTGTCAAGGACTTTCTCTGCATCTATTGAGATTATAATATGGATTTTATCTTTCAATTTGTTAATGTGGTATATCACATTGATTGATTTCTGAATATTGAAGAATCCTTGCATCCATGGGATAAAGCCCACTTGGTCATGATATAAAATCTTTTTAATATGCTGTTCAATTCTGTTTGCTAGAATTTGTTGAGGATTTTTACATCAATGTTCATCAGTGATATTGGCCTGTAGTTTTCTTTTTTGTGGCATCTTTGTCTGGTTTTGGTATTATGGTGATTGTGGCCTCATAGAATGAGTTTGGCAGTTTACCTGCGACTTTCTGGAAGAGTTTGATAGAGTTTGATAGGATAGGTGTTAGCTCCTCTCTACATTTTTGGTAGAATTCACCTGTGAATCCATCTGGTCTGGGGCTTTTGTTTGTTGGAAGATTTTTGATTACAGTTTTGATTTCCAGGCTTGTGATGGGTTGATTAAGATTTTCTGTTTCTTCCTGGTTCAGTTTTGGAAGGTTATACTTTTCTAAGAATTCATCCATTTCTTCCAAGTTGTCCATTTTACTGTCATATAGTTGCTGATAGTAGTCCCTTATGATCCTTTGTATTTCTGTGTCGTCTGTTGTGATTTTGCCATTTTCATTTCTAATTTGGTTGATTTGATTCTTCTCCCTGTTTTTCTTGATGAGTCTGGCTAATAGTTTGTCTGTTTTATTTATCTTCTCAAAGAACCAGCTTTTAGTTTGTTGATTTTTGCTATAGTCTCCTTTGTTTCTTTTTCATTTATTTCTGGTCTTATTTTTATGATTTTTTTCCTTCTACTAGCCCTGGGGTTCACCATTTCTTCTTTTTCTAGTTAGAAGCAAAGGTCCTTCTAATCAGTGCTCAAATTATCCGATTTCCTGACCAGAAGAAGAAAGGTGATCAGAAGGTGTCTTTTCAAATTGACTCCTGAGGTTTGTTATGCCTTAAACAGGCTTTGATGGCTTTCTTGTTTTTAGTGAGACAGGATATTCCTTGTTTAAGTTGTGTGTTTCCTGCCTCAAACCTGCAATTTGATGCAAACCTTAAATTTGCTTTTAAGGAGCTCTTGTTTCTTTTGCATTAGAAGTGAGAATTAGAGACCATAATCTAGGTATTATGGATGTACACTGCTATGAATTCTTCACTCTTTCAAGAGTTTTTCAATGAATAGAACTGAAAATGTGTGTGTGTTTAAAATCATGAATATATTCTGACACTTTCTGTTCCAATCAGGATACTATCAGGTCTTTCCTTAACATTTTCATTTTTCCATCTTCCTTTCTATGCCAAAAAATCCCAGTTCCCAATGACATCAACATCATTATTCAGTTGCTTTATCTCAATACATGATGCCAACATAATCAATAATATGATTGTTAGAAACATACTAACAGTTTTATTGCATTTTAAAAATCTTTAGATATATCACACAGGGTATGTTCAGTCAGTTTACTGTGTAGTTAAAGTCATTTTAAAACTTCTCTGTATGATTGTGGTATCAACTCTAATATACACAGGTTCATTGCTCACTTTGCTCTTGAGTTTTAGGAATTGCTTTCATTAGAATTACTTAAAGTGCACAGTTCTAAACTCAAATATTCGAAACACAATATGTTCAAAGAAGTGTAGTTTCAATACCTGTTCCTTCACCCTCTTCCTTTTAGTAACTCTTTCTTTTAGGGTTTTAGTCTATCCTTTTATTAATTTTATTGTTGTTGTTATTATATTATAAGCAAGTATTTATCATATCCCTCTCTATCTTTTCATACCTACAGTGGGGCATTTTAGATTATTTTTTTTCAGAGTTGCTGATGTGCTTTATGAAATAAACACAGCTATTTCACAAATTCTTCCCTGTTAGCTCAATGTAACGAGGTGCGTAACTCTGTTCAGATGCTGTATGTTGTATTAATAAATGTGCCACAGTACGTTAAAAGAAAAAGCTATTTCATAGAATTGAGTAATAAACAATAATGAGATAAAAATTGATCGAAGAATACATTTCCCACCTTTCTATGTCATTCATTAATTGCTAACTTAGTGCTCCTAGTAAGGTCATGCACTTATTGATACACTTTCTCCTTGAACATTGCATGATTTGGGGCTATTTATATTCTTTATTTCTTTTATTTGGGATATTTATACTCTTTATTTCCCAAAACACTGAATTTATTTAAAAATGTCCATATCAGTAAAATACATATGTTGCAAAGTAGAATGGTGAAAAAGTAAAAAGTAACAAATCAACCTTTGTGTTTTTAAATTAAAAACATACAGGAAAATGCAAAGAAAAAATACTGCAATTCATTTTCTCACAAGCTAGAATAGAACAGTTAGCATCTTGATCTACTGCTTGCAATTTTTAAAGGGAAAAGAGTCACCTAATCTTTTTTTTTTGTAAAAATAAGACACGTTCTTTTTAAAAAATAAAGCAATGCAGTAAAGTACAATAATGTGTTTTAAAAATTACCCCAAACTCATAGAAATTGTCACTCTTAACCCTATTTGAATATATTTCTATGCATATTATAAGTTGAAGAATGTAGCAGTAGTCACAAATAAAAATTATGAAAGTAGAATGAGTTCCTACTAGGAAGTATTTTTAATAAAAGATAGTTCCTTATATTTTATTTGACTTTAGTAGAAGATAAAAATGAAAACTATTTCTTCACCACAAGGTATTTTTTCCATAACAGAATCTATTAATGCTAAAAAAAAAAAAAAAAGATTTAGAAATAAATTTAAGAGGCTAGTATGGAACATTTTTAAAAATAGACATTTGGAGAGTATCTATTTCTTGTTTTAACAGATGAGGGCATTAACATGCAAACATCCTCCCATGTCCCTAACCCCCACCTCCTAATTTTTGTAGGTATATTTTTATTTTAACATTATTCGAGGTTACAACATTCACAATTAGTTTTGCTGCTCTACTTTCATTAGTTGTCTTCTCTTCATCCTGTATTTAAACAGACTTATGTTCACCACGATTTTTTAATTTAGCTTCGCCATTGTTAAGTTTATTTTCAATCATCTTTTATCCGACTGGATGTTGCTGTCAAGCAATTTTTTTCTTCCTCAAGAAGAAATCAAACATATTGCATTCACTGAGTTCTTTCATGCCAGTGAATGCCTCTCAGTGGTTCCTGTGCTTGAATGGCATCTTGAATAGTTGTAATATTTTTATTTTATTTTGTTTTATTTCATTCTATTCTATTTTATTCTATGCTGCTCCCCAGGGGCATGTGGAACTTCCTTGACTAGTAATTTAAACTGCACCCTCTGCAGTGGAAATGCAGATTCGTAACCACTGGACCACCAGGGAAGCCCAGTTAAAATATTTTAAAATTAAACTTCATCTTTCTCAACACTTTATGGACACTTCTTCATTGTCTTGTAGAACTGAGTGTTGTGGAGAATTCTGAGATGGGATAATATTTCCTCTTGCTTAGATATGATTTGCTGTTTTGCTTAAGTATCTGAGGAATTCTTTATTTATCCTTTACATTTAATAGTTCACTTAGGATATGTTTCACATTTAATTTTCTTAGTGTGTCATGAACTTTTTGTTTTGCAGAATATTCTCTGTTCATTTTGGGGAAATTCTAGTGTATTATGTCTTTGTGAATATACTTTTAAAATGGAAATTCCACAACAAGAATATTATGGTCTTTTTTTGGATCATAATATATTTTATTATGTATATAATATTGTAATATGTATATTTCATATCTACAATATTCTTCCAAATTTCTTTCTTTACCCTTTTCATTCACATTCACTTAGATTATCTTACCTTTTCCTCTTTTTGTCAGTAATTGACTTTTGTGTCAGTAATTCATCTTGCTGAATCTAAACTGCTTATTATTTCCATAAACATGTTGCATAGTCCCTAATTTGTTCTCACAGACTAGTAATTTCCTTTTTGTCATCTCATTTAATTACTTTATTATTTTATTGGTATAATCTTATTTTATTGAATTTATGTTCTTATTAAGGTGTTCTTGGTGTTAAGTAACTGAGGGAGTTTCGTTCTGTTTCCTGAGTTGTGTTTTCTTCAAGTTCAGTGGTAAAATGCATGAGTTTTGAGCCAGTGCTACTGATATAAATACAGGCTTAGCCACTTGCTAGCCATGTCTCAATTTCCTAATCTGTCAAATAGGATGATAAATAGTACTTACCTCATAAGGTTGCTATGGGAGTTAAATGTGTAAATACACATGAGGAGTAAAGAACAGTGCTCAGTACATGCAATTAACATGTAACTATTATCATTATTCTAGGTGGCTATGAGTGTGTGCATGGTTTACTTTATGTGTCAACGTGGCTAGGGCTATGTTGTCCAATTGTTGGTTAAATGCCAGTCTAGATATTGCCATAAAGGTATTTTTTTTTTTTTTAGATGTGATTAGAAGACAATGGCACCCCACTCCAGTACTCTTGCCTGGAAAATCCCACGGATGGAGGAGCCTGGTGGGCTGCAGTCCATGGGGTCGCTAAAGAGTCAGACATGACTGAGCGACTTCACTTTCACTTTTCACTTTCATGCATTGGAGAAGGAAATGGCAACCCACTCCAGTGCTCTTGCCTGGAGAATCCTAGGGACGGGGGAGCCTGGTGGGCTGCCTTCTGTGGGGTCACACACAGTCGGACACGACTGAAGTGAGTTAGCAGCAGCAGCAGCAGCAGCATTTGAATTGGTAGACTTTGGGTAAAGCCATTCTTCTACATTATATGGGTGAGTTCCGTCCAGTCAGTTGAAAGTCTTAAGAGAAAAAACAGGTCCCTAAGAAAGAAGGAATTCTGCCTCCAGACTGCTGTTGGACTCAATATATCAAGTTCTTGCTGAGTTTCCAGCCTTCCAGGCTTCCCTGTAAATCTCAGATTTCCCAGTCCCCAAAACCATAGGAACGAATTCCTTAAAACATTTAATTGATTCCTTAAAAACCAGCCCCTCCCTTTCTTTCCTTCTTCACACATACACACACACATACCACCATCCCAGCCGCACCCCCCCCCCACCCCCCCGCCCCTTATTGGTTCTGTTTCTCTGGAGAATCCTAAGCAGTGTGTAATATATTCGCACAGTTTCTGGGCCATTCTCTTCATCTAGATTTGCTTGGATGATTCTGGACAGAGTGGGCTTGACTATTTGCCTCTATTTCTTTAATACTGGAGGATTTTTCCCCTCTGAGGACTAGGAATGTTGCCCTCTCTTCACTTTTGTTAGCCTGAGGAAATGACAGGGGAGCGGAACTTGGATGAGGTATGGTGTGGTCTGAACACCTCATCTCTGCCCTTTCCCCTGAGATTCTGTGAAGTGTATTGTTCCATGTCAATTCCCTGGTTGGAAGGACTGTTCCTTTCTTGCAAGGGGCCCTTGGACTGAGTTCTGTGTGCCTGACAGCTTCCTTTTACTTCCCTGAGTGTCAGCTCTGTTCTCTCCCCTGGTGTCACCGGTTTCTCTCAGCCACTTGTATTCTTCATGTTTTGGAAGAAAATAATGATCTCCCCATTCATGTGTAGCATCATTGAGAATTCTCAGACTTTTGTCAGTTTACAAACAAAACTTTTGGCAGGTGATGGCAAGGTTAGGGACTCTTGTGGAGCCAGGCAGTGATGGGCCTCTCTGCTTCGCTCCAGAGTTTTCGGCTTCTTTCACTGGTTACAGGTTCTTGAAGATTAGTGCGTTAGTTGGATTGTGACTCTTGATTTGTTTGGTGGCTGATGGTGGATTTTAATTTTTTTCCCTAGGAGTTTATGATTTTTACTTTATTTTGTAGGTGTTAGAAAAGGCCTGAAATAGTACAGTGTTCGTGTTATCTGCCTAGTAAATGTTTGTAGAATTGTTGGATATCATGTATACCACATGGCTACATCAGTTCTTGTTGAGTTGCCCCAGCCTCCTTAACTTTAGAAAGTCCTCTGGGGGCAGTGCTGTTGCTATAAATCCTATATGGGGAGAATGTGTTGTCTGAAGGGCAAAGTCCATTCTCTGTTCCCTGACACACTGGCTTAGCTTTTACGTGTTCTTCACCTAGGAAGTCTTGCTGCTGTTATCACTTGTTTTTTTCTTGTTGCCTCATGAAAATTCTAATGTGCTTTGTTAATTTTTCAAGTGTACTTGTGCCAATCATTCTCTTAAATCCTTCCAGCCTCTATTATTATCAGGCTCTGAGTTATTGTGCATTTGCCGCTGCATAGGACGAGACCCCACTCCAGAGACAAAGGGAGGGTTACAAGTTTCTGATCTATCTGAGGTAGGCTAGAGGGGATTTTAAGCAGTTCTACTCAAAACCAGGTAATATAAACATGGTTTCATCAGGGAATACTAATCCCTTGCATCTGCTTTGTTTCAATTGGGGTATAGTTGCTTTACAGTGTGGTGTTAGTTTCTGCTGTACCATGAAGTGAATCAGCTATATGTATACATATATCTCCTCCCTCTTGAACATCCCTCCACCTCCCCATCCCACTCACCTAGGTCATCACAGAGCACCAAGCTGAGCTCCCTGAGCTATACGGCAGGTTCCCCCTAGCTATCTGTTTTACATATGGCAGTGCACATACTTCAGTCCCATCCTTCCAACTCATGTTCCTCCCCATTTGCTGTCTTCACACATCATATATTCTCTATGTCCACATCTGCTCTATTCCTGCTCTGCAAATAGGTTCATCTCTACCATTTTTCTAGATTTCACATATATGTATTAGTGGACCTAGAGTCTGTCATATAGAATGAAAGTCAGAAAGAGAAAAACAAATCTCTTTCATATAAATCTAATTATTTCTTTCTATGTTTCACAACACTGCTTTTTGAAGCATTTAGTTGTTATGTTGCTGTCCCTTTGTCCAGAGAGCCACTTTTTATGGGAAACTAATTTTCCTGGTATAGTAAAGTCAGGCTTCCCTGATAGCTCAGTTGGTAAAGAATCTGCCTGCAATGCAGGAGACCCTGGTTCGATTCCTGGGCCAGGAAGATCCACTGGAGAAGGGATAGGCTACCCACTCCAGTCTTTATGGATTTCCCTGGTGGCTTAGATGGTCAAGAATCCACCTGCAATATGGCAGACCTGGGTTCAATCCCTGGGTTGGGAAGATCTGCTGGAGGAGGGCATGACAACTCAATCAAGTATTCTTGCCTGGAGAATCCCCATGTACAGAGGTGCCTGGTGGGCTACAGTCCATGGGGTCGCAAAGAGTCAGACACAACTAAGTGACTAGGCACACACACACACAGTAAAGTCAGAAGTGGACACCCTTCTGGAAAAAGGATACAGTATTTTCTGTACAAGCCACAGAAACAATTAAATCAATAAGCATTTATTTAATGTTTGCTATTTTCTAAGCAAATATGGCATTTGCAATACAGAGATAAATGGGTGATGGGTTTTGCTCCAGCAGGGTTCAAGAAGGTCAGGAAGGCAGGATGCATAAACAAATGCTGTAACAGAATATTAAGCATTGTATTAACAGAGCATGGACTGAAATTTCCTAGATGGGAGGGAGTAGCATAGAAGGCATTTCAGGAAGAGGGAAGAGCGTAAGCAAAGGCAGGGAGAAGTAAAAGACTGTATTGGATATCTACTCAATGGACATGAGTTTGAGCAAACTCCCGGAAATGGTGAAGGAGAGGGAAGCCTGGCAGTCCATGGTGTCACAGAGTTGGACACAACTTAGCAACTGAATTGCACTGAACCAGAGAAGCAGAATCAAGATGGGAAATGTTGGGGTGGGGGTAGGGATTGGGAGAAGTAAAACAAAATAAATTCAACTGACATTAACTCTTTGTTCAGTGTAAACATCAACAAATTCTATTAGGAAACAAAGATAACTTGCTTTGGAAGAAGAACAAAGGTCACAGCTATTGTTTCTCAGCTTATAAGTGCCTGGCCACTGATGATTCTTAAATCAGAAGTTTAGGTGTTTGGTGACATTTTTAACTACTTACATATGTAGTCAAAAATAATCGTTTTTAAAAATATTTAACAAATACGTTTTTATTCTATCGCCTCTGGGTGCAATTAAAATTCAAAATGTATATACTCACCAAAAGACTGAAAATAACCTTATTCAACATGACTCTGCAGTGTTAAAATAATAAACCAGACTAATAATGCTCCTAATCAGATATCAGTGTTACTAAACTGGAGCCTTAAAGGTCAAAAATTCAATGAAAATTAGGTATAGCAAGCGTGAACTGTGAAGTTCCAGATGTTCAAGCTGGATTTACAAAAGGCAGAGGAACCAGAGATCAAATTGCCAGCATCTGTTGGATCATAGCAAAAGCAAGAGAATTCCAGAAAAACATCTACTTCTGCTTTATTGATTACACTAAAGCCTTTGACTATATGAAGTGAAGTGAAGTTGCTCAGTCGTGTCTGACTCTTTGCGACCCCATGGACTGTAGCCTATCAGGCTCCTCCGTCCATGGGATTTTTCAGGCAAGAGTGCTGGAGTGGATTGCCATTTCCTTCTCCAGGGGATCTTCCCAACCCAGGAATCGAACCTGTGTCTCCTGAATTGCAGGCAGATGCTTTACCGTCTGAGCCACCAGGGAAGTTTGACTGTATAGATCACAACAAACTGGAAAATTCTTCAAGAGATGGGAATACCAGACCACCTTACCCATCTCCTGAGAAATCTGTATGCAAGTCAAGAAGCAACAGTTAGAACACAACATGGAACAACAGATTGGTTCCAAATAGGAAAAGGAGTACCTCAAGGCTGTATATTGTCACCCTGCTTATTTAACTTCTATGCAGAGTACATCATGAGAAATGCCAGGCTGGATGAAGCACAAGCTGGAATCAAGATTGCTGGGAGAAATATCAATAATCTCAGATATGCAGATGACACCACCCTTATGGCAGAAAGTTGATGAAGATGAAAGAGGAGAGTGAAAAAGCTGGCTCAAAGCTCAACATTCAAAAAACCAAGATCATGGCATCCAGTTCCATCACTTCATGGCAAATAGATGGGGAAACAATGGAAACAGTGGCGATTTTATTTTTTCGGGCTCCAAAATCACTGCAGATGATGATTGCAGCCATGAAATTAAAAGATGCTTGCTCCTTGGAAGAAAAGCTATGACCAACCTCGACAGCATATTAAAAAGCAGAGACATTATTTTGCCAACAAAGGTCTGTCTAGTCAAAGCTATGGTTTTTCCAGTAGTCACGTATGAATGTGAGTTGGACTATAAACAAAGCTGAGTGCCAAAGAATTGATGCTTTTGAACCGTGGAGTTGGAGAAGACTCTTGAGAGTCCGTTGGACTGCAAGAAGATCCAACCAGTCCATTCTGAAGGAGATAAGCCCTGGGATTTCTTTGGAAGGAATGATGCTGAGGCTGAAACTCCAGTACTTTGGCCACCTGATGTGAAGAACCGACTCATTGGAAAAGACCCTGATGCTGAAAAAGATTGAATGAAGGAGGAGAGGGGATGACAGAGGATAAGATGGTTGGATGGCATCACTGACTCGATGGACATGAGTTTGAGCAAGCTCTGGGAGTTGGTGATGGACAGGGAAGCCTGGAGTGCTGCAGTCCATGGGGTCACAAAGGGTCAGACATGACCGAGCAACTGAACTGAACTGAGCTGAGCCCATTTGTCTTAGCAAAATGGCCAACTTGTAACACATCATAGAAATACTAGTTAAAAATTAGGAAATGAATCATTTTGAACTAGATTCATAATGAGAAGGTACATATTTAGATTCATTGGGTACCCTAAAACAGGAAAGTGTATTTTTCAGAATCAAACTGAGAAACCCAGTTCTGGAGCCATACTTTACTATTTTCTTTCTCTAGGCAGTAGTTTAATAGTTGATGTATCAGACAGTTGACTTTGAACTCTGAAAAGTATGGTCTACTCAGAACCTGTCCTCCCTGATTACCTAAGCCCTGGGAAGATCTTGCCATTTGGCATCCATGGCCACTCTCTTGTACTGCTTCCATTTTTTTAAAGTGTGTTTATTTTTGGTTATGCTAGACCTTCGTCACTTTGCGTGGGCTTTCTCTAGTTGCAGGAAGCAGGGACTACTCTCTGTTGCAGTGCACAGGCTTTTCATTGTGGTGGCTTCTCTTGTGGAGCACAGGCTCTAGGGTGCACAAGTAGTTGTGGCGCATGGGCCCCAGAGTCAGGGCTCAGTGGTTGTGGTGCTCAGGCTTAGTTGCTCAGCAGCATGTACAATCTTCCAGACCAGGGATTGAACCCATGTCCCCTGCATTGGCAGGTGGATTCTCATCCACTGCACCACTAGGGAAGTCCTACTGCTTCCATTAATGTCTCTACCAAATGGGTTTTGAACTCATGCTATCTGGTTTCAGTCTATGCTACCAGCTTTTATCATTGTGTTGTCTGTGCTGCTGTTGAGTTGGTGTCATTTATGTGCTGAGTGTTTGGGTCAGGGATGACTAAAGGAAATGCTAATCACGTATTCCTATTTTCTTGTTGTTGTTCACTTTCTAAGTCGTGTCCAATTCTTTGAGACCCCATGGACTGCAGCACGCGAGGCTCCCCTGTCCTTCAGTATCTCCCAGAGTTTGCTCAAATTCATGTCCGTTGAACTGGGGATACCATCCAATTATCTCATCCTCTGTTGCCACGCCTTTCTCCTTTTGCCTTCAATCTTTCCCAGCATCAAGGTGCTTTCCAATGAGTTGGCTCTTCGCATCAGGTGGCCAAAGCATTTGGTGCTTCAGCTTCAGCATCAGTCCTTCCAATGAATATTCAGGATTGATTTCCCTTAGGACTGACTGTTTTGATCTCTAGCTGTCCAAGCTTCACTTATGAATCAAATCAAATATAAGTCTCATTACCTGGATGTCATTGCTTATAATTTCTATAAAAATACTATCACAGGTCTATAGTATAAAGTCAGTCAGTCAGTTCAGTCACTCAGTCGTGTCTGACTTTTTTTGACCCCATGGACTGTAGCATGCCAGGCCCCCCGTCCATCACCAACTCCCAGAGTTTACTCAGACTCACATCCATTGAGTCACTGATGCCATCCAACCATCTCATCCTCTGTCATCCACTTCTCCCACCCTCAATCTTTCCCAGCATCAGGGTCTTATCAAATAAGTCATCTTTTTGCATCAGGTGGCCAAAGTATTGGAGTTTCAGCTTCAGCATCAGTCCTTCCAATGAATATTCAGGACTGATTTCCTTTAGGATGGACTGGTTGGATCTCCTTGCAGTTGAAGGGACTCTCAAGAGTCTTCTCCAACACCACAGTTCAAAAGCATCAATTCTTCAGTGCTCAGTTTTCTTTATAGTCCAACTCTCACATCCAAACATAACTACTGGAAAAACCATAGCCTTGACTAGACGGACCTTTGTTGGCAAAGTAACATCTCTGCTTTTTAATATGCTGTCTAGTAGGTTGGTCATAACTTTTCTTCCAAGGAGCAAGCATCTTTTAATTTCATGGCCGGAATCATCATCTGCAGTGATTTTGGAGCCCCAAAAAATAAAGTCACCACTGTTTCCATTGTTTCCCCATCTATTTGCCATGAAGTGATGGGACTGAATGCCATGATCTCAGTTTTCTGAATGTTGCGCTTTAAGTCAACTTTTTCACTTTCCTCTTTCACTTTCATCAAGAGGCTCTTTAGTTCTTCTTCACTTTCTGCCATAAGGGTGGTGTCATCTGCATATCTGAGGTTATTGATATTTCTCCCAGCAGTCTTAATTCCAGCCTGTGTTTCCTCCAGCCCAGCATTTCTCATGATGTACTCTGCATATAAGTTAAATAAGTAGGATGACAATATATAACTTTGACATACTCCTTTTCCTATTTGGAACCAATCTGTTGTTCCATGTCTAGTTCTAACTGTTGCTTCCTGACCTGCATATAGGTTTCTCAAGAGACAGGTCAGATGGTCTGGTATTCCCATCTCTTTCAGAATTTTCCACAGTTTATTGTGATCCACACAGTCAAGGCTTTGGCATAGTCAATAAAGCAGAAATAGATGTTTTTCTGGAACTCTCTTGCTTTTCTGATGATCCAGCAGATGTTGGCAATTTTATCTCTGGTTCCTCTTCCTTTTCTAAATCCAGCTTGAACATCTGGAAGTTCATGGTCCACATATTGTTGAAACCTGGCTTGGAGAATTTTGAGCATCACTTTGCTAGCATGTGAGATGAGTGCAATTGTGCGATAGTTTGAGCATTCTTTGGCATTGCCTTCTTTGGGACTGGAATGAAAACTGACCTTTTCCAGTCCTGTGGCCATTGCTGAGTTTTCCAAATTTGCTGGCATATTGAGTGCAGCACTTTCACAGCATCATCTTTCAGGATTTGAAATAGTGCAACTGGAATTTCTTCACCTCCAAAAGCTTTGTTCATAGTAATGCTTCCTAAGGTCCACTTTACTTCACATTCCAGGATGTCTGGCTCTTGGTGAGTGATCCCACCATCATGATTATCTGGATCATGAAGATATTTTTTATACAGTTCTTCTGTATATTCTTGCCACCTCTTCTTAATATCTTCTGCTTCTGTTAGGTCCATGGCATTTCTGTCCTTTGCAGGTCAGAAAGCAACAGTTAGAACTGGACATAGAACAACAGACTGGTTCCAAATAGGAAAAGGAGTACGTCAAGGCTGTATGTTGTCACCCTGCTTATTTAACTTATATGCAGAGTACATCATGAGAAACACTGGACTGGAAGAAACACAAGCTGGAATTAAGATTGCTGGGAGAAATATCAATAACCTCAGATATGCAGATGACACCACCTTTATGGCAGAAAGTGAAGAGGAACTAAAAAGCCTCTTGATGAAAGTGAAAATGGAGAGAAAAAAGTTGACTTGAAGCTCAACATTCAGAAAACTAAGATCATGGCATCTGGTCCCATCACTTCATGGGAAATAGATGGGGAAACAATGTCAGACTTTATTTTGGGGGGCTCCAAAATCACTGCAGATGGTGATTGCAGCCATAAAATTAAAAGATGCTTACTCCTTGGAAGAAAAGTTATGACCAAAATAGATAGCATATTGAAAAGCAGAGACATTACTTTGCCAACAAAGTTCCATCTAGTCAAGGCTATGGTTTTTCCAGTGGTCATGTATGGATGTGAGAGTTGGACTGTGAAGAAAGCTGAGTGCTGAAGAATTGATGCTTTTGAACTGTGGTATTGGAGAAGACTCTTGAGAGTCCCTTGGACTGCAAGGAGATCCAACCAGTCCATTCTGAAGGATATCAGCCCTGGGATTTCTTTGGAGGGAATGATTCTGAAGCTGAAACTCCAGTACTTTGGCCACCTCATGCGAAGAGTTGACTCATTGGGAAAGACCCTGATGCTGGGAGGGATTGGGGGCAGGAGGAGAAGGGGACGACAGAGGATGAGATGGCTGGATGGCATCATGGACTAGATGGACGTTAATCTGAGTGAACTCCGGGAGTTGGTGATGGACAGGGAGGCCTGGCATGCTGCGATTCATGGGGTCGCAAAGAGTCGGACATGACTGAGAGACTGAACTGAACTGAACTTGCATGAAATGTTCCCTTGGTATCTCTGATTTTCTTGAAGTGATCTCGAGTCTTTCCCATTCTATTATTTTTCTCTATTTGTTTGCACTGATCACTGAGGAAGGCTTTCTTATCTCTCCTGCTATTCTTTAGAACTCTGCATTCAAATGGGTATCTTTCCTTTTCTCCTTTGCTTTTTGCTTCTCTTCTTTTCACAGCTATTTGTGAGGCCTCCTCCGACAGCCATTTTGCTTTCTTGCATTTCTTTTCTATGGGGATGGTCTTGATTCCTGTCTCCTGTACAGTGTTATGAACCTCTGCCCATAGTTCATCAGGCACTCTATCTATCAGATCTAGTTCTTAAATCTATTTTTCACTTCTACTGTATAATCGTAAGGGATTTTATTTAGGTTGAACCTGAATGGCCTAGTGGTTTTCCCTACTTTCTTCAATTTAAGTCTGAATTTGGCAATAAGGAGTTCATGATCTGAGCCACAGTCTGCTCCTCGTCTTGTTTTTGCTGACTGTATAGAGCTTCTCCATCTTTGTCTGCAAAGAATATAATCAACCTGATTTCGGTGTTGACCATCTGGTGATGTCAATGTGTAGAGTCTTCTCTTCTGTTTTGGGAAGAGGGTGTTTGCTATGACCAGTGTGTTCTCTTGGCAAAACTCTATTAGTCTTTGCCCTGCTTCATTCTGTACTCCAAGGCCAAATTTGCCTGTTACTCCAGGTGTTTCTTGACTTCCTACTTTTGCATTCCAGTCCCCTATAATGAAAAGGACATCTTTTTTGGGTGTTAGTTCTAGAAGTTCTTGTAGGTCTTCATAGAACCATTCAACTTCAGCTTTTTCAGCATGACTGGTCGGGGCATAGACTTGGATTACCGTGATATTGAATGGCTTGCCTTGGAAACGAACAGAGATCATTCTGTCGTTTTTGAGATTGCATCCAAGTACTGCATTTTGGATTCTTTTGTGGTCTATGATGGCTACTCCATTTCTTCTAAGGTATTCTTGCTCACAGTAGTAGATATAATAGTCATCTGAGTTAAATTCACCCATTTCAGTCCATTTTAATTCTCTGATTCTTAAAATGTTGACGTTTACTCTTGCCATCTCCTGTTTGATCACTTCCAATTTCCCTTGATTCATGGACTTAGCATTCCAGGTTCCTCTGCAATATTGCTCTTACAGCATCGGACCTTGCTTCTGTCACCAGCCATATCCACAACTGGTTGTTGTTTTTGCTTTGGCTCTGTCTCTTCATTCTTTCTGGATTTGTTTCTCCACTGATCTGTAGTAGCATATTGGGCACCTACCGACCTGGGGAGTTCATCTTTCAGTGTTCTATCATTTTGCCTTTTCATACTGTTCATGGGGTTCTTAAGGCAAGAATACTGTAGTGGTTTGCCATTCCCTTCTTCAGTGGACCACATTTTGTTAGAACTCTCCACCATGACCTGTCCGTCTTGGGTGGCCCTACATAGCATGGCTCATAGTTTCATTGAGTTAGACACGGCTGTGGTCCATGTGATTAGATTGGTTAGTCTTCTGTGATTATGGTTTTCAGAGAAGGCAATGGCACCCCACTCCAGTACTCTTGCCTGGAAAATCCCATGGATGGAGGAGCCTATTGGGCTGCAGTCCATGGGGTCGCTAAGAGTGAGAAACAACTGAGCTACTTCACTTTCACTTTTCACTTTCATGCATTGGAGAAGGAAATGGCAACCCACTCCAGTGTTCTTGCCTGGATAATCCCAGGGACCGGGGAGCCTGGTGGGCTGCCGTCCATGGAGTTGCACAGAGTTGGACACATCTGAAGTGACTTAGCAGCAGCCCTCTGATAGAGCAGGGTAAAAGGCTTATGGAAGCTTCCTGATGGGATAGACTGACTGAGGGGGAAACTGGGTCTTCTTCTGATGGGCAGGGCCATGCTCAGTAAATGTTTAATACAATTTTTTATTGATGGGTGGAGCTGTGTTCCCTCTCTGCTATTTCAGTTCAGTTCAGTTCAGTCGCTCAGTCAAGTCTGACTCTTTGTGACCCCATGAACTGCAGCACATTAGGCTTCCCTGTCCATCATCAATTCTCGAAGTTTACCCAAACCCATGTCCATTGAGTCGGTGATGCCATCCAACCATCTCATCCTCTGTTGTCCCCCTCTCCTCCTGCCCTCAATCTTTCCCAGCATCGGGGTCTTTTAAAATGAATCAACTCTTCACATCAGGTGGCCAAAGTATTGGAGTTTCAGCTTCAACATCAGTCCTTTCAGTGAACACCCAGGACTGATCTCCTTTACGATGGACTGGTTGGATCTCCTTTCAGTCCAAGCAACTCTCAAGAGTCTTCAACACCACAGTTCAAAAGCATCAATTCTTTGGTGCTCAGCTTTCTTGATAGTCCAACTCTCACATTCATACATGACCACTGGGAAAACCATAGCCTTGACCAAATGGACCTTTGCTGACAAAGTAATGTCTCTGCTTTTTAATATGCTGCCTGGTGGAGGTAATGAAGATAAGGGTGACCTCCGTCAAAAGATCCCAGGCATGTACTGCTATATTCAGTGCCCCCAACCCTGCAGCAGGCCGCCACTGACCCAGGCCTCCACTGGGGATCCTGAACATCCACAGGCAAGTCTGGGGCAGCCTCTTGTGGGGTCACTGCTCCCTTCTTCTGGGTCCTGGTGCACAAGGTTCTGTTGTGCCCTCCAAGAGTCTATTTCCCAGTCCTGTGTAAGTTCTGGCAGCTCTATGATGGGGTTTATGGTGACCTCCTCCAAGAGGACTTACGCCATACCCAAGTCGGCTGCACCCAGAGCCCCTGTCCCTGCGGCAGACCACCACCAACCCATACCTCCACAGGTCGTCGGTTTAACTGGGTGTTTGGATATAAGATGTGAGTTATGGTATAAGAAATTGCTTAGAGAAATACATATAAATATTGATGAAATAACTCTTATGGTGTAGTTCACTGTGGTGTTTAATATTATTTATATAAAAGACTGTGAGATTTAGTCCTTATTTTTTGGTGTGTCTTTCCTAGAAAACTGGTATGCCTCCTTATATCAGATGGGAACTATTTTTTTAAACTTTTTATTTTATATTGTAGTATAGCTTCTCTGGTAGCTCAGAGGTTAAAGCATCTGCCTGGAATGCGGGAGACCCCGGTTCAATCCCTGGGTTGGGAAAATCCCCTGAAGAAGGAAATGGCAACCCACTCCAGTACTCTTGCCTGGAGAATCCCATGGATGGAGGAGCCTGGTAGGCTATAGTCCATGGGGTCACAAAGAGTTGGACACGACTGAGTGACTTCACTTCAATTCACTTATAGCTGATTAACAATGTGATAGTTTCAGGTACACAGCAGAGTGACAGAGTGCCTTACATATACAGGTATTCATTTTCTTTCAAACTCAAATGGGAGCTATTTAAGCCAACATTTTTACCTCTTTCCCCTTGTTTTTCTTCTATTTTATTTATCTTGGCTTTCAGAGAACTCAGATGTAATTTTTTATTTTGAGACTCATTTTTAAGTTCCTAATCTAGTCTCTGTGTTTGTTAACCACTTAGTCATGTCTGATTCTTTGTGACCCCCATGGGCTGTAGCCTGTCAGGCTCCTCTGTCCATGGGATTCTCCAGGCAAGAATACTGGAGTGGATTGACATTTCCTTCTTCAGGGGATCTTACTGACCCAGAGATTGAGCCGGGTCTCCTGCATTGCAGGCAGATTCTTTACCATCTGAGCTATAGGGAAGTTCAATCTAGTCTAGTCTAGTCTAATCTGATTATTCTATATTTCTCTTTAAAATTTGGTTTCTTCTTATGTTTTAATATTTGATATTTTATATTGTTTATATTTATTTATTGTAAATAGCTTCAAATTATATATACAATTATATACACATATATAAATATAACCAAAAGGCCTGTGAAGCTTACATTTCTTACCATTTCTAATATTAATAACCCTGGAACAACTCTTCACTAGCTCTTTTCTGTATGATTTCAAGACTTTCACAATGATTTTCCCTGACTCCTGGCACATCTCTCTCTAATCTCTCCAACACAACACAGTTTTTATTATTAGTCTGATTGTATTATTTTGCTCTTCAAAACTCTTTGGTAATTTCTTCTTTTCATGAAGACCATTTCCTTAACTCTTCTCTTAAGACTCTTTAGTATGGATTTAACCTGGCTTTTAAGGCTTTTCTCCCTCTAGTCTTCCTCTTTGAGATTTTTAATTTAGCCCAACTTGACTACCTATGGTAATCTGTCAAGTTGCTCCAGCCAGAAAACTCAGCATTGAAGTTAACTTTCTCCTTGCTTTTGTCTCAGCTTCCCCCTTCCCTCACCCAATTCAACTGGTCAATTAGCATCCTCTCTTTTAAGTATATCTTAAGTACACCCTTTTCTTCCCACTTTCATTGTGTGAGTCCAGGATGGTATATCCAGAGCCACTTCAATCATCTTCCAATCCACTTTGCACAAAGGACTTATAATAAGCTTTCAAAATACAGAGCACCATGTTACTACCCTGATTAAAACTCTGGCTGATTCATGCTGCTGTTCAGTAGAAACCAATACAATACTGTAAAGCAATTATCCTTCAATTAAAAAAAAATAACTCAAAGTGGCTTAAATAACATCCTTAACCCTGGCTTTCAAAGCCATGCATGATCTGGGCCCTGTTTACCTCTTCATGCTCGTTTCTTGCCCCTCACAACGTAGCAGCCCCAGCCCCCAGTCTTTGCCCAGGTCATGTATCCGGCTAGAGCAGGAGTTGGCAAACTGTAGTCCATAGGCCAAATTTGGCTCACTGCCTGTTTTTGTCAATGAAGTTTGATTAAACCACAACTGACATCCATTTGGTTAGGTATTGTCAATGGCTGCCTTCATGCTCCAGGGACAGAGTGAATAGTTGTAACAGAGAACAAATGGTCCACAAAACATGATATATTTACTCTTTGTCCATTGTTGAATGTTTGTTGAACTCCAGGCTAGAATATCCATCACACTGCTCCATGCATAGCTCTGGTCTTTTCTCATTGTGCAGCTCTCAAGTCAAATGTCTCTGTCTCAGAAAGGTTTTCCTGAGCACCATATCTATACAGGTTACTTCCTCAATTTTCTGTCATTGTTCCAAATTTGTTATTCCATTACCACAAACTGTGTTTAAATATTGTTTACTTATAATTGTATTTTTAATTGAAATATATATTTCTTAAGGTCAGAGAACATGTCAGTTTTGTTCATCGCTTTATACTGTTCCTGAAATAATAACCTAATCAGAGTAGACCTACATCCCACCTCCAGTTTTTAAAAAAATCATTTCCCTTTTGATTGGTCAATATTTTGAGTTTTTAAGCAGTCCCTTTCCATTTATCTTTCACTGAGAATATCCTTCCTGTGTACTGCCCTTGTGGGTTTCTCTCTGTTGTTTAATCTACTCTCATGGGTGGTATCACACAAGAGTCCTTAACTTTGTCTTAAGTTGTTGTGACAATGCATTTACCTGAGGAGAATAAATTGGAGGTCCAGAGAAATACTTCCTTTATTAAATATAAAAGTTACATCAATATGAAAATAGAATAACTGATAAAAAGGGAAAACAATGAAGAATCATTAGTCAAAGCCGTACAATAAGATCCAACCATACGGGCATGAGTGCTAAGTTGCTTCAGTCATGTCCGACCCTTTGTGACCCTATGAACCACAGCCCACCAGGCTCCTCTATTCATGGGGATTCTCCAGGCAAGAATTCTGGAGTGGGTTGCCATTCCCTCCTCCAGGGGATCTTTCTGACCCAGGAAGATCAAACCTGACCCTTCTGTGGCTGCTGCATTGCAGGCAGATTCTTTACAGATTCTTTACTGCTGAACCACTGGGGAAGCCCAAGATCCAACCATATTTGCTTATAATAATTTTCTTGCTAAAAAGTGCAGAAATATCTAACCTTTCAAACTATAAGAAACTCAAGTATAGATATATACCCTAATATATATAAATTATCTAATATAATATGTCCTTAGTAGTGAAATTTTGTCATCAGTACTGCTTGAGATTTGATCATAGCATTAAGATAGAAGAGGAAGCACAAACTTTACCAATGATTATGGGTTTTATCAGAACAGTTTCATAGGAAGTCTCCAGAGATGTTATTTGCTCTATGATCATATTTCCCTTATTTACACTGATGGTTTTGATGTATTAACCATGCATAAGGCTAATTAATTGATTAATTAGTTGCAAAAACTTAAAGTCAAGCTCCATGTTGTTTTTAGTACATTTGTAGGAAAGGAATTATGAGTAAGGAATACATGAAGACCAATATTCCAAAATTCCCTGGTAAAGTGGTGAAAATTTCAGTTAAAAGGGGAATCAATACTTAATAATATTGTATCAATGTTAATTTTCTGGTTTTGATACTTGTACTATGATTATGTAAGATGTTAACATTTGAGGAAACAGAGGAAGGGAATATGAGAATGCTTTGTACTATTTTGTACATTTTTGTAAATATGAAATTATTTCAAAGTCAAAAGTTAAATAAATTTAAAGAAGCTCCTCTCAGAAAAAAGGGGGGAATTGAGAGACAGAGAGGCATGGTTAACATTATTGGTGGGAAAGAGTTTTGTCTGAGGTCTTAGATATGGGGGGATCTGGTTTATAAGCCAAAAGAAAGCTTGGGAGAATTTAACTCTTGTTTAAGGAAATATCTAGCACTATATAGCTGTGATCATCATTGAAGTTTAGTGGAAAGCTGAAGCTGCTAGTGCTTAAACCATGAACAAGTCTGATATTTTAGCCTAGATGCCTATTCTATAAACAGAAGTAAAAAGGCCAGCAGCCTTCCCCTCTGCTTGTCTTGTATTGGCCATGAGTCATTGTTAGTGATATGTAAATATTGGTCACAAAGCTACCCCAGTAATAGAGTTATCCTGGATATAATTACTTGGATTAAGAATTACATATAAAATAATAACTTATTATTCTACATCTGTGTCAGCTGCAAGAAGAATCAAGAGAATAATGGGTAAACAAATTTTTAATTGTAAGGGAGCAATTTAAATAGGGGTCCAATGATTTATCTTCCTTTCTTTTAGCCAACTGAATCCAAGAGATTTGGGATTGATTCTTCTAAAGTTAGCAAATAGCATTACCAGTAACTGGGAATGAAGAGAAACCTTTAAAAGCTTATTGCCAGTTTCTTTTCCATGTACTTCATTTTGGATTCCCCCACCATAGTTCTAGGGTAAGTTATCAATTAGAAGAAGCTTCGCGAAGGAAAAGGAAGTCTAGTTATATCTTATTTTTAAAAAATCGTTTCAGTGGCAGATTTATGGCAACTTTGTTCTACCAACATTTCTTAAGAATATCCTAAGAATACAAAAGAAAAATTATTTAAATTACGCCATCCTTTGTAGGTTATAAGATTTTGCTGCTTTAAGCTATACAATGTATAGCTGTTTTAAAACTTTGAGATTCCTAGGTGACTACACATGCTTAGAACCAGTTTGAGGCTATAAGAGCATAGATAACGCCATGAAATGTTGATGTCACAGTAAGGTGGGCCTGGTTTATTGTCCAGTTTTTATCATATGCTAGCTGTTTGACCTTGGGCATATAATTTAACATCTTGTTCTGTATGTGTATGTGTGTATGTGTTTGTGTTTAATATGCCTATATTGTAAAGTTTCTGTGATAAGATGAGATAATATTGTAAAACATATAGTATATTGCCTGAGAACTGGTAGACAGTAAAATGCAATCACAATTATATCATTATTACTCTAAATGTAGTATTCGAGTGTTCCGGAGGAAATGTAATATTCACTGACAGACTTATGGAGATTATTTCCAGGGAGCAGTTAGCTCTGTATATGTAAATAAAATTAGCTTACTCAACCAACCCTCAGTTTCTGTAAATGACACCATAGCCAATGTATCTTTACTCTTCTTACTATGTATCTAAGCTTGCAGTACTGGCCTGTATTTTATGAATACAGGCTTCATGAGTTTAGATATCATCATTAAGGCATAGCTCACTTAACAAAACCAGGATTTGAGATAACCTTGGAGAGTGAGATGAAAGATTTGTTTTTATTTTAGGTTCTTATATTTACAGAAAGATCCATGATGGATGTCTTGGCTGAGGCTGTAACAGAATACCATAGATTGGGTGACTCGCCAACAGTAGATATATAATTCTTATAATTCTGGGTTTCCAGGTGGTGCAGTGGTAAAGAATCCACCTGCTAGTGCAGGAGACCTGGGTTCAATCCCTCGGTTGGGAAGATCCCCTGGAGAAGGAAATGGTAACTCACTCCAGTATTCTTGCCTGGGAAATCTCATGGACAGAGGAGCCTGGCGGGCTACAGTCCATGGGGTCACAAAGAGTTGGACATGGCTGAGCATTCATGCCTATAGCTCTGGAGGCAGGGAAGCGTAAGCTCAAGGGGCCTGTGGGCTCAGTGTCTGGTGAAGGTTCCTTTCTTGGTTCACAGACTGTCTTCTCAGTGTGCCTTCATAACTAGAAGAAGTGAAGGGGATTTCTGGGGTCTCTTTGATGAGGGCACATTTCATTGTGTTAAGACTTAGTCATTGTGTTAGGACTTTAACATAGTAATTTTGGGGAGACACAGATATTTAGTTAGTAGCAATGGAATTTTAGAATTGAAAGATACCATAGCAATTATCTTGCCAAACACTTTTTTCAGGTTATGAAACAGACAACCAAAAAGGTGTTTCTAAGATCATGTGGGTGTAAGCTAAGTTGCTTCATTCATGTCTGACTCTTTGCAAACCTATGGACTGTAGCCCACCAGGCTCCTTTATCCATGGGACTCTCCAGGCAAGAATACTGAAGTCGGTTGCCATGCCCTCCTCCAGGGGATCTTTCTGATACAGGGATCTAACCTGTGTCTCTTATGTCTCCTGCATTAGCAGGCATGTTCTTTACCACTAGCGCCACCTAGGAAGCCTTCCTAAGATTATATAACCAGTTATGGAGAAGGCAATGGCACCCCACTCCTGTACTCTTGCTTGGAAAATCCCATGGATGGAGGAGCCTGGTGGGCTGCAGTCCATGGGGTCGCGAAGAGTCAGATACGACTGAGCGTCTTCCCTTTCCCTTTTCACTTTCATGCATTAGAGAAGGAAATGGCAACCCACTCCAGCGTTCTTGCCTGGAGAATCCCAGGGACGGGGTGGCCTGGTGGGCTGCTGTCAATGAGGTCTCACAGAGTTGGACACGACTGAAGTGATTTAGCAGCAGCAGCAGCATCAATAGAACCAGGATTAGAGCTCAGTATTCCTGACTTCAGATCAGCTCTTCCTGTGCCTGGCTCTGCTTAATTTATGACAATTTCAGAGGAGACATGACATTTGAATTGGTCCAGGATAGCAAGATTCTCCAAATGTTTAAAATCAGCTTCTATTTACAATAATTGATTCTTATTATACTTCGAGAGTCATTGACATCGGTGATGAGGAAGTATATGTGAGACAGCATGAACCGTCCAGAGCCCCAGACATGTTGAAGACTAACATGGCCTAGGATTCAGGTATCTGAAGGATTCCCATGTTGTCACAGCAGAGCAGGTATGTTGTGTCCAAACTTTGACAAGAGGTTCTCCCCAAGAACTTTTGACAAGAGCTCTTTACCCAAGAACTTTTCTTGGGGAAATGAAATGTTATAGGAAAGTATTTTTCTAATATATTCCTGTAAGTCCACCTCACACTTTTTTTTTTTATAAAGGTGCATTGGGAGCATTGAATTATTCAGCTTTTTAAATGTTTATATGTGTTTGGAAAGACAGTGTATGTCTAAGTAGGTATAGGAAGATCAAGTTCATCCTTTTTTTTTTAATGTGATTTAAAAAAAAATGACCAAGAAAATGCCACTCTGACTATAGACAGAGAGACAAGCAACAGCTCTGAGGGCCAGCATACCTAGAGGTGTCGTGATCAGGTATGGGAGCGGTGGGAGTGTAGACGACTCAGCGCAGGCCAGGGAGATGGGCACCAGCAATGGGGTGCAGAGGAGTGAGAATTCCAACACTCCTCTCCACCCTCCAAGCCACAGATGCAACACCAGGAAGCAGTCTTCCTCCGATAGAGGAGGGAGAAAACACCCAAACTGACGGAGACAACCTTAAATCGATTAAATAACTTGTTCTGTCATCGAGTGGAATGAAGAACTGAGATGGAGAATGAGTTAAAAGAAAAGTGCATTCTTTATTCTACCAGTAGGAAGCGTCATCCGTTCCAGTGATGCTAGTTATTATATTTGGGGAGGGCGGGGCTAGGGCCAGGCAGTGCGGCTCCAGAGTACTGCTGCTAATCAAACGCCACCCGACCGCACTGGAGAGGACACAGGCTGGCTTGCTTACAGAATCATTACCGTAGATGGCAGGAAGAGTTAGCACTGGAAGACAGACGGAAAAGTATTTTTGGAATTTTGAGAAAGGGATCCTGAATGACTTAGACCTGAAGGAATGAGAAGATTCACCTATTGAGCTTGTGCTTGCAGAAAGGGAAAACTCTATTCTAGGTTTTATTATACTTATATATACAGAGGCCCAGTGAATGCATGCTTATGTATCTGATTATTGGGATTAAAAAGAGAATTAAAATTTAAGTACGACTAAGAATTCTGTTTTTGTTGTTGTTGCTATTCTTATTTTTACTAGGCTATAGGGGGTAGGTTGGGAAATATCTCTGCAAGTTACGCCCCACCAGGGAAATGTCCATTCTCATTTTCCTGTGCTGGCTTTTAGAGCTTTTTTTTTTTCTTGGAGCCACTACTGTTGCTGGCAGCAGCTTCTTTGGGTCCATTGCTGAGTGGCTCCACAATGTTCCTGGGGACACTTGGTTCCTGATTCTTCAGGGTCAATTATTCAGGTTATGTTATTAGTTAATGCAGTTCTTCCAAAGAAATGAGTAAGATAGACCTTACCAGAAATATTTAAAATTGGAAAACTGGAGATGTTCATAGACTACACATACTGGGATCTGTTGTCATTGGTGGCAAATTAGATGACACATTAATAAGACTTTGAAACTTCTGAAGCCCAAACAACAAACTGGAAACGTTTTGACATTTAACAGTTCTTAAAATTCATGCTCTGTGTTTCTGTTTGTGTTAGAAAACTTATTTTGGTTAAAGCAGACTACTCTTTTTTTAAAGAGAAAAAATTACTATTTGGGGGGGATAGGGAGAATTGTTTCTGTCCTACTGTTGAGACAAAAGATAAAAATAGTGCTTCTACATCCCATTTGGTACACTATCTTCTAGTTCACAAAACAGAGTGATGGAAAAGTTAGTGGATGCTGGAGAACAGCAGTTTTCTATACTTCCTTCTGGCCTGCCTCTGTTTGAAGTCACTGGGTAATTTTAACTAATGTAGCAAAATTACAGGCTAATGAAGCCTTTATGCTGTTAGCTCTCAGTAGTCTTACCTTGGCTGTCCACAGTAATGTCTTCTCTAAGGGCAAAGAGAGGCTGGGTTTATCTGATGCTAAAATTATCAGGTAAAAAGAAACCATACGAACTAAACTAGTATGTTCTTCATCTTTCCAGCCCCATTTGTTAGTGGGATAAATTTAATTTTTTGAAGATCTATTCAAAGCAACTGTGATTCTGCATGGTTAGTAATTTCTCTCCCAGTGTTTCTTTTCATTCAAGAGATATCTTGATCCCGTATAATGTGCTGGGCACTAGGGATTTTGTAACTGGGTAAATAGACATTGCCCTTACCTAGATGGGCCTTATATTTTAGTGGAGAAACAGAAAAAAATAGAAATAAATAGATAAACTGATGAAACAAAATGATTACAGACTATAAGTACTTTTCACAAAGAAGTACTTTTTATAAATATAACATGTTATGATGGTTCAGTGATGTGATGGTTCAGTGATGTGATGGTTCAGTGTTGTGATGGTTCAGTGTTATGAAAAGTACTTTTTATAAATACAAAATATTGTGATGGTTCAGCATGTGACAGATCAAGAGCTGTCCATCATACAAAGACATAAGTATACTGGGCGAGGGAAGCAGGTGCAAAGGCCCAATGGTCACCGAGCTGCAGAATGGTAGTACATGATGTGGATTGAATGGATGACATGGGCTACATTCAGTTCAGTTCAGGTCAGTCACTCAGTCGTGTCCGACTCTTTGTGACCCCCATGAACTGCAGTACACCAGGCCTCCCTGTCCAACACCAACTCCAGGAGTCCACCCAAACCCATGTCCATCGAGTCAGTGAAGCCATCCAACCATCTCATCCTCTGTCATCCCCTTCTCTTCTTGCCCTCAATCTTTCCCAGCATCAGGGTCTTTTCAAATAAGTCAGCTCTTCACATCAGGTGGTCAAAATACTGGAGTTTCAGCTGCAGCATCAGTCCTTCCAATGAACACCCAGGACTGATCTCCTTTAGGATGGACTGGTTGGATCTCCTTGCAAAAGGGACTCTCAAGAGTCTTCTCCAACATCACAGTTCAAAAGCATCAATTCTTCAGCACTCAGCTTTCTTTATAGTCCAACTCTCACATTCTTATATGACCACTGGAAAAACCATAGCCTTGACTAGATAGACCTTTGTTGGCAAAATAATGTCTCTACTTTTTAATATGCTGTCGAGGTTGGTCATAACTTTCCTTCCAAGGAGTAAGCGTCTTTTAATTTCATTGCAACAATCATCATCTACAGTGATTTTGGAGCCCAGAAAAATAAAGTCAGCCACTGTTTCCACTGTTTCCCCATCTGTTTGCCATGAAGTGATGGAACGGGATGCCATGATCTTAGTTTTCTGAATGTTGAGCTTTAAGCCAACTTTTCCACTCTCCTCTTTCACTTTCATCAAGAGGCTTTTTAGTTCTTCTTCACTTTCTGCCATAAGGGTGGTGTCATCTGCATATCTGAGGTTATTGATATTTCTCCAAGCAATCTTGATTCCAGCTTGTGCTTCATCCAGCCCAGTGTTTCTCATGATGTACTCTGCATATAAGTTAAATAAGCAGGGTGACAATAAACAGCCTTGATGTACTCCTTTTCCGATTTGGAACCAGTTTGTTGTTCCATGTCCAGTTCTAACTGTTGCTTCCTGACCTGCAGATAGGTTTCTCGAGAGGCAGGTCAGGTGGCCTGGTATGCCCATCTCTTTCAGAATTTTCCTCAGTTTATTGTGATCCACACAGTCAAAGGCTAGATTATGCAGGGTCTTAGGCCAAGATATCGAGTTGGGGTATGATTCTAGGCATTATGAGAAATGTTAAAGGACCACTTAGTAGACATGTTAATGCTCCCCTATCCCCACACAGCCTTCTTGCCCTGTGGTGTGCCTTCCTTTCTAGGATCTATTTTCTAATCACTGTCAGGGTACTGGAGCAGCTTTGCCCTTAAGCAGAGAGTATTGGCAGGAAATGCTTGAAAACATGCATTTCATCCATCCCCAGACCTTGATCAATGACTGTAAGTGAAGGGTCTGCTAAAGCCCAGCTCCCTTGCTTCAGGTTTGCCTAGGACTACTCTGAGTTCAGGTGTGACTTATACTCCATTCGTCCACTGTGGAATCAGGCAGAAGCTACCCTTTCCAGAACTTTGCCTGAGATCTCACCCTTCTTGGCTCCTTCCTCTTTCCTGCCTGTTCCCCTGCTCCTTTCTAGTTTCTTCCTGGGAACATTTCCTTAATAAATCACATGAATGTAGCTTCCTTAATAAACTACCTGAATCCTGGTGTCCGTATATACTTCTGAGGAATTCAGCCTTAGACAGTCACTCTGCTCTTATTAAGGTGTTGGATTCTGAAGAGATGATTTAAATTCCACTTAAGCCTCTCATCAGCTCTGCATCCTTGGACAAATTTCTTAACCTCTCAGCTTCTTCCATACATTCAACACAGTCGTTTACCCTGATCCTTGTCGAACTGACATCCTAGAATGGGGGAAAAAACAAGCAGAACCTAGCAAACGTAGAACATATTAGTGGTTGCCAGGGGTTAGAGAGAAAATGGGGCAGAAGGGAAGAGGGTGTGAATATAAAAAGGCAACATGAGGGGCCCTTCTGGCGATAGAGTTGTTCTCATCTTGACTATATCAATGTCAATATCCTGGTTGTGATATTGAACTGTACTGCTGTAATATGTTACCTCTGGAGAAACTGTGTGAATTGTATTTGGGATCTCTGTATTATTTCTACATGTGGATCTATAATTATCTTAAAGAGTTTAATTTTAATAGTTTTTTAATCAAAAACCTAATAAGGGACAAGAATACAAATAATATAGTATCTAAAAAGATGACCATTGTTAGGGAAAAATAGAAAAGAATAAAGGAAACAGGGAGTATCATGGGGGCAGGAATAGGTGTTGCAATTTTTGAAAGGGTGGTAACATTGAGAAGAAACCATTGGAGCAAATGAAATGGGAACGTGTGCACACCCATGGCAGATCCATGTCAATGTATGGCATAACCACGACAATACTGTAAAGTAATTAGCCTCCAATTAAAAAAAATAAATTTTTATATAAAAGAAAGAAATGGTATTGCAAAAGCCCTGGGGGTGGTGAGGATCTGCTGTGTTTGAAGGACGGCAAGGAGGCCAAAGTGGCTGGAGTGGAGCTAGGGAAGAAGAGGATGAATAAGTGGATTCAGGGAGAGCAGAGAGTCAGATGGTGGAGCATCCTATAGGTCTTTGTAAGGCTTTGGCTTTTACTTTCAGAGAGACTGAGCACAACCGAGGGTTTTTGTTTATTTATTAATTTTTTAATTGGAGGCCAATTACTTTACTTCTTGAGAAACCTGTATGCAGGTCAGGAAGCAACAGTTAGAACTGGACATGGAACAACAAACTGGTTCCAAATAGGAAAAGGAGTACGTCAAGGCTGTGTATTGTCACCCTGCTTATTTAACATATGCAGAGTACATCATGAGAAACACTGGGCTGGATGAAGCACAAGCTGGAATCAAGATTGCCGGGAGAAATCTCATTAACCTCAGATATGCAGATGACACCACCCTTATGGCAGAAAGTGAAGAGGAACTAAAGAGCCTCTTGATGAAAGTCAAAGAGGACAGTGAAAAAGTTGGCTTAAAGCTCAACATTCAGAAAACTAAGATCATGGCATCCTGTTCCATCACTTCATGGCAAATAGATGGGGAAATCACTGCAGATGGTGACTGCAGCCATGAAATTAAGAGATACTTGCTCCTTGGAAGGAAAGTTATGACCAACCTCGACAGTATATTAAAAAGCAGAGATGTTACTTTGCCAACAAAGGTCCATCTAGTCAAGGCTATGGTTTTTCCAGTAGTCATGTATGGATGTAAGAGTTGGACTATAAAGAAAGCTGAGTGCTGAGGAATTGATGCTTTTGAACTGTGGTGTTGGAGAAGACTCTTGCGAGTCCCTTGGATTGCAATGAGATCCAACCAGTCCATCCTAAAGGAAATCAGTCCTGAATATTCATTGGAAGGACTGATGCTGAAGCTGAAATTCCAGTACTTTGACCACCTAATGTGAAGAGCTGACTTATTTGAAAAGACCCTGATGCTGAAAAAGATTGAAGGCAGGAGAAGGAGAGGACAGAGGATGAGATGGTTGGATGGCATCACCGACTCAATGGACGTGAGTTTGGGTAAACTTCGAGAATTGATGATGGACAGGGAAGCCTAATGTGCTGCAGTCCATGGGGTCGCAAAGAGTCAGACACGACTGAGCAACTGAACTGAACTGATAAGGAAAAAAATGACTAGTTAATGTAACTGTTGTTGAGTGGCTCAGTTGAGCCTGACTCTTTTGCAACCCCATCTACTATAGCCCATCAGGCTCCTCTGACCATGGGGATTCTCCAGGCAAGAATACTGGAGGGGATTGCCATTTCCTGCCCCAGAAGATCTTCCTGGCTCAGGGATCGAATCCACATCTCCTGCATAGCAGGCAGATTCTTTACCGCTGAGCCACCAAAGAAACTTGGTTAATGTAATGGGACCTTGCAAAGAGAAGAGACTCTCCCCTGATGGTTGGCTCAAGACTACGTTCACTAGAGTGGATTAGTTTACCTGATCTTGCAGCAGATACCTGTCTAATTGTGAGTGGCTTGGAGTGTAGATGAAAAAAAAACAGTGTGAGTTGCATTGTGGGCAAGCTTTTCTTATTTTTAATTTCAAAAGGTGAGTTTAGTTTGAATAATTCAAAGATTATGTTAGATCACACTTGGAATAAGGACAGAATACTTGCTGTAAGGAAGAACAGAGGACCTTTCATCTTTCAAGTTCAGTATTTCATGTTGTATGCTAGAGTCAGATTTTTAAAAACAGGGAGAGCAGATAAAATTCAGGTACTTACTGTAAGTATGACTCACATCCCTTCTAAAACATAGGCATAAGTGTTGGGTTCAGGACTTCTATGCTGTAATATTTCATTAATTAATTGAAACATTTCCTCCTCTTCAAAGAACAGAGGCTGTTAATATTTGGGCAAGTATCCAAGTGTAGAGTACCAACAAAAGTACTACGGGAATCAGAGATAATGGAGAAATCATTATTAACCAGATCAGGCAGATCTTGGGTTCATGAGCTGTAGTATTTGAGTTTGACAATGAAGGAGGAATGGGTTGTGAAACTGAAGGTGTAGAGAGGGAGGCATGCTGCTGCTGCTAAGTCGCTTCAGTCATATCCGACTCTGTGCAACCCCATAGATGGCAGCCCACCAGGCTCCTCCGTCCCTGGGATTCTCCAGGCAAGAATGCTGGAGTGGGTTGCCATTTCCTTCTCCAATGAATCAAAGTGAAAAGGGAAAGTGAATTCTCTCAGTCATGTCCGACTCTTAGCGACCCCATGGACCGCAGCCTACCAGGCTCCGTCCATCGGATTTTCCAGGCAAGAGTACTGGAGTGGCATAGGGCACTCCAAAAGCTGCAAGGAGCATAGAGAAAGACAGAGAGATGGAAATAGGGTGAAGCCCATGTAAGGGATGGCAATGTACCAGGTTAGGGTTATGAAAGGTGTGGTTGGATAAGTAACTGGAAAATGACTAGCATGTAAGGTGCTTATAGAGATACCACATTTATTTTCATTGCTAGAACTTCAGGTTAAAGATGGACCAATGAGCACTGTCTTAGATTTTAAGCTTCACTTAGTAGACAGACATGATCTGAGGGTTAAATGTGTTACATTTTATGACAAATTCTTAAAGAAATTAAAGGAGTATGAGATTTAAAAGTGGTTTGAGAGGCAGTAAGGTTGGAAAGTATTATGTGACAGGTGTCATGGAGATTTATATAGCATAGTCTTGTTTTTGCTTAAAAAACAGTGCCTTTTAAAAGAGTTTCTCAGGTCTCTACTTATTTTGAAGCTCAACATTTAAAATGTAAAATCCTTAGAGGCAGAGAACAAAGTCTGGTAATTCTTTGTTACCACTGACATTTATGTGAATGATTTTCTTGAGAGTGAATAGGAAATGAAACCCCTTTATATCTTTCAGTTTAAGAAATTTTTGTTTTCTAAAATTCTCTTACTTTTTTTTCCTTTTCAGCTAAAGAATGGTTTCTGAAATATTTATGAGGGTGGCCAGTTATAATTAATGGCAGTGCACTCTGTTATGGCATCCATTTATCACATTCCTAGTGACACAAAGTCCAATTAACTTCCCCAAGGGGTTCATTGAGTGTGTGCTACACTCTGCCATTTAATGACAAGACCAAACTTTATTATTTTTCCATAATCTCTCTTGGAGCAAAAACAAAGCCCTACTATCCAGTGAAAAATATATACTCTGTGACTATGTTTGCTTTCCTCAGTACAGTATTTCCAGGACCCAGCATGTAGAGGACTTTCAACAAATACTTGTTGAATGAATCAATGGATGGCTACATGTATTAATGGATGAATGAATAAAGGATGAATGATTGACTTCCCTGAAAATCGGCTCTCGCCACAAGACTGTTGAGAGTATCCCTTAGGCAATAAGGAGATCAAACGAGTCAATCCTAAAGGAAATCAACCCTGAATATTCCTTGGAAGAACTGATGCAGAAGCTGAAGCTCCAATACTTTGGCCACTTGATGTGAAGAGCTGACTCACTGGAGAAGACCCTGATGCTGGGAAAGATTGAGGGCAGGAGGAGAAGGGGATGACAGAGGATGAGATGGTTGGATGGCATCATTGACTCAATGGACACGAGTTTGAGCAAGCTCTGGGAAGCCTGGCGTGCTGCAGTCTGTGGGGCTGCAAAGAGTTGGACACAGCTGAGTGACTGAACACCACCACCACCTCTCCGTATTTTAGGTTGTTTATTTAGAATGTCATGTTTTACTCATTGCCTTTCACTACAGAGCTTTCCTAACATCTTTTCTTTCTTTTTCTAACATCTCCTATTTCCAAGTTTTCTGGAATGCCAGCTCTTTATGGACAAAGTGGTGGCTTTACAGCACGTCTTCGATGCATCTAGAAGCCAAGTAGGAAAGTTGATCACCACCTCAGTGTTTGCAAAGCAGGAAGTTTGCCTTCATTTCAGGTGCAGATTATATTCTTTGTGGAATTTGTGAAAATTGTCAGAACAATTATTAATATGAAATACATGTGTCTAAAATATAAGAATTCTCGCTCTTAGAAATATTTTAGATGTTTAATGATATTCTAGGATTTTTTTCCTTTCTCCTCTTCTTCCTCCTCCTTTCTAATTTTCTTCTTTTCCTCTTCTTTCCTCTCATCCTCTCCCCTTATTTGTGTCTAATCAACTATCTAGGTCTTGTCATTGGATCTGGCAGCTATAATTTTAGACTGCGAATATTTCCTCTGAAGGCACTTGTATAAATGGAAAGAAATATGTCTGGTAATAATGGGATTTTCTCAAATTTAACCAACAAATGAGATCATTTCAGCAGCTCCTTCTGCATATTAACATGATATGATATGTCATGCCATGAGAATCTTTTGAATCTTATTTTCCTGAGTGAAGTGTCTGATAGAACTGCCATGGGAGTGATTTTTTTTTATCACATCCTTTCCCATAACCAGGAAAACCAAAACTCAATAGCCTCTTGGACATGGTCTTGCTAAACAAGTAGGGAGAAATATTTGGTACTTTTTATAACACTTGTTTTCCCACTTTGTCATTTTCAATAGTGTCCTAGAAGTAGAAAGGTTGTAGGAAATCATCCATCTTTTATCTCTTCTTTCCCTGAGATCTTTGGTTGTAGGTCTTTTTGAGGCGTTACTATCTTCCACACATCCCCTTTTCCTCTCTATTTCCCCTATGTCAACCCAGCATTGCCTAGCCTATCTGCTGGGCGGGGAAGTGAGGCTGCACATCTGTAGCTATAGACACTGTGGAGGAGATACAGGCAGTGGAGTCTGACTGACAGTTTCACCCCCTTGCCTAATTCCAGGGTGGGTTTTTCTGCAGGGCTAGAATAGTGGCATGAACTGAAGTGCCCTGGAAAACCTGCTTCCTCCATCAGGCTTTATTCATAGGGTCAGTACAATTCAGTGAAGTCATTCCTGGATGCTAAAACATCCATATAAAATCTGTTGTGGATGTCCACTTGTATCTTATAATTTAAGAATGGAAATGAACACACTCATCAACTTTGTAATGTAAGACAGAAAGATATCACATTCAAGTAATGTAATAGAGATAATAAAGATGTTTACCCAGGGGAATCAAGGAATAACCTGTGGGGACTCTGGCCTTCACTTTTAGGACATAGCTATTCTGGAGGAAAATTGACTTAGCATTATTTGCCACTAACAACTTAACCCTCACTAATATGTTAGCTATTGTACTTAACTGTTCTAGAAGAGCAGAGAGTAACCCCCTAAGAGAGCAGTCTAAAGACAGAAAGGTTTTGATGGTGGGATGAGGAAGGGAAGGGTATTGAGAGAAACTGGCAAGGAAGCAGGTGAGTCACTATCTAGAGTGACACTGTGGAGGAAGGAGCTGGGTAGATCAAGCGTATCATGTGCAGTGGAGTCAGGGAGGAGATGGACAAGAGTGGTGAGAAGCAGGATGTGAAATTGGGGCATCCTTGATCCGGCCAGGCCATCATTCTGTACAAGCAATGTGACTGTGAGTGTTAAGTAGCTCTGTAGCGTGTTGCTTTTTCTGGGAGAAAAGCAAATGAATATACCTTTTGCCTTCTTATGTAATCTCTTTAAATTATTTAGGCTGCTACCTCCATCCTACCGAAAGCAGTGACTAAGACCTTTCAGGGTGTTCAAGTGTTTCTCCAGAGTCATGATGTCATCATGACTTTTGGAGTCACTTTTTAATGTTGATAACCCTTTGATTTTTTAAATGAATTACTAATTAATTATATTTGAACAGATGTAAAAATATTTTCCAATAGATAATATTCTACTGCTTTTGATCTGTAAAATTCAAGTGGGTCTGGCAAATTCACTGTGCCATAGAGGGAACTGTTATGCTATAGTCGAAACCAGATTCCAAGTTGGTTTGATTCAGCAATGTGCTTCATGAAGACTTAAAAAATTTTCACTTACCCATTTTTATATTTTTCTTTTCTTTCTTCCTCTGCTTAGTGTGCATGCATGTACGCTGAGTTGCTCAGTCACATCCAACTCTTTCCTAAGCCATGGACTGTAGCCCGCCAGGCTCCTCTGTCCATGGGGTTTCCCAGGCAAGAATACTGGAGTGGGGTGCCATTTCCTCTTCCAGGGGATCTTCCTGACCCAGGGATCAAATCTGTGCCTCCTGTATTGCAGGCAGAGTCTTTGCCACTGAGCCACCTGGGAAGCCCACTTAGTGTGCCTATGTTTAGACATAAACACACCTAAACATGTAGTGGAGAAGGAAATGGCAGCCCACTCCAGTGTTCTTGCCTAGAGAATCCTGTGGATGGAGCAGCCTGGAGGGCTGCCGTCCATGGGGTCGCATGGAGTCAGGCACGACTGAAGCAACTTAGCATGCATGCATGCATTGGAGAAAGAAATGGCAACACACTCAAGTATTCTTGCCTGGAGAATCCCAGCGACAGGGGAGACTGGTGGGCTGCCGTCTATGGGGTCGCACAGAGTCGGACATGACTAAAGTGACTTAGCAGCAGCAAACGTTGTAGTTCTTCTGTTATTTCTGATAGAGTATGATTTTTCTTTAATATTTGAAGATATTGTGTGTTTGTGTTAGTCGCTCAGTCATGTCCCACTCTTTGCAACCCCATGGACTGAAGCTCGCCAGGCTCCTCCATCCACAGAATTTTCCAGGCAGGAATATTGGAGTAGGTTGCCATTCCCTTCTCCAGGGTATCTTCCCAACCCCAGGGATCGAACCCAGGTCTTCCACATTGCAGGCAGATTCTTTACCGTCTGAGCCACTGGGGAAGCCCACCAATTATAAAGATATCTTAAAACTTAAAATTAGCTCCCATGACTAACAACCTATTTTGAATCTAGTTTCCATTAATATAGTTTTGAGGAGAATATGAGCATGTTGATAATATCCTGGTATATAACATGCTATGCCCTGAGAAATCACTTACATTTGTATTTGGACCAACAGTTTGAAAAGTGTAGAGAAAAGGGAAACACCATGGGGAGGAGAGAGAAACTTTTTTTTTTTTCTTTTTCAAAAGCATGTGGGTTGATGCATTTTTAATATCTTTTTTTTTTAGTCTGTGATTTATGTAGGCTTGGTGAATATTAATGAAAGCAACGATATAGCACATATTCCTAGATGTTAGTGAAAATTGTGGATAGAAAATTCATTTTGTGACATTAAAATCATATTTAAGTATAGATTCATCACAATAAGATCTAGATACCACATAAGAACACACATTCCTCATTTAACATCGTTATTGGCAATAATGGTTACTGCTAATACTTTATTCATAACTTTATATCTGTGTAAGATGGGGTATTATGTGCTATAGAAAGCATTTGCCATTCTTTCTGGTGGTTCACACCCTTTTAGTATTTGGCAAATTCTGCTCTGATGAGCCTCTACCTCCCACTATAGTAATATAAATCTTTTTCTCATCTTCCATTTCATGAATGCAGGAATTTGACCATTTGACTTTGGCTCTTCACATCAACCAGTGAAACAAACAGGTGCCCAAAAACATCCATTCTGCTTAAATGAAGTGGGGATTGTTGCCCCTGATTTCTGAGGCAGTAGTGGCAGAGATGTGGGTGGTAACAGCCAGTTCCCAGTGTGGGTGTTGTCGCTATCTCTACTCAGTGTGGATTGAAGTGGTGACTTCACATTAAAGGGGCAGCACGATGTGATCGTTAAAGCTGTTGGACTTTGGAACCAAAAGGCTGTCTGGGACTGAATCCCAGACTGTCCAGTTTCCAGATGTGTTGATCTTGGGTCAGTTGCTTAACCTGTCTGTGCTCCAGTTTCATCATCTGTAAGTTGGGAATAACAGTAGTGATGACTTCTTTGGGTGATGAAGATTAAGTCAATTAATATTTGTAATATACTTAGAACATAGTAGACACTCTAGGCAACAGGGGGAAATTTCTCCAAGTAAGTGAAATTCAAGGAGTCAGTGAGATAAAATAATATTGATTTGTGTTTACACCCTGAGACTGGCTTATTCGATGTTCTGGTTATATCCACAGTTTCTTTCTTTCTATTTTATTATTATTATTATTTTGTTTTTACTTTACAATATTGTATTGGTTTTGCCATACATCAACATGAATCTGCCATGGGTGTACACGTGTTCCCAATCCTGAACACCCCTCCCTCCTTTCTCCCTATACCATCCCTCTAGGTCATCCCAGTACACCAGCCCTAAGCCCCAAGTTTCTAAACTATGTGGCAAAGCATTGTGAGTCACAGAGCTATGACAGATATTTTAAATTTTTGAGGGAAACATAGCAATACTTGACATCTGTTACATATCCTAAGAACTACTAGCTCAAAGTAATTTAAATTTTCATTAATGTGCTGTGTTTTTTTGATGATATAATTCTTTGCAAAGATGGATTTTCATCAGTTGCTGTGATAAAAAGCAAGTCCTGTGTGAAAAATTAATGTGGAATAGGGTTTGGCATTTTCTCTACTGATTGCAAGCTTTGAAAAGTCATGCAGTGCCCTTTACATGCTGTTTTTTTTCACACAGTTACCAACTTGTTAGGACATACAAATACTTATTAGGTTGCTTTACTGCTTCATCAATAGAACAGTTAGGTGTTTCTTTTGGTCTAAAGACACTGTGTAAAATCACTGTGACGACAAGGATCCTGCATACCAAGAAAGTTTGGGAACTTCTGAGTTACATTTCAGCAACAAGCAGAATCCTCAGACTAGCACCTAAAGAGACTATTACGGGCCAAATGGACATCATTAAAATTCCCCCGTTCCACAGAAAAAGAAACCCCTAGGGAATAGTGTATTTCTAGGGGGGAGTGCAGAAGTTGTCACTGGTGTCAAGACTTGAAAGTTAGAGTGATGATGATGCCCATAAAATTTCCATCCATCTCACTTGTTTGATCACTGTTAAGGAGGCAGATGAATCATAAAAACATTATCGCTTGAGTGTGGGGAAGATTTGTGTCTGCTTCTGTCGACTTCTGTGCATGTGCCCACATTTATTGTTCTCCAGTTGACTCTTTGCGACCCCATGAACTGGAGCACACCAGGCCTCCCTTCCTTCACCATCTCACAGAGTTGTCCCAGTTGCATCCGTGATGCCATCCAGCCATCTCATCCTCTGACTCACTCTCCTCCTTCTGCCCTCAATCTTTCCCAGCATCAGGGACTTTTTCAATGAGTTGTCTGTTTGCATCAGATGACAAAAATACTGGAGCTTCAGCTTCAGCATCAGTCCTTCAAGTGAATATTCAATTTCCCTTAAGACTGACTGGTTTGACCTCCTTGCTGTCCAAGGGACTTTCGGGAGTTTTCTCCAGCACCATAGTTTGAAGGCATCACTTACTTGGTGCTCTGATGTCTTTACGGTCCACCTCTCACAACTGTACGTGACCACTGGGAAGACCATAGCCTTGACTATACAGGCCTTTGTCCTTAAGATCGTATTAAATCAGACTTCCAACTAGAAGAATTTTACCCAATCCAAGTAGTGTGCATTCAGACAAAGGCACTGTGAGGTGTGGTATGTGCTTATAAATTCTCCTAGTACTGCTGTTGAGACAGGCTAGTTTCCTTGTTGGATTGGTTGTTATCAGCTTGGCACCACTATCACCAATTGCTTTTAAATTCTGAGTTAAAGTTAACCAGTGAGAATAATGTAGAAATGTTTTGGATGAAAGATGAGGTGGAAATTATTGTTACAAGGTTGTGAGATAATAAGATGCTGCAGCTTGGTCAGTGCATTGGTTTCCATAGATATCACAGCTTCCACAGAGCTCTGTGGCTGTGGTTTAAAAGTCTGCCTTCCCTCAATGAGCAAAGGGATGTGATAGAGAGTGGGAACCTCTGAGGAGTTAGAGTGTTGTTGCCCAGGGTACAGAACCAACAAGGGAATGGAGCTGAATTGAATATAGAGGGGGGTGCTGCTGAAAAGAAAGGAGAAAAAAGAATATATTTGATCCCCTTATAACTTGAGCTAAATCAACATGTGCCCCTGCTGTAACCAAGGGTATAGTTCACTTCAGTCGCTCAATCGTGTCCGATTCTTTGCGACCCCATGAATCACAGCACACCAGGCCTCCCTGTTTATCACCAACTCCTGGAGTTCACTCAAACTCAGGTCCATCAAGTCAGTGGTGTCATCCAGCCATCTCATCCTGTGTCGTCCCCTTCTCCTCCTGCCCCCAATCCCTCCCAGCAACAGAGTCTTTTCCAATGAGTCAACTCTTTGCATGAGGTGGGCAAAGTACTGGAGTTTCAGCTTTAGCATCATTCCTTCCAAAGAACACCCAGGACTGATCTCCTTTAGGATGGACTGGTTGGATCTCCTTGCAGTCCAAGGGACTCTCAAGAGTCTTTTCCAACACCACGGTTCAAAAGCATCAATTCTTTGGCACTCAGCCTTCTTCACAGTCCAACTCTCACATCCATACATGACCACTGGAGAAACCATATCCTTGACTAGATGGACCTTTGTTGGCAAAGTAATGTCTCTGCTTTTGAATATGAAATCCTTCTCTTATTCTCCCCCAAAACCTCTTGTACAAAGTAAAGCAGAGTAGAATTTAACAAGGTAAAGAAACATCTAAGTTTAATCTATGATGTGTAACATGGACTACTTTTGTGCCATCCAACCCAACAAAAAGACTAAATTGTGTAGATGTATTTTTCTATATAGGTAAACTTCAATCATGTATTTTAGTTGATCATGCATTAGTGATCTTGATATTTCAGGTTGATTTATTTCAATGCTGGGTAACATGGTATACTTCTTTTATTTTATTTTTTATATAAATTTATTTATATTAATTGGAGGTTAATTACTTTACAATATTGTATTGGTTTTGCCATACAGTATACCTCTTTTAAATAACAGTAGCTATTGAAACTCCTGATGGTTTAAAGAAAAGAGAAACCAAGTCACAAAAGGACAAATACTTTATGATTCCATGATGCTACTTACATGTGGTATCTAAAGTAGTCATTACAGAAATAGAAGTAAAATGTGGTTAAGGCAGGAGTGGGGCAGGGAGAGAGCAAAAGAGAGCTGTTGTTTAATGGGAACAGAGTTTTAGTTCTGCAGCGTGAAAATATTCTGGAGATCTGTTTCACAACTGTTTAAATATAGCTAACACACTTAACTGTGTACCAAAAATGATTAAGATGTTCACATTTTTTTTACCAATGCAAAGAATTAATCAATAAAGAGTTTATTATATTTTAAAAGAATTTACCAAGGATTTTATAGAGGAAATAAAGCAGACTTTATATCATACTGTCTGAGAAAGAACAATATAATATAAAGAATTTGAATCCACCTTGGACATTTCTCTTTTCTAAAACTCCTCCTTCAGCTGTGCTACTGATCACAGCAGGGTGCTGGTGGAAACTTTTTCCTCTTACGCTTCCCATTGTGGAGGTGTGAGGAGTTTGGCCTGGGAAGAAGTCAAAAGTCTTGGAGGATATATGTTACCCTAGTGATATAGGTTATCTTTGGAATCCCAATGGAAATAGTGGGTATGGCCAATTTTACAGTGCAATTATAGAAAGAAAATCAACAGGTAAAGATAGATTTAAGATATTTCATCAGCTTTAGAAGCAACTGATGACAATTGTGCAGTGAGAATTTAGGGTTTGGGAAACTGTTGGGTGACAGTTGAGGAAACCGAGGCTTACAGAAGTGAAGGAAATATCCAAGATCAGTCCCAGAGCTAATAAGTAATGAGAGCTGCATTTAAGCCCAGGTAGCTGACTCTACAACCTAGGGTATTAACTACTTTACTATAAATGCTTTGGGCTTCCCAGGTGGGTCAGTGGTAAAGAATCTGCCTGCCCGTGCAGGAGACTTGATTCCTGGGTTGGGAAGATATCCTGGAGTTGGAAATGGCAACCCACTCCAGCATTCTTGCCTGGAGAAGAGTGGAGCCTGGCAACCTACAGTCCATGGGGTCGCAGAAGAGTCGGACATGAATTTGTGACTGAACAACAGCAACACAAACGCTTGACTTTCGACATCCGGAATGTTAGAACAATGATAAATGATGGTCTCCAGTTGCAGAAGCTGGGCACGTCAGCTGTCTCATCTGGTCCCCCCACCAGATTCTTGTTAGGTGCTACTTGATGCTGTGCGTTTGTATTGCGCACCCTGGGTGTGTTAGTCACTCAGTCGTGTCTGACTCTTTGCGGCCCCAGGCACTGTATTCCACCAGGCTCCTCAGTCCACTGTATGGCCCACTGAGTAAGTGTTTAATCACCAGGATAGCACTGTCATGAATGGGGGAGCACAGAGGTCCTCACCACAGGCTGTTTCTAAGTCAGAATCCAGGCTGAATATCTCAGACAAGATCTCAGAGCAGGAGGGACTGCAGCTTTTAAACACGCAGGGAGGAGCCGTTTATCAGATCAAGAGTGTCAGCCACTGTGACTGAGATGAGCATAAATGATGCTGTCTTTGAATATGATTTAAGTGTGGAATCTTTCAAAAACATACTTATTAACCATGGAAAAATTCTGTTCCATGGCTGCAGCATGTGATGCTGCTTTCCTCAAGTGCCTCTGGATAGGTGTTTGCAGATTCTTGTCTCCAGGAAAGCACTACAGGTTAATTCCAAAGAACCCGGTTTCCTTGGCCTCACAGGTTAATTTGCAGGATACCTGGAGCATAAAATACATTTTAGAACAGGAGTCCTATATATTAGAAGTTCTGAAAAACAGACATATTAGTATAAATAGCTTTGTTAGATATGCTGTGTATGAAGACATTTAAATGTAACATATTCTGTAGCCAAAGAACTCTATTTTCTCCCAATAATTTGAAACAAAGAAGTTAACAACCAAATGCACTTAGAAAGAAGAATAATACTTTTCTTGCTACTGAATTCATGAATGTATTACAGGAGGCTTATTTTACTCTTTAGGTTTAACGTGTCTTTTTTTTTTTATTATTAAGAGTGAGACTCTTCTTTGTGTCTACAGTGGAAAAATGATGCCAATTTAGTCCTCTACTTTGCCAGCACTTGCTTGTCACATTTTTTGAATGATCACAGTTGTGCATCAATTGTGTCAAGACAGAATAGAAAATTGGGCTGTGGGTTGGGGCCTGTTAGAGATCTATAGCGATCTCCATGAAACATTCATAACGATATTGCTCGCATTCTCTTCTGAAGTGTGATTTTTTTTTTTTTTTTTTTTTAGTTTTGTGAGTCTTTAAGTTTTAGAACAATAGAAACATTTTTTTGGTCACGAAGGTCTTTGAGGACATCCTTACTTTCGGAGCTTCTGTGATCATGGAATGAGACACTGTTCCATCTACAGTTTAGTATTTATTCCTTGAACTGAGCTAATTATCTGAGGTCACAGTATTCTATTGATGGTTTTGCATCTACAAGTGGATATTCTGAATTCTTCCCAGCATAATGGATCAAAATAGGCAGTTAATTTGATTTGAAAAATTAATATAATCTGCAATTTTAATGGTGCAGGGAAATTTAAAGGTCTCTTAAAGGTCTCTTAGTTCAACATATTTATTTTGCAGATGAGAAAACAAAGGTTCAGAGAGTCCTTAGGTTTTGCTGAGGGTCACATAGCCACTTAATGGCAGACCTGGTATCAGGAAAGTTCTTTCCCTCATAATTGAAAGCTCTTTCTTTTTGAAATTATGAATATTAAAGCAGAGTGAAAAGTCCAGAGAATAACAGGTCTAACAGCTGTGTCTATCACCCAGTTTTGAGAAATCTTATAATTTTGCTGTTTCCTCTATTTCTTTAAGGAAATATGTCACCTATATAGGTTAATATGTCACCTATATAGTTTTTACTAATAATACTTCTCATACTGCTTTCCAAATTTGCTATTGATATGTGAAGATGCATAGTCTATATCTATACAGTATATAGCATTGTTTTACATGGGTTGAAAGAGAAAAGTGAGTGTTAGTGGCTCAGTTCTGTCTGACCCCATGGACTGTAGCCCCGCCAGGCTCCTCTGTCCATTGGATTTCCCAAGCAAGAATGCTGGAGTGGGTAGCCATTCTCTCCTCCAGGGGATCTTCCCAACCCAGGGATTGAACTCGGGTCTCCTGCATTGCAGGCCAATTCTTTGCTATCTGAGCTACCAGGGAAGGCTTTGCATGGGTTAGAACAGTATATAAGGACGATTGTATGGACTCTTCTGAAACTTGCTTTTGTTGCTCACCATTGTTTCTAAGATTTTTTAATGCTGAAATGCATAGTGATGGTTCCTTTTTACTGCTTTCCAAATTGTGAACATATCTTCTCTGTTGATGCATATTTTGATTTGTAAAAATTTGCTGTTATAAACACTTCTGTAATAAACATTCTTTTTATGTGTCTGTGCACAAGTGCAAGAATTTCTTGGCAACATACCTAGAAGTTGTAATACTTCAACTTTGAGCTTTATTGTCAAATTATTCTCCAAAGTGTTGTACAGCAGTATTAGGTAGTGCCAATCCAATGGACAGGAAATGGTTCTACACTGTGGCTTCATCTCTGTTTCCTTTATTGATAATTAGGTTAATTATCTTTTCATATGTACAACAGTTAACTATTGTTGCAATAATATCTGATAACCAACCAACCCAGAACTTAGAGGCAATCATCACTTTTTATGGGTTTTCAGCCCAACTGGTACAGCTCTGCTTTAGGAAGGTCTGTGGATGCACTTCTCTTTCAGGAGTCTCTTATCCACATCAGCTGGTGAGCCTCCTCTTGCAGCAAAGGCAGGAACACGAGGATCCAAGCCCCATTGCTTGAGGGCATTTCAAGTCCCTAACTGTGACACTTCTGCTTGTGGCCCATTGACCAAAGCAAAGCAGTTAGCTGAGGCGAACACCTGTAAAGTGGGGAATACTCTGCCCTCATGAGACTATGGCACCATCGTGCAGGCTTATTAACTACTACAGGGGAGGGAAAAGTTGTCATCACTAATTTAATCCACCATGACACATTGATTGGTTGTTTGGTTTCATCTTATATAAATTGCTGGTTCATAGCCTTTGCTCACTTTTTTCTTGGGTTGCTTGCATTTTATTGTTGCACAGATATTCTTTTTTTTTTTTGGTCTCAATGACTTTATTGAAGTTTAGCTGATTTCCAATGTTATGTTAATTTCTGGTATACAGCAAAATGACTAAGTTTTATATAGATATATAGTCTTTTTCATATTGTTTTCTATTATGGTTTGTCACAGGGTATTGATATAGTTCTCTGTGCTAAATAATAGGACTTTGTTATTTATCCATCTTATTATATAGTTTGTATCTGCTGATACTCTATATAATGTGGATTCTAATCTTTTATCAATTATAAGGTTATAAAAGTCTTCTTTTAGTGTGAGGGTCATATTTTCACTGTATGATATTTTTATTATTTAAAAATCTAGACTTTTTAAATTTGACTATCACTAGATGATATTTCTCTTGTAAGGGAGTTTGAAATTTTACTGTAACTTAATATTTATCAGCCTTTCTCCTGATGGTTTTTGCAAATTATGTTTTGTTCTATAAAATGATCCCTATACTGCAGTCATTAATAAATATATTCCCCACTGTTGTCTTCTAAAAGTACTAAGGTTTAATTTTTGTATTTAGGTCTATGTTTTGCTCAGGATTTAGAATATTTTTCTAGCATATTTTCCTATAAATTCTCTTGGATAGTTTACATAATTATATCATTTATGAGTAATAAAATTTAGACTCTTTTCAATTAATAAATCTCTTATTTTTATTATATTAAACCAAAATAAGTTAAATAGAAGTTATGTAACTAATATCTCCCTCCTTCCACAATTTTAAAGGAAACATTTCTAATATTTTATAACTGTAGTAAATTTATCACAAAAATAGCAATCAGAAAATAAATGTCAAGCTATAATTCTATACGCAGCTAAAATATTATACATAAAATATAGGCAAAACAAATTTATTTCCAAGCTAAGTAAAGAGGCAATGGGTTTACCAACTTCATACCATTACTAAAGAAAACTAAAGAAGAAAATAAAGTCCCTAAAAGAAGTATTAAATTGCAAGAAGGGATGTTAAGAAAATAAATTGGTGTATCTGGAAGACCAGATTGATTCAATAAAATATCAGTAACAATACTGACTAATTATAGAAAAAGCAGAGACATTACTTTGCCAACAAAGGTCCATCTAGTCAAGGCTATGGTTTTTCCACTAGCCACGTATGGATGTGGAAGTTGGACCATAAAGAAGGCTGAGTGCCGAAGAACTGATGCTTTTGAACTGTTGTGTTGGAGAAGACTCTGAAGAGTCTCTTGGAAAGCGAGGAGATCAAACTAGTCCATCCTAAAGGAAATCAGTCCTGAATATTCATTAGAAGGACTGATGCTGAAGCTGAAACTCCAATAATTTGGCCATCTGATGTGAAGAACTGACTCATTAGAGAAGACCTTGATGCTGGGAAAGATTGAAGGCAGGAGGAGAAAGGGACAACAGAGGATGAGATTGTTGGATGGCATCACCAGCTCGATGGACATGAGTTTGAGCAAGCTCCAGGAGTTGGTGATGGACAGGGAAGCCTGTGGCGTGCTGCAGTCCATGGGGTCACAAAGAGTTGGACACAACTGAGCGACTGAACTGAACTGAACTGTCAACAAAATAGAACTAGACAGTGAACAATAATAATATAAGAGACAAAGTGATAGACTGAGTTAAAGCTCTAAAGTCCTTGTATGTGTCTGAATGAGAGTAACTGTTGATAAAATTTAGACCCTAAGCAATTATATATGAGAAATATTATGAATAATCACTAAAAAATATGTTAACCAGTATATAGAAGCACAGGAGAAATAAAGTTTTGATCAATCTAGAAGAATTTTGAAAAGGTTAAAAAAGTAAAGAAAGATCATAGTACACAGAAATCAAACAAAATACTGCAGAAAAATCCCCAGATATTATGGTAAAGAGTTGAATCTTTTTTTTAAGAATAAAAAAGTTGAAATATTTTTAAGTACACAAGAGCCAGAAAAGGTCAATGTAGTTATACTAATATCTGAAAAATTAAAAGCAAAAATAAAGGTTTAATAAAAATAATGACAATAAAAAAGAAAATTGAGAACAGCATAAAATAACATAGCCAAAAGTTGATTCATTTGCCAATTCATCAAAATTGGCAAAATTAAGACTAAAATAAAGATTTAAGCAAACACTGTAAAAAATGAAAAAGGCAAATAATTGAAAATATAGCAGTCACAGAAAAATTAATCAGAGAATACTACAGAAAACTTTATGCAAATAAATGTGAAAAAGGTAAAATGGACTTTTTCCCAGCAAAATCTCCCATAACACTGACTTTAAAAGAAATGATTATTCTTCAGGGAAAAGAATAGTAATGAAACACACAACCCAAGCTAAGCAAATCAAGTGTTAAAAAGAAAGAAACACAAAACTAGGAATCAAAATAACCTGGGGATATATAATCTATAACTCCAGAGGAGTTGTCAACAAATATTCCATTTGACATTCTCCCAATATATCATGTGAATGTATGGCAAAAACCACCACAATACTGTAAAGTAATTAGCCTCCAATTAAAATTAAAAAAATAAAAATAAAAGAAATGACACCATTTTAGACCTCTGATCATTAAAGAAATAAAATTAGGAGTTAAAAATGTATATCTCACCAAAGCAAAAATTAGTTTGGATAGATTTAAAGGTGATGCAAGAAATGGTTAATGCCTGTCTTCTTACAGCTAATACAAAGACCGACAAAAGTGGAGGAACTCCCAGCTAGTGACACGAGCCTAGAACTTTAATGCTGAAACAGAGCAAAACAGTACAAGAACACCACAGGCCAGTCTTGCCTAATGAACATAACTGCAGGAGTCTTATTTCACTAGCGTGCTTCGTCCCTCAGTCTCTGGACTGCATAGACTGTAGCCCGCTGGGCTCCTCTATCCGTGGGGATTCTCTAGGCAAGAATACAGCAATGGGTTGCCGTGCCCTCCTCCAGGAAATCTTCCCAACCCAGGGATCGAACCCAAGTCTCCCACATTGCAGGTGGATTCTTTACTGTCTGAATCACCAGGGAAGCCCCTTATTCCACATATTAGTGCATAAAAACTAGGAATGTATTTTAAAAATGCATTGTGATGTAGCTAGTGGGAAGTTGCTGTGTAACACAGGGAGTTAAGCCTGGGACTCTGTGATAACCTAGAGGGGTGAAATGGGGGAAATGGGACGGAGGTTCCTGAGGGCGAGGACATATACATACCCATGGCTGATTCATGTTGCTGTGTGGTAGAAACCAACACAATATTGTAAAGCAATTACCCTCCAATTAAACATAAAAATTAAAATCATGATCAAGAAAGACGAAGGTGATTTATATTAGAATATCTGTGTATGCAATTTCCCACATTAACAGATTGAGGTGGAAAAACTGTATAGTCATTTCAGTTTTAGATGAAGCATTATTAGATACAATTTAGCATCATTTAAGATACAAAAGGTTACAAAGAAAGCAATTTTGGAACTGGGAGGAACTTTCCTTTAGTTGATAAACATCCAGCAACTGTGTTGGGCAAATATCTCAGTGGTAAGATTATTCTAAGACAATATAATAAAGGAAATCGATAAGGAATGGTCAGAAGAGAACTGGCGCAGACACTAGTAAATTGTTCTTTCATTTGTCATTTATTGAATACCTACTCTAGCGAGGTAGTAACAATATAAAGATAGATAGGACAGTCTTTGCCCTTAAGATCTTGGCCATCTAGTGGAATTTAATCCATATGTTTTCTCTAAGAGATCTTGAAAACCTTTCCTTTCAGGTAGCATCTGGAGAAAATTAAATAGCTTATATATGTGACTTGTTAACACGATTTTGTCTTAATTTTAATGTGCACATTGACGTGTAGTAAATAATTTAGTTAATGAGAATACACATGGCCATAAATCTGAATGCTCTTTCCAGTTACTAGAGCAATCCCCAACCTTGAAAGAATACATTGCTTCATGACCAAGGTGGACTAATTCATACTCTGTATTTCTAAAAGGCAATTCTTCCAAGCATTTTTCCTGAGAAAATATTAATACATAAAAGTAGGAGTGTTCCAATAGCAAGTAGTTAGGTTAAAAATTATATTTTTCAGTGTCCCTTAAATTCTGTAGTGAGTCTATTCAAATAGATTTTTACTAATTTATACTAATAGAATAAAATTTTCATTGTATGGGAATAACCTGCTTTGTACTGTTTTCATGGAAAAACTGGGTGACTATAAAATTCATTTAATGATTAGCACTTCATGTCAAATGATTTAGAGTAAATGGTTTAAAAGATACATACGTGGTAATTTTCATTGTTTTCACCTTCATATACCAGGTTGACTTTGTACCTCAACTATATCTAGGTTTACTTCTTCCTAGTTATAGTAGAAAGAAACACAGTGGGATCACAGATCCTAATGTTTCATCTGTAGTCATATTGAGTGAGAGCCTTCCATGAATATAAAGTCCTTTTATTAGAAAGGATACTTCACTAGATAAAAAGGATAAAGATGGTGGATTTCTTAGTCTCTTTCCTTGTCTCTTCACTTCCTACATGATTCAACCAGCAGCAAGAAGTGGCAAGCAGCCTTCATGAGAAGTGAAGCTGCGGAGTTGTGTGCGACTCTTTGCCATCCCATGGACTGTAGCTTACCAGGCTCTTTCATACATGGAATTTTCTAGGCAAGAGTACTGGAGTGGGTTGCCATTTCAAATCCTAATCAAATTGAAATCACCCCCCTCTTTTCTCTCTTTTCCTTTAGTTCTTTCACAGTTTTCTACAGAATTTATTCTGATCCAGGATTCTTATAGAAGTATGAATGTAAGTAACAGGTAGCTAGACTGCAATCTCCTTTAGAGAGGAATTCAATTTTCTTTTTTAAAATTGTAGTTGATTTACAGTATCGTACAGTTTTTACATTATTAGTTTCAGGTGTAGAGCATAGTGATTCAGTACTTTTATAGATTATGCTCCACTTAAAGTTATTATGGAATGTAAAATAACTGGAATGCAAAAGTAGGAAGTCAGTAGATACCTGGAGTAACAGGCAAATTTGGCATTGAAGTACAAAGTGAATCAGGGCAAAGGCTAACAGAGATTTGCTGAGAGAATGCACTGGTCATAGCAAACACTCTCTTCCAACAACACAAGACTCTGCATGTGGACATCACCAGATGGTCAATACCGAAGTCAGATTGATTATATTCTTCACAGCCAAAAATGGAGAAGCTCTATATAGTCAGCAAAAACAAGACCAGAAGTTGACTGTGGCTCAGATCATGAACACCTTATTGCAAAATTCATACTTAAATTGAACAAAGTAAGGAAAAGCACTAGACCATTCAGGTATGACCTAAACTAAATCCCTTAAGATTGTACAGTGGAAGTAACAAATAAATTCAAGGGATTAGATCTGGTAGACAGAGGGCCTAAAGAACTTATAGATGGAGGTTTGTGACATTGTATAGGAGGCAGTGATCAAGACCAAGAAAAAGAAATGGAAAACGGCAAAACAGTTGTCTGAGGAGACCTTACAAATAGCTAAGAGAAGAAGAGAAGCTAAAGGCAGAGGAGAAAAGGAAAGCTATACTCATTTGAATGCAGAATTCCAAAGAATAGTAATGAGACATAAGAAAGCCTTCCTCAGTGATCAATACAAAGAGATAGAGGAAAACAATAGACTGGGAAAGACTAGAGATCTCTTCAAGAAAATTAGAGATACCAGGGAACATTTTATGTAAAGATGGGCATAATAAAGGACAGAAATGGTATGGACCTCACAGAAGCAGAAGATATTAAGAAGCGGCAAGAATACACAGAAGAACTATACAAAAAAGATCTTCATGACCCAAATAACCACGATGGTATGTTCACTCACCTAGAGCCAGACATCCTGGAATGCGAAGTCAAGTGGGCCTTAGGAAGCAACACTACGAATAAAACTAGTGGAGGTGATGGAATTCCAGCTGATCTATTTCCATTCCTAAAAGATGATGCTGTGAAAGTGCTGCACTCATTATGCCAACATATTTGGAAAACTCAGCAGTGACCACAGGACTGGAAAAGGTCAGTTTTCATTCCAGTCCCAAAGAAGGCAATGCCAAAGAATGCTCAAACTATCGCACAATTGCACTCATCTCACATGCTAGCAAAGTAATGCTCAAAATTCTCCAAGACAGGCTTCAACAGTACATTAACAGAGAAATTCCAGATGTTCAAGCTGGATTTAGAAAAGGCAGAGGAACCAGAGATCAAATTGCCAACATCCGTTGGATCATCAAAAATCAAGAGAATTCCAGAAAAATATTCACTTGCTCTTTATTGATTACGCCAAAGCCTTTGACTATAGATCACAACAAACTGTGGAAAATTCTGAGAGAGATGGGAATACCAGACCACCTGACCTGCCTCTTGAGAAATCTGTATGCAGGTCAAGAAGCAACAGTTAGAACTGGACATGAAACAGCAGACTGGTTCCAAATTTGAAAAAGAGTATTTGAAGGCTGTATATTGTCACCCTGCTTATTTAACTTATATGCAGAGTACCTCATACGAAATGCCAGGCTGGATGAAGCACAAGCTGGAATCAAGATTGCCGGGAGAAATCTCAATAACCTCAGATATGCAGATGACACCACCATTATGGCAGAAAGTGAAGAAGAACTAAAGAGCCTCTTGATGAAAGTGAAAGGAGAATGAAAAAGTTGGATTCAAGCTCAGCATTCAAAAACGAAGATCATGGCATCTGAGCCCATCACTTCATCACAAATAGGTGGGGAAACAATGGAAACAGTAAGAGACTTTATTTTCCTGGGCTCCAAAATCACTGCAGATGGTGACTACAGCCATGAAATTAAAAGACGATTGCTCCTTGGAAGAAAAGCTATGACCAACCTAGACAGCATTATAAAGCAGAGACATTACTTTGCCGACAAAATTCTATCTAGTCAAAACTATGGTTTTTCCAGTAGTCGTTTATGGATGTGTGAGTTGGACTATAAAGAAAGCTGAGTGCCAAAGAATTGATGCTTTAGAACAGTGGTGTTGGAGAAGACTCTTGAGAGTCCCTTGGATTTCGGGGAGATCCAACCAGTCCATCCTAAAGGAAATCAGTCCTGAATATTCATTGGAGGGACTGATGCTGAAGCTGAAACTCCAATACTCTGGCCACCTGATGCAAAGAACTGACTCACTGGAAAGACCTTGATGCTAGGAAAGACTGAAGGCAGGAGGAGAAGTGGATGACAGAGGATGAGATGGTTGGATGGCATCACCGACTCAATGGATGTAAGTTTGAGCAAGCTCCAGGTATTGGTGATAGACAGGGAAGCCTGTGGCGTGCTGCAGTCCATGGGGTCACAAAGGGTCGGACACGACTGAATGACTGAACTGATTGAAAATTTTTATGATATACTGGCTGTATTCCCTGTGCTGCACAATATACCCTGTGCTTCGTTTCTTTTGTGCCTCCAGATCCCCTACTCTTAGTTTTCCCCTTTTAGCCTCTCCCCACTAGAAACTACTAGCTTGTTCTATCGACGTCTGTTTCTTTTTTGTTATATTTGTTCATTTGTTTTATTATCTAGATTCCACATATGCATAAGAACATGTAGTATAATCTTTTTCTAACTTATTTTATTAAGCATAATACCTTCCAGGTCCATCCATCTTTTGGAAATGGCAAAATTTCATTCTTCTTTATGGCTGAGTACACGTTCGATTCTGTGTTTACGCTACACCTTTATTTGTTCATCTGTTGAGGTCATTTCCACATCTTAGCTGTTGTAAATAATACTGTTAATGAGCATTGTGAGTCATGTAGCATTTCAGCTTGGTGTTTTTATTTTCTTTGGATATATACCCAGCAGTGGAATTTTTGGATCCTGTGGTTGTTCTGTTTTTATTTATTTGACAAACCTCCAGGCCGTTTACCGTAGTGGTAGCACTGACTTACATCAGCGGTGTACTAGAATTCCCTTTTCTCCATATCCTTCCTACATTTGTTATCTGTGGGGTGTGTGTGTGTGTGTGTGTTTATAATAGCCATTCTGACAGGTGTAACGTGATGTCTCATTGAGGCATTAATTTGCATTATTCTGGTTAGTGATGTAGAGTATCTTCTCATGTGCCTGTTTTGGCCATCTGTAGGTGTTCTTTGGAAAAATGTCTAGTCACATCATTTGCCTTTTAAGTAAAAATCTTCCATACTGCTATGAGAATGATTTTTCTAAATAAGCATCTCATCATTTTGTTCTCTTGCAATAAAAGATAGAAATAATGGCTTTAAATAAGATTTAAATTACTTAGCATAGCATATAAGACCTGTCACCTGTTTCTCACCTCTTTTCCTATGTTCTCAGCACCTCGACCATGTTAATGGAAAATTAAATGCTGCAGAGTTCCTTTCCCTCTGTATTGTTTCACAGAGGCAGGATTTGTGGCGTTCTCCATCCAATCAAGTTCATTTTAAAGTCTAGTGGAATGACAGTGAATTAGCCGCTGAGCCTCTCTAAACTCTGACTGAGGGTAAACAGTCCTATCTTTTGGGTAGTTGGGAGGATTAGAAAAATGTATATGAAGTGGCTAGAACACTCTATTTATGTCTTCTGTTCCTTTATGTCTTTCTCTTACTTAAGTGATATTTCCATGTTTAGCAGAGAGTGGGTTTCAATAATTATTCTTATAATTCTACGCATTAGTTCCCACTGCTCAAATGTCCTTGGAAACTTTCTTTTCCTCATTGACTTCTGCTCTTTCTTCAAGATACAATTTAATATTTATCTAACACAGAGAGTCTTTTTTTTAATACCATTCTGGGCTAGATGTTTCTTCTATATTCCTTTAGCCTGTCATGGCTAAATAGAACGGAAACAAAAATACTTTTTGGTTATTCCTTGTGTTTCATCATTTGAAACAGGTCAATTCTTTTTTTGACCATATTCTTTCTTAGGACCTTCATTTTGTATTTATTTTTGATATTATGACAATTTCCAAATAAGAAAGCGTTTTTAAGAGGCCATATATTATCTTCTTTATGTTAGTCTCTGGATGTAATTTTACTATCATATTTTAATGTTTATAATTACAAAGAATACTGAGTTGTGATGGAAAAATGTAGGTTTTCTATTTTTAATGTGGGCTCCTTTATGGACTAAGCTGTCTGTTACACGGCATTTCCAGCAGTGATGTGGGCAAGGAGCTTAACTATTGCTGACTTAGAATACGTCAGGTTGATTAGGTTATAGAATTTTTTAAGCATCATCTTCAAGAGACCAACCAGACTGTTTACTTGTTGGTTTCCTGGTTGATAAGCAATCATATTAACAAAAATAATATTTAACCTCTAATTTTTAGTTAGACAGAAGCCTAATGATGCTTGGTAAGTACTGTACCTCTGTCTGTATTCCAGTCATAAAACTGTACACCCTAACTCAATGGCACTATGGTTATGTTACTATGTAAATTTTACTGAGACTGCTTTTTCCTGGTTCTTCTAAGTACTCTTGCCAAAAGTCAAGAGTCCAATTCATTCAAATTATATACCTCATAGGCAGTACAATTTAATCCAGTGTACACCTTAGAAAGTGTATAGCGCTAAAAATGGCTTTCTTTACCTAGTGTTTTGGTTCAGTTCAGTTCAGTTCAGTCACTCAGTCGTGTCCACTCTTTGCGACCCCATGAACCACAGCACGCCATGCCTCCCTGTCCATCACCAACTCCTGGAATTCACCCAAACCCATGTTCATTGAGTCAGTGATGCCATCCACCCATCTCATCCTCGGTCGTTCCCTTCGCCTTCTGCCCTCAATCTTTCTCAGCATCAGGGTCTTCTCAAATGAGTGAGCTCTCCACATCAGGTGGCCAAAGTATTGGGGTTTCAGCTTCGGTGTCAGTCCCTCCAATGAACACCCAGGACTGAACTCCCTTGGGATGGACTGGTTGGATCTCCTTGCAGTCCAAGGGACTCCCAAGAGTCTTCTGCAACACCACAGTTCAAAAGCATCAATTTTTCTGTGCTCAGCTTTCTTTATAGTTTTGGTTAGTCATCAAAAATGTCAGATTGAAGAGTTGATGAAGGTCTACAGCTTGTGGCCTGTTTACCCATGGGAAGGCTAACCCCTCCCCACCTTTTTTGGCAACATGATATACATCAAAAGAACAGTGGACACTCTGGTTTGGAAGTTGAGAAACCAATGCTTTCATCAGGTAAAAGATAACCCAATCTCCAGAATTGGGCTACAGAGGACCCACAGGATTTTTGTTAAGAAACACTTTTGGATGTGCTTTAGCACTTTATCAAATATTTGATGAATTTGTGGAGTTTTACACTGTGAAAAAGTGATTTGGTTTAGAAAACTGTTCAAGCCATTGTGACTATACACAAAAGATAATTCCCCAATAGTGTCTCTACAGGGGTCATCTTATTCTGAGCCACAGGTCACATTGGAGTGCTCCTTGAGTCACTAACAGAATGGCATCTCTGGGCTTCCTGGTGGCTCAGATGGTAAAGAATCTGCCTGTAATGCAGGAAACCCAGGTTCGATCCCTGGGTCCGGAAGATCCCCTGGAGAAGGGCATGGCAACTCAGTCCAGTATTCTTGCCTGGAGAATCCCATGGACACAGGAACATGGTGGGCTACAGTCCATAGAATCACAAAGAGTCAGACATGATTGACCAAATCTCTGTGTGTTTGACTGTAGCCTTGACGATGTGCTTTTGATATTTGTTGTTGTTGCCCAAGTGAATTTTCAGAATATCTTTTTTAAGGTAGTAAATTCAATTACTATTTGAAGTATAGTAAGATGGGTATTTGGGCTTCCCTGGTAGCTCAGTGGTAAAGAATCTCCCTACAATGCAGGAGATGCATGTTCAATCCCTGGGTCAGGAAGATCCACTGGAAAAGGAAGTGGCAACCCACTCTAGTATTCTTGCCTGGAAAATCTCCTGGTCAGAGAGGCCTGGTGGGCTACCGTCCCTGGGGTTGAAAAAGAGTCAGACACGACTCAGTGACTACAGCAACAAAGATGGCTATTTATTTCCAAACTTTCTTCGAGTTAAGTGTTTAGACTCAAAAGACCTTGGTTTAGAAAATAAGTAAATAAGATCAAGTTAAAATTATCATAAGATTATTTTGTATCTTGTTTAATTTTGTCACTAGAGCTTAAAGACAAGATGTACTTAAAATAGTCCATCACACTTCAGTTGAGAATTTAGAGGAATACTTAGATTTTCTTTGCCAAACGTAAAATAACTAATAAAATTAATTTATTTGAGTAGGAAACTCCTTCTCCTTATCATTATATTGCTTATTATAAAGTTCCATTCACGTATCTTGAATTTTATAACAGTGCTTACACTTTGAATTATTGATCTAACACCCACAGGAGTTTTGATTTTTCTGTATAAAGAAAACAAAATCTTTAGAATAATTCGGTTTTAAAACCTGGAAATGCCATGATAAATTCACTAGAATGAACAAATGTAGGTAATGAACTAACATCTTTTAGGTTTGAATTTGATTTGATACCAGATATCCAGTGAGTTTACTCAAAACAGAGATAAAATTTGACCTACTTTCAGCAAGGTAAATTGAGAAGAGCAAGAGTTTAAGAAAAAAGTAAGAATGAGGAAAAATTATGTATGATCTTATCATATTACACTTAATTGGTTTGAAATACTTTAAACATAAAAATAGATAATTTTTTAATTTTAATTAATTTATTTACTTTACTTGGAAGCTAATTACTTTACAGTATTGTAGTGGTTTTTGTCATACATTGATGTGAATCAGCCATGGGTATACATGTGTTCCCCATCCTGAACCTCCTCCCACCTCCCGCCCCATCCCATCCCTCAGGGCCATCCCAGTGCACCAGCCCCAAACACCCTGTCTCATGCATCGAACCTGGACTGGTGATCTGTTTTGCACATGATAATATCCATGTTTCAGTGCTATTCTCTCAATCATCCCACCCTCACCTTCTCCCACAGAGTCCAAAATTCTGTTCTTTACATCTGTGTCTCTTTTCCTGTCTCACATATATGGTCATCATCTTTCTAAATTCTCTCTATATATGTCTTAATATACTGTATTGGCGTTTTTCTTTCTGACTTACTTCACTGTGTATAATAGGCTCCAGTTTCATCTACCTCATTAGAGCTGATTCAAATACATTCTTTTTAATAGCCGAGTAATACTCCATTGTGTATATGTACCACAGCTTTCTCATCCGTTCGTCTGCTGATGGACATCTAGGTTGCTCCCATGTCCTGGCTATTGTAAACAGTGCTGCGATGACCACTGGGGCACATGTGTCTCTTTCAATTCTGGTTTCCTCGGTGTGTATGCCCAGCAGTGGGATTGCTGGGTCATATGGCAGTTCTATTTCCAGTTTTTAAGAATTTTTAAAAACTCTGAGCTACCAGCCCAGGCGCTGTTTGTAGCAGGTTTCAGCACTCTTTCTCCTAATCAGGAACTCAAGGAAGGCAACATTATCCTTAGTTTCAGGCTATGGATTTTGACAAAAACCAAGTTAGTTGAGGAGTGACAGATGCTGTGGAGCACTTACTCAAAAACTAGTCTCTACCCCCTTCTCATTAGACTTCTTTCAGCAGCAGCAGCCTGGTGTCGTGTGATTCAGACCTTATGGTGTCTCCCGAGCAGGAGCAGACTTTCATGTGGAGCTCTGCTTTCTGCATTTCCCTTCCCTCCAGGATCCTGACCCTTCATGTTGTTACTGATCGATTTATCTTATAATGTCTTCAAACACACTTTGAAAAGTATTTTATCCAACTTTGCTTGTGGCATTCCTCTTGGTTACTTTTCTTCTTGCTAAAATATGTTCTTTTAGTGAGCCCTAAGGGTGGTGAACTCTCTTAGTCTTTCTAAGCCTGAAATGTCTTTATTTTGTCTTCACTCTTGAATATTAGTTTGAAAATGAAAGTGAAAGTCGCTCAGTTGTGTTGGACACTTTGCAACCCCCATGGACTATACAGTCCATGGAATTCTCCAGGCCAGGATACAGGAGTGGGTAGCCTTTCCCTTCTCCAGGGAATCATCCCAACCCAGGGACTGAACCCAGGTCTCCTGCATTGCAGGTGGATTCTTTACCAGCTGTCACAAGGGAAGCCCAAGAATACTGGAGTGGATAGCCTATCCCTTCTCCAGCGGATCTTTCTGACCCAGGAATCGAACCAGGGTCTCCTGCATTGCAGACGGATTCTTTACCAACTGAGCTACCAGGGAAGCCCAAATATTAGTTTAGCTGACCATAAAATTCTAGCATCAATCATTCAGTTGTGTCAGACTCTTTATGACCCCATGGACTATAGCTAGCCAGGCTCCTCTGTCCAAAGAATTCTCCAGGCAAGAATACTGGAGTGGATTGCCACTTCCTTCTCCAAGGGATCTTCCCAGTCCTGGGACTGAACTTAATTTCCTGCATTGCAGGCACATTCTTTGTCTTCTGAGCCACTAGGGAGGGTTGACAGTTGTTTTCACACAGCACTTTGATAACACTCTAGTCTCTTGTTATAACTTGCTGCTGATACATTCTTTCAAAATTTGCCTTCTTCTCGAAATTGTACAGATTTGAACTTATTTTTCATTCTGCCTATAATCAGAGTGCAAATTTGATCCAGAATTTTGGAAAAGTCTCAGATATCATTGTTTCAGGTGTGGTTTTTCACTGTGTTAGTCACAGTCATGTCCAACTCTTTGGGACCCCATGGACTATAGCTCACCAGGCTCCTCTGTCCACAGAATTTTCCAGGCAAGAAAACTAGAGTGTGTAGCCATTCCCTTCTCCAGGGGAATCTTCCTGACCCAGGAATTGAACCCAGGTGTCCTGCACTGCAGATGGATTGTTTTACCACCTGAACCAGAAGAGAAGACCCAGTTTTTCACTGTTCCTTCATTATTCTGAAATTTCTATTAGAGTATATTAAAATCTCTTATTCTATCTCCCAATATCTTCAAACTACTCTTTCATTAAAGAAGAGTCATTATGTACTTCATTCTAGATGAATTTCTCAGTATCATCCAACAGTTCTTCAGATCTTTGAGGTATTTTAGGAAATTTAAGGGTTTTTTTTTTTTTTTTGAAATTTAGATTGTAGGCTAACCTTGTCAAAATCTTATATGTTTATATCACTCCTTTAAAAGCATGGTCACACTGTAACTTTATTTATATTAATCCAAATTCCAAAATTTGGTGTCCAAGTGTCCTGACTCTGATGTACTCTTTTGTAGCTATGTGGATAAATGTGGAGAGGGAAAGCAAGTTCTCAGGGGAAAAATATGTGCTTATGACAAAGCTCAATGGTGTCCTCTGTGGACAGGTTTTCCTTTCTGTGGTTACTTTGCTTGGAGTTACCTTGATCAAGAGAAGAGGTTATCAGTCTTTCCCTGTAAAGTATCAGAGAGTAAATATTTTAGAATTAAAGGACCAAAATGGTCTCTGTTCCTATTTACCCTGCCTTTGTAGCAGGAAAGAGATTATAAAAGATACATAAATTAATGAGTGTGTTTTGTCTGTGTTTGTCTATAATAAAGCTTTATAAAAACAGGCAATAGACTGGATTTGGTCTGCACGCCATACTTTGCTGACCCCTGGTCTTCGGTGTCAGTGAGACTGCAGGAGCATTTGCCTAGAATGGAAGCTAGGGTACAATGAATATTCATTGCATTGTGTTATTTTTCATTAAAACTTATAGTTACAATGTATAGTGTGACAGGGTGCTCTATTGAAGATGTAAGTTATAGTTGATCTGTTTTGTAACTCTAATGAGAGAGATGGTTAGAGAATCCATAGAAGTGTAAACCACTTCCAAGACATGAATGTGGTCTTTTATTGTGAGAAGTCTGCACTTCTTTGAGGCCCTCTATGGACTGAGAACAGTAATTAGTGTTTGTAGTCAAGTCTGCCTGCCAGCATGCAGGAGACATGAATTTGGATCCTTGGGTTGAGAAGATCTGCTGGAGGAGGAAATGGCAACCCACTCCAGTATCCTCGCCTGGAGAATCCCATGGACAAGGAGCCTGGCTGGTTACAGAGGGGTTGCAAGTAGTCGGACATGACTGACTGACTGAGCATGCAAAAGAAAAGGAGAACTATCAGTAGATCTGGGACCGCTGCAGGTAGTGCATGGAGCCATTCTAAGTCAATATGTGTAGAGACCTTCATTGCTTGCATAGGGAGGGAAGTAAGCCCTTTCATTATGAGAACTGAGAAAAGCAGCCTGACCTTTGAATGTGTTCCTACGACTAGAACCAGTGATGGTATATGAGACTGTGCAGCTCTGAAAATTATATGAGCTCCACAGTCCCACATTCCCAGGGGGCAGTAGTAGTAAAGAACCCATCTGCCAGTGCAAGAGACATAAGAGATGTGAGTTTGATCCCTGGATTGGGAAGATCCCCTGAAGGAGGGCATGGCAACTCACTCCAGTATTCTTGCCTGGAGAACACCCTGGAATGTGAAGTCAAGTGGGCATTAGGAAGCATCACTATGAACAAAGTTAGTGGAGGTGATGGAATTCCAGTTGAGCTAGCTCAAATCCTAAAAGATGATACTGTGAAAGTGCTGCACTCAATATGCCAGCAAATTTGGAAAACTCAGCAGTGGCCACAGGACTGGAAAAGATCAGTTTTCATTCCAGTCCCAAAGAAAGACAATGCCAAAGAATGCTCAAACTACCGCACAATTGCACTCATCTCACATGCCAGCAAAGTAATGCTCAAAATTCTCCAAGACAGGCTTCAACAGTATGTGAACCATGAACTTCCAGATGTTCAAGCTGGATTTAGAAAAGGCAGACGAACCAGAGATCAAATTGCCAACATCATCGAAAAAGCAAGAGAATTCCAGAGAAACATCCACTTCTGCTTTATGGATTACGCCAAAGCCTTTGACTGTGTAGATCACAACAAACTGTGGAAAATTCTTCAAGAGATGGTAATACCAGACCACCTTACCTGCCTCCTGAGAAATCTGTATGCAGGTCAAGAGGCAACAGTTAGAACCGGACATGGAACAGACTGGTTCCAATTTGGGAAAGGAGTACGTCAAGGCTGTATATTGTCACCCTGTTTATTTAACTTATATGCAGAGTACATCATGTGAAATGCTGGGCTGGATGAAGTACAAGCTGGAATCAAGATTACTGGGAGAAATCTCAATAACCTCAGATATGCAGATGACACCACCCTTATGGCAGAAAGTGAAGAAGAACTAAAGAGCCTCTTGATGAAAGTGAAAGAGGAGAGTGGAAAAGTTGGCTTAAACTCTTAGAAAACTAAGATCATGGCATCTGGTCTCATTACTTCATGGCAAATAGATGGGAAAACAATGGACATAGTGAGAGATTTGTTTTTGTGAGCTCCAAAATCACTGCAGATGGTGACTGCAGCCATGAAATTAAAAGGCAATTGCTCCTTGGAAGGAAAGCTATGACCAAGCTAAACAGCACATTAAAAGCAGAGACATTACTTTGACAACAAAGGTCTGTCTAGTCAAAGCTTTGGTTTTCCAGTAGTCATGTATGGATGTGAGAGTTGGACTATAAAGAAAGCTGAGCGTCGAAGAATTGATGCTTTTGAACTGTGGTGTTGGAAAGGCACTTGAGAGTCCCTTGGACTGCAAGAAGATCCAACCAGTCCATCCTAAAGGAAATCAGTCCTGAATATTCATTGGAAGGACTGATGCTGAAGTTGAAACTCCAATACTTTGGCCACCTGATGTGAAGAACTGACTCCTTGGAAGAGATCTTGATGCTGGGAAAGATTTAAGGCAGGAAGAAAAGGAGACAACAGAGGATGAGATAATTGGATGGCATCACCGACTTGATGGAGATGAGTTTGAGCAAGCCCTGGGTGTTGGTGATGTACAGGGAAGCCTGGCATGCTTCAGTCCATGGGGTTGCAAAGAGTTGGACATGACTGAATGACTGAACTGAACTGAATGTGAGGCTAATTCAACATGCATAGAATACCTTTTGAACCTGAATGTCTTAAGTAAGTTAGGGAAACACAGTTCAGTTCAGTTCAGTCGCTCAGTCGTGTCCCACTCTTTGCAACCCCATGAATCACAGCACGCCAGGCCTCCCTGTCCATGACCGTCTCCCGGAGTTCACTCAGACTCACGTCCATCGAGTCCGTGATGCCATCCAGCCATCTCATCCTCTGTTGTCCCCTTCTCCTCCTGCCCCCAATCTCTCCCAGCATCAGAGTCTTTTCCAATGAGTCAACTCTTCGCATGAGGTGGCCAAAGTACTGGAGTTTCAGCTTTAGCATCATTCCTTCCAAAGAAATCCCAGGGTTGATCTCCTTCAGAATGGACTGGTTGGATCTCCTTGCAGTCCAAGGGACCCTCAAGAGTCTTCTCCAACACTACAGTTCAAAAGCATCAATTCTTCAGCGCTCAGCCTTCTTCACAGTCCAACTCTCACATCCATACATGACTACTGGAAAAACCATAGCCTTGACTAGACGGACCTTAGTCGGCAAAGTAATGTCTCTGCTTTTCAATATGCTATCTAGGTTGGTCATAACTTTTCTTCCAAGGAGGAAGCGTCTTTTAATTTCATGGCTGCAGTCACCATCTGCAGTGATTTTGGAGCCCCCAAAAATAAAGTCTGACACTGTTTCTACTGTTTCCCCATCTATTTCCCATGAAGTGATGGGACCAGATGCCATGATCTTTGTTTTTCGAATGCTGAGCTTTAAGCCAACCTTTTCACTCTCCACTTTCACTTTCATCAAGAGGCTTTTTAGCTCCTCTTTACTTTCTGCCATAAGGGTGGTGTCATCTGCATATCTGAGGTTATTGAGATTTCTCCCGGCAATCTTGATTCCAGCTTGTGTTTCTTCCAGTCCAGCATTTCTCATGATGTACTCTGCATAGAAGTTAAATAAACAGGGTGACAATATACAGCCTTGCCATACTCCTTTTCCTATTTGGAACCAATCTGTTGTTCTATGTCCAGTTCTAACTTTTGCTTCCTGACCTGCATACAGATTTCTCAAGAGGCAGGCAAGGTGGTCTGGTATTCCCATCTCTCAGAATTTTCCACAGTTTATTGTGATCCACACAGTCAAAGGCTTTGGCATAGTCAATAAAGCAGAAATAGATGTTTTTCTGGAACTCTCTTGCTTTTTCCATGATCTAGCGGATGTTGGCAATTTGATCTCTGGTTCCTCTGCCTCTTCTAAAACCAGCTTGAACATCAGGAAGTTCACGGTTCACCTATTGCTGAAGTCTGGCTTGGAGAATTTTGAGCATTTCTTTACTAGCATGTGAGATGAGTGCAATTGTGTGGTAGTTTGAGCATTCTTTGGCATTGCCTTTCTTTGGGATTGGAATGAAAACTGATCTTTTCCAGTCCTGTGGCCACTACTGAGTTTTCCAAACCTGCTGGCATATTGAGTGCAGCACTTTCACAGCATCATCTTTCAGGATTTGAAATAGCTCAACTGGAATTCCATCACCTCCACTAGCTTTGTTTGTAGTGATGCTTTCTAAGGCCCACTTGACTTCACATTCCAAGATGTCTGGCTCTAGATTAGTGATCACATCATCATGATTATCTGGGTCGTGAAGATCTTTCTTTGTACAGTTCTTCCATGTATTCTTGCCACCTCTTCTTAATATCTTCTGCTTCTGTTAGGTCCCTACCATTTCTGTCCTTTATTGAGCCCATCTTTGCATGAAATGTTCCCTTGGTATCTCTAATTTTCTTGAAGAGATCTCTAGTCTTTCCCATTCTGTTCTTTTCCTCTATTTCTTTGCATTGATCACTGAAGGAGGCTTTCTTATCTCTTCTTGCTATTCTTTGGAACTCCAAATTCAGATGCTTATACCTTTCCTTTTCTCCTTTGCTTTTCGCCTCTCTTCTTTTCACAGCTATTTGTAAGTCCTCCTCAGACAGCCATTTTGCTTTTTTGCATTTCTTTTCCCTGGGGATGGTCCTGATCCCTGTCTCCTGTACAATGTCACGAACCTCATTCCATAGTTCATCAGGCACTCTATCTATCAGATCTAGACCCTTAAATCTATTTCTCACTTCCGCTGTATAATCATAAGGGATTTGATTGAGGTCATACCTGAATGGTCTAGCGGTTTTCCCTACTTTCTTCAATTTAAGTCTGAATTTGGCAATAAGGAGTTCATGATCTGAGCCATAGTCAGCTCCCGGTCTTGTTTTTGTTGACTGTATAGAGCTTCTCCATCTTTGTCTGCAAAGAATATAATCAATCTGATTTTGGTGTTGACCATCTGGTGATGTCCATATGTAGAGTCTTCTCTTGTGTTGTTGGAGGAGGGTGTTTGCTATGACCAGTGCATTTTCTTGGCAAAACTCTATTAGTCTTTGCCCTGCTTCATTCCACATTCCAAGGCCAAATTTGCCTGTTACTCCAGGTGTTTCTTGACTTCCTACTTTTGCATTCCAGTCCCCTATAATGAAATGGACATCTTTTTTGGGTATTAGTTCTAAAAGATCTTGTAGGTCTTCATAAAACTGTTCAACTTCAGTTTCTTCAGCGTTACTGGTTGGGGCATAGACTTGGATAACTGTGATATTGAATGGTTTGCCTTGGAAGCGAACAGAGATCATTCTTTCATTTTTGAGATTGCATCCAAGTACTGCATTTCTGACTCTTGTTGACCATGATGGCTCCTCCATTTCTTCTGAGAGATTCCTTCCTGCAGTAGTAGATGTAATGGTCATCTGAGTTAAATTCACCCATTCCAGTCCATTTTAGTTTGCTGATTCCTAGAATGTTGATGTTCACCCTTGCTATCTCTTGTTTGACCACTTCCAATTTGCCTTGATTCATGGACCTGACATTCTAGGTTCCTATGCAATACTGCTCTTTACAGCATTGGATCTTGCTTCTATCACCAGTCACATCCACAACTGGGTATGGTTTTTGCTTTGGCTCCATCCCTTCATTCTTTCTGGAGTTATTTCTCCACTGATCTCCAGTAGCATATTAGGCACCTAATGACCTGGGGGGTTCCTCTTTTGGTATCCTGTCATTTTGCCTTTTCCAACTGTTCATGGGGTTCTCAAGGCAAGAATACTGACGTGGCTTGCCATTCCCTTCTCCAGTGGACCACATTCTGTCAGGCCTCTCCACCATGACCCGCCCTTCTTGGGTTGCCCCGCAGGCATGGCTTGGTTTCATTGAGTTAGACAAGGCTGTGGTCCTAGTGTGATTATGGAAACGCAGACAGAGTAAGTTCTGGTGTTTTGTGTTTTTAAAACCCTTCTAAAGGAAAACAGAATTTCTATAGATCTGGCTTTCCTTATTAGCTCCAAGTGAACCAGTTGGCTGCTCATATCTAACCTCATATTCTCTGTTTCTCTCTCTCTCACAAACACACACACATCATCCTACAGGAGAAAATACATTCATATTAAGTGTTGTAATCCTTCAGTTCTTCTGTATAGCTATGAACAATTTGGTCTCTGAAACACAGCTCTATCTGATAATATGAAACACCCTGAAGCTGACAGTAGGTAGCATGCTGCTGCCGCTGCTGTCTCTTCAGTCATGTCTGACTCTGTGCGACCCCATAGACGGCAGCCCACCAGGCTCCCCGTCCCTGGGATCTCCAGGCAAGAACACTGGAATGGGTTGCCATTTCCTTCTCCAATGCATGAAAGTGAAAAGTCAAAGTGAAGTCACTCAGTTGTGTGGGACTCTTTGCAACCCCATGGACTGTAGTCTACCAGGCTCCTCCGTCCATGGGATTTTCCAGGCAAGAGTACTGGAGTGGGTTGCCATTTCCTTCTCCAATAGGCTATGCTATACATTAGCCGCTAGCCACATGTGTCTACTGAGCATTGAAGTATGACTAGAATGAAATTAATTGTTCTCTAAGTACAAAATGCACTTGTATTTCAAAAACTTGATATGGAAATAATATTTTGGATACATTAGATTCAATAAAATTAACAGTTTAAATTAATTTCACCAACTCCTTTTTGCATTTTTTAATGTGACTAGAAGGTTTTAAATACACATGTGGCTTGTCAACTGGTCTAGAAACTAGGTTTAAGGTTTGTTTAAGGTCACCGAACCTGAAACATTGAGAAAAATCTAATTGACAGTTGAAGCATTAATTTTTACGTGCTGTTTAACATAATTTGTTTGTGTTTTCTTTGTAAATTTTAGCTCCTCTCTGAGAAGAAACTCCAAATGATATCCTTTGAGCTTGTTAAAGGCTAAACACTTTGAGTGAAATACATCTGAAATGTCATAGATGTTACAGAATATTTTCCCTACAGAATGGCTTTCCAAAAGGAGATTGTAAAGATCGTTGCTTTCTAGGGTGAGATAGGTCACTTTTCTTCCTAAAAATCTTCAATGGCCTGCCATTCTCTAGAATAGTATTCAAGTTATTCAACCACTTTGTGGTCTTGTGCAGACTCCCATAGCCAGCCCCATCTCCTGTTATACCTCTGCGTGGACCCTAAAGCTAGTCACTCTCCTTGTGTACCTTAAAGAGCAACCTAAGAATTATCCTATAAACTAAGTTTTGGAAAACTGTAAAACTTTGTAAAAGTGTTAAGTAGTTCCCCACTAGAAGACTTTACTCTAACTTGGTAACAGTTTTTAATGTAACCAAGAAAGAGCACAGCTTTAGAACATGACCTAAGAGCATTTGGTCAGTCCTGGAAGCATACAAAAATATGGACTTGGAAGGCAGCTTTTTAGCATGATCCTCCTGGTCCAATCTAGAGGATAAATTTTCCTGTTAGGACTCAGAAATGTGTGGTTATTCCTGAAGCAGGTCCCTTTTGTGCAGCTGGACACATCAAGCTACCAAAATGACATTTAAAAAAAAAATTATAACCATATCACTAGCTGATCTTTTTATGACTTCTTGTATCCCAAACAACTTTCTTATTATAGGGCTTTCCATTTAGCTTTATGTGACGAGAGATGCATGTATCAGACAACATGGACATCTGCTCTTCTCAGCAGTTATAATTCTTATTGTAAATTTATAAATTGGCTCTTTGATTTATATGCTTTAGACTTTTGGTAGTTGGTGAGTGTGAGTCATTGTCTCTGAATCTGATCAACTCTGAGGCATTGATAAAATCAAATTCTAGAGCTGCAAGGATGAAGGGCTGACCCTAGACCGTTGTGAATTAATCAGAGTAGATGCTGTTTGCTAGGGAAGTCTCAGCTAACTCCTTTTTTAAAAACCATTTTTTACTGAAGCATGATTTACAATGTTGTGCTGCTGCTGCTAAGTTGCTTCAGTCGTGTCCGACTCTGTGTAGCCCCATAGATGGCAGCCCACGAGGCTCCCCCATCCCTGGGATTCTCCAGGCAAGAACACTTGGGAGTGGGTTGCCATTTCCTTCTCCAGTTCATGAAAGTGAAAAGTGAAAGTGAAGTCGCTCAGTCGTGTCCGATTCTTAGTGACCCCATGGACTGCAGCTACCAGGCTCCTCCATCCATGGGATTTTCCAGGCAAGAGACCTGGAGTGGGGTGCCATCGCCTTCTCTGAATGTTGTGCTAGTTGTGGGTTTACACCAAAGTGATTCAGGAAATCTTTTTCATACTCTTTTCCACCATAGGTTATCACAGGATATTGAATACAGCTCCCTGTGCTATACAGTATGTTCTTGTTTATTTTATATATAGTCGTAAGTATATGTTAATTAAAAACTCCTAACTAATCTCTCCTCCTCTACTTCCTGCTATCCTCTTTGGTAACCATAAATTTGTTCTTTATATCTGTAAGTTTGTTTCTATTTTGCAAAGAAGTTTATTTGTATCATTTTTTAATATTCCACATATAAGTGATGTCATATGATATTTGTATTTCTCTGTCTGACTTATTTCACTTGATATGATCATGTCTAGGTCCATCCATGCTACTGCAAATGGCATTATTTAATTTTTTATGGCCAAGTAATATTCCATCGTGTATATATACCACATCTTTTCCCATTCACCTATCAACGGGCATTTGGGTTGCTTCCATGTCTTGGCTATTATATAAGCAGTGCTGCTGTGAACATTGGGATGCATGTATCCTTTCTAATTAGAGTTTCCTCTGGATATATGCCCAGGAGTGGGATTGCAGGATCATATGGTGACTCCATTTTTACTTTTCTAAGTAACCGCTATACTATTCTCTGTAGTGGCAGCACCAATTTACATTCGCATCAATGGTGTAGGAGGGTTCCTCTTCTCTCCACACCCTCTCCAGCATTCACTATTTGTAGAATTCTTAATGATGGCCATTCTGACTGGTGTGAGGTGATACTTCATTAGTTTTGATTTGCATTTCTCTAATAATGTTTAGCAGTATTGACCATCTTTTAGTGTGCCTGTTGATCATCTGTATGTCTTCTTGGAATTTAGGTCATCTGCTCAATTTTTGATTAGACTGTTTTTAATGTTAAGCTGTCTGTCAGTTTACTCCTTTAACTCCATAGCATGCTGCTTATGTGCCTGTTTAGCACTTAGTATTATCTTGCAGTCGGAGAAGGCAATGGCACCCCACTCCAGTACTCTTGCCTGGAAAATCCCATGGACGGAGGAGCCTGGTGGGCTGCAGTCCATGGGGTCTCGAAGAGTCGGACATAACTGAGCAACTTCACTTTGACTTTTCACTTTCATGCATTGGAGAAGGAAATGGCAACCCACTCCAGTGTTCTTGCCTAGAGAATCCCAGGGACGGGGGAGCCTGATGGGCTGCCGTCTATGGGGTCGCAAGAGTCGGACACGACTGAAGTGACTTAGCAGCAGCAGCAGCAGCATTATCTTGCAGTTAGATCAGTCGTTTGTGTGTCTGTGTTCCTTCCCTATTAGACTGCCGTCCCTGAAGATGGAGACTGTGTATTTGTGTCTGTATTTGCAACAGACATGTTTGTAGGTAGGTGGTGCCCAGTTGTTCTTGAAGTTGTTTTTTCGGGGTGAAGTTTCCTAATTTTTTCCTTCTAATGTTGATGGTATTATATCATAGTGTTGATGGTATTATATCATATTATTGATGCTGGGAAGGATTGGGAGTAGGAGGAAAAGGGGACGACAGAGGATGAGATGGCTGGATGGCATCACCGACTCGATGGACATGAGTCTGAGTGCACTCCGGGAGTTGGTGATGGACAGGGAGGCCTGGTGTGCTGCAATTCTTGGGGTCGCAGAGTCAGACACGACTGAGCGATTGAACTGAACTGAACTGAACTGATTATTAGAATAGCATCTTGAAGCAACTTTGGATTAAAGTCTTTTCAGAAGTGAAATTATTCCCATAATGTTTTCCTGAAAGTATTAGTAAACCTGTCAAATTTCACAGAAGTGTTTTATTTGCTTCAATTAGGTTGCAGTAATTTAAGTGTGGAAATTGAAAACAGTGACTGTTCCCATGTACTTTGCTTTGTTTTCAAAGCTGGTTTTATAAAATATTTAGTAAATAGAAAACCTCTATAAATAAAGGTTAAGGATATAATGATTGTATACCCAGTACTCAGTTTAAGAAATAGCACTTTATCATTATCTTTGAAATACCCTTGTGTGCCTGTCCACAATTCTGCCCCCTTCTTTCTTCTACAGGGACCCAGAATCCTGAATCACAATATATTTTAATTAAAAAGCTAAAATAAAAGCAATCCATTTTGACACATGAACATTCTTGGCTAATATTAAAAGTAAAAAATTTATGATTATTGTGTGTTTTTGAGAGGAAACAATTAGAAACCCCAATTTCATAAGAGTTTTTAAAGATTCATCCTAAAACTTGGTGACTGGAAGTGATCCTGGTGTCCCTAGGGGTAATCTATTATTTTATGCAAAAGGCAGGGTATGAGTGGGATAAAAAAAAATACTTGGCTTATGCTTAGGAAACACAGATCCTAGGATGTAGGATGTAGTCTGTAGATTTATATCAAGTAAAGTAATTAATGAGGTCCATGTACCTTAAACAGGAAGGTAACTCTCAGCACACAAGATAGGGGTGTGTTTTCCCTGAACTGATATAACTCTTGTTGGCAGATTCTCCTTGGCATCCTGGTAGGCTCTAGACCAGTGTGTGTGTGGGGGTTGGTGGCGGTGGGGAGACAGTAAAAATTGGCTTTAGTCCTGGATGGGTTTTTGGATATCCCTTGTTCTAGGAAGTAGGAAAATAGTCACCTCTAAAACTTAATGTGTATCAGTTAGTCACATAACTGTAAGATGTAAAATTTAGTTCCTTTTTTAAAAAATGGCATTAATGCTTTTCCTTTAAAATGGAAGACGAATTCATTAAGTCAGAATTTTTGATGGATTATTTGTATGTGCATGCGGTAATCTTAAACCCTGGCCCAAGGGATTGCAATCTATATGAGGAGGGTGGTAGGAAAAAACACATTACAGTAATGGACTTCAGTAACCTACTTTGAAAGAGGGCCTTTTAATGGTTCTGTGGGCCATTCCAGTGTTATTCTGAAAGTACAGTAATGGAAATATGTGAAGCTAAAGGGCTGTGGTTAAATACATTAGACTCCTTGAAAAGGGCTGCTACTCAGTGAAAAAAAAAAAGCCTCAATCAGAGTTTGCTACTTTCTATGTTATGCCCCGGAAATTAAATAAAATTGGCTTAAGACTTTGAAGCAGCAACGTCTGTTGTACTTCAAACAATGCTTTGTTGGGGAAGTTGTTGCCTTGTTACTAATGCATTTACAGAGCACCCGGGGAACTTTAAAGAACAGCAAAAACTGATTTGGGGGGAAAAGGTCTCAGAATTACATGCTGGGTAAAGTAGTGCCTGGTGTCAGAATTATACTCTAGAGCTGCTCTTAACTCAGAAACTGGAGATGATGAATTGGTGACATTTGAAACAAATTGAATTTCATAACTTACAGATTCATGGACTTTCTTCAGGAATTTTATCTATGTAATTCTGTTGATTTGTAAGATCTCTGGACTATAACTGTCCTTCACCCTGCATGTTACTCATTATTAAAAATGATTTGTGCATGTAGCAATAAAATGGACTGGACAATAAGTGACATTTAGAAAACAATGCTTGGATTAAATTTAACTTCCTAAAGTTCCAAAGTATCCTACCTATGGAAAATGACATCTGCTGGATATTTTCTTCGAGACTTGTGACAAGTTCTGATTCAGACATTTGACCTTTTCAACGTATTTTCATTCCTCACATAACAAGGACCAGGAAAGGAAAGACTGATGCTACAATTGTAAAACTGCAATTGGGATTTGAGTCTTTTGTGGCAGGGTTTTCCCAAAGCTCCAAGACAATAATTTTTTTCCTTGTACGATATATTCTCCACTCTTCAGTTTTTTTTGATGGGGGGGAGGGGGAGTGGAGGTAAGGTTTATTACTTATAGGACCTGGAAACTATGTGGCACACTTGGGGCCACACAGCAAATTTGCAGAGAGAGAGAAGCACTTTTCAACTCTTAGAGCTATAAGAAATATCTCCCACTTTCTTTTTACTTCTCAGTTCACTCTGTATGGGCTTCCCTGGTGGCCCAGAGGGTAAAGAATCTGCAATGCAGAAGACACAGGCTCGATTCCTGGGTCAGGAAGATCCCCTGGAGAAGGAAATAACAACCCACTCCAGTGTTCTTGCCTGGAGAATTCCATGGATAGAGGAGCACAGTGGGCTACAGTCCATGGCATCGCAAAGAGTCAGACATGACTGAGCGGCTAACACTTCATTTTGTACAATCTATTTATCATCTCTCAAAGTAGCTTGCAGGAGCAAATACTCGGACTGGTTTTCAATTTAGCAGAAAGACTATATCAGTGATTTTTTTTAAAGGCAAGATTGCTCATCTCATTTTCTGTTTAACACCCTTCACTGGCTTCCTGTTAGCATTAGGGTAAGATATAGAATCCTCAGATATGGAATCCTGAGTGTGGCCTCTAAGACGGGACAGTGTCTAGCACTACTAGCCTGTCTCTCTGATCTCATCACCCACTGGACACTCTGACCTTTTTGGTTCCTGGAAAGCCAAACTCCATCTGACCCCAGGACTTTCCCATGTGCTATCTGTTGAGAAGCACAGACCAGAAGGTCATTTATCACATGAGAGAGAAAATACAGGCTATGTTTACTGAACTCAAGAGATGCTGGGGAAAAATAACAAAAATAGTTGAAATAAAGAAGAGGATATGGCAGAGTATGAATGTTTTGGCAACTCTTGGGCTGAAGAGCCAGGACAACAACTGGGGTTCAGTGCAACAGAGCAGTGAGTCGCTTTAGACCCAACAGCCCAGAGGCTCCTTCTGCTGTCCTGAGTTACTGTCCTCTCCTTGCATTAGTGATATCATAATTAGAAAACCCATACGCAGATGAGGAAACCAGCAACCGAACAAGAAATTTGTGAGCCTGAGATGTAACTTTGAAAATTGTAGGATAAATTAGGAGTTCAGGCTTTACATATATACAGTACTATATATAAAATACCCTGGAGGAGGAAATGGCAACCCACTCCAGTACTCTTGCCTGGAGAATCCCCATGGACAGAGGAGCCTGGTGGGCTACAGTCCACAGGATCACAAAGGGTCAGATACGACTGAAGCAACTTAGCATGCATGCGTATATAAAACAAGATAATGAACAAGGACCTACTGTAGAGTACAGGGGACTGTACTCAATATTTTGTAGTAACTTAAAAGGGAAAAGAATCTGAAAATATATATGTAAGAAGTTATATATGTATATAACTGAATGGCTTTGCTGTACACCAGAAAGTAATACAACATTGTAAATCAACTATACTTCAATAAAAACATAAAATTAAAGATAAATTTAAAAGTTCATAAAATAGAAGGATAATATTTTGAGAAATATTGGCAATGTAATTCTGACAGCCACAGGAATAAAAACTAGAAAGCATTCTAAGAGTAGGATCTAACTTATAAGGTGGAGGTAGAGAAATGGAGACTTGGAAGTATTTCTGAAGGATTCCCTATTGAGACATTTAAACTTTGATCTTGAGGGTGAACAGAAATTGCTGTTGTTCAGTCACTTAGTCATGTCTGACTCTGTGACCCCATGAACTGCAGCACTCCAGGCTTCCCTGTCCTTCACCATCTTCCAGAGTTTGCTCATACTCATGTCCATTGAGTGGGTGATGCCAGCCAATCACCTCATCCTGTGTCATCCTCCTCCAGCCTTGTATCTTTCCCAGCATATCCAGGGACTCAAGAGTCTTCTCCAACACCACAGTTCAAAAACATCAATTCTTCAGTGCTCAGCCTTCTTTATGATCCAACTCTCACATCCACACATGACTCTTGGAAAAACCATAGCTTTGACTATATGGACTTTGTAGGTAAAGTAATGTCTCTGATTTTTAATATGCTGTCTAGGTTTGTCATAACTTTTCTTCCAAGGAGCAAGAGTTTGTTTGTTTTTTTAATTTCATGGCTGCAGTCACTGTCTGCAGTGATTTGGGAGCCCAAGAAAATAAAGTCTTTCACTGTTTCATTGTTTACCCACCTATTTTCCATGAAGTGATGGAACCAGATGCCATGAGCTTTGTTTTCTGAATGCTGAGTTTTAAGCCAGCTTGTTTGCTCTCCTCTTTCACCTTCATCAAGAGGCTCATTAATTCCTCTTCATTTTCTGCTATAAGGGTGGTGTCACTTGCATATCTGAGGTTATTGATATTTATCCCTGCAATCTGAATTCCAGCTTGTGCTTTATCCACTCCAGCATTTAGGAGTTAGGCTAACAGTAAAGGTGAAATCTTTTCCTGAGTGATTGCTGTGAGAAGAAGCCAGGCTTGTTCAGGGACCAGAGAGAGTAAAGCTACTGAGAGAATTGGAAAGCAGTCAGGAGACGAGGCTGCAGTGTTGCACGGAGACGTTGCCCAGACCATGTGCATTATGCCCACACTCACGTGCAGTGAATCTCCATTGAGCCGGTTGAAGGTAAGGAATGATGAGATGGTGTTTGTTTTCTCCCCAGAAAGGTTAGATATGGAGAATGGATTGGAAGGGGAAGTAGCAAAAACGAACGCAGGAGATGAGTTGGGAAGCAAACTATTGCAATAGTTCAGGTGAGCAATGGTTGTGGATGGACCTATGGTGAAGTTGATGGAATTAGAGACAGTAAATCTGAGGCATAATATGGAACTTGGTAATTTATTAGACATGTATGCAAGAGCCAGATGAGTGTGACAGAGTCCTCCAGGTGACTGGCTCAAGCACCTGAGTGGAGGTCTGTGTAATCTCTGAGGTTGACGACACGAGTGTGGGAGTAGTTTTCTTGTAGGGAGCTCACGTGTTTAGTGCCTATGGAGAGTGGGTCTTCCAAGCGGAGCTGTCAAGTAAGCAGTCTAGGATTCCAGAAACAAGGCATTCAGAGACACAGATTTACTAAAGTTATAGGACTGGATAGATTCACCTTGGAAGTGAGTAGAGATGGGCAAACCTCTAGATAATTTGCTGAGAAGGGTGATCTGGGGAACACAGATAGGAATTGGGCTTTGAGAGGAGAAAGACATTTTTGCCACCATGAAAGAGCAAAGAAGGAGAAGACCACGCAGATGCAGGTCATTTAGAGGATTTTTTTTTTTAGAAAGTTAAGGGTAATTTAATGGCTTCTCTCTTCTCTGTGATGTCAGAGGCAAGGTCATCGGCTGCCAGTAAGGAAAATGAAAGTAAAATCAGAGGTCTGGGGAGAGAAGAGAGTTGAATGTAGTCCTTTGGGGCCACATGCCAACACTCCCATTTTGCCTTTTCCCAGATGGCTGCTCGTTCTACTGGGGCCAGCTCAGCACTCAGATAGCTGTCTATAAGCAACACTTTTGCAGAAGGATTTGAAAGGTACATGTTGATTTGGTCTAGTGTTATTAAATTTTTAAAAGAAACTCCCAGTATACTGTTCCTTCACTGCTCAGAATACCTTCAATGACACTTCAGGATTATAAAGCCCTGAGTTTTATGCTGCTGAAATCAGTTGTCCATTCAGAGTGCCATAGAGTTCTTTTCTTGTAGAACACAGCTGCCCTGAGAGAGCAGCCTTTCAGTTTAGACCAAGTGAGAGAGAGTCCCTGAAGAAAACCCACTGAAGGCAATTGGGTCAACCCATGTTTGCTCACTGTAATGGTTGGACTTCCATTTGAAATTAAAGCCTATGGGGAAACCTATAAAGGACTTCCCTTTAATGTAACTTTCTCCCAAAGTTGGCACAGGTGGTATAGAAATACCCTTATGGTTTGGTTCTGTCAGGATCTTACCAAACTGAAGAGTTTCCCAGTGAAACCTTTGGTAGTTATGTCTAACAGCTTCTCCTAACTAGTCATGATGTGACTTGATTTGAAGCCAAATATTGTAAGTAGGATTAATGCCCCCATCTGTTTTTCCATCCCCAGTGCATATTTAACCAAATTATCTTTTCCCTCTTGATTTCATTTACTCATTAGCTGCTTCGTAATGAAGATTCCACAGTGACTAATTCTTGGGGCTCTCAGGAGGTTGAGATACATCAAGGCTGGCATGAGGCTATAGTGTGGGACAGGTTTCTCTCCTCTGTCAAGCTGTCACTGGACTAATGCAGGATCACAATCTGTCGTTTAAACCTCAGGAGGAGCCCTCTTACTGTTGGAAGCTCAAGCACTGCAAAGGTGGTCATCGGGAGAATAACACGGGTTCTTTGGTCCTCATAGCAGGTCTACAGAAAGATAACAGGACTTCACTGACTACAAGTGAACTCATGGCAGATTAGTCTGGGGTGGTAAACAAACCCATCTTTTCCTACTTTTTTTTTTTCCTTCCACAACTCTTTTCCAACTTAGAGGTAAGAGGGAGAATCTTAGTTTTTATGTTATTTTTCCTCGTCTGCTATAATTTTCTGTGCTGTCCTTCTCTGTGGACTTCCCAAAGTTACCTCGTGTCTGTCTGGTTTCTAAAAAAAGCCCCAGTGTTTGCTTCCCTTCTTATCTCTGGGGCCTGATATTTTGTTATTCATTCTGAGCTCACGTCACTCTTTTTTTTACTCATTCTTCTGTCACTCCTTTTATTGCTCACCCAGATCTTGAAACAAACAAATTTCTTTATACCAAGTTTTTTTTTTTTTTTCCTTTAACTAAGATCTTAGTTCTTCTACAGGGGAAAAAAAAAAAAAAAGCATCTTAGAGCCCTAGCATATGAATTAGCTTAATATGTTAAAATGTTGAATATTTGCCTTTTTAAAGAAAACCACATTAAAAGGAACTCACAGAAATCAATGTGGGTAGAATTTCATGTTTTTGGTCCTTGAGTTGCTTCATGGGATCTCTCAGGAGTGAATGCTGTGCCCTCATTGAAGGTTAAATTTGGCTACATCCAGAGGCTTGGTTCCTCTTTTCTGACACACTTGCTGAGCAAACTGCGTGAGTCTTTGATCGTGTTGTGTCCTCTCTCTCAGGCGCAAGGCTCTGACCTTGCCTAGAGGGGTGCTCCCACAAGAGGCAGAAAGAGTGCTGGTCTGGGAGCCTGACTGGTGTCTTTCAAGGCCAAGCCCTATGGCTCCCATGTGACATCCATCAGCCTCATCTTCCTTCTCATTTAAAGCAGATGTTACCTTCTGCCTTTTCCTCAGGCAGTGGTGGTAGTCCCACGGTACTTGGTACTCATATCTTTCACAGTATTTAGTAAAATCTGTTGTAATTTTATTTTAATGTGGTAGTTTTAAGATAATGACTAGAAGTTCAAGAATTGTTGTTTTCATCTTTATATATATATCTTTTTCTCCTCAGTGTCTCGTATAGTGCAACATGTAGAGATGCAAAACATTCTTATAACTACATTCAACTCAAGATCATCTATTGAGCTCTTTATGTAAAGCCTCTTTCGAGGTGCAAAATGCCAAAATGAATAAGAACTTAAAATCTACTTTCAGAGACAGGAAAACAACTATCAGAGTAGTTTTGTACAATAAGAGTTAGAAAAGTGAGATCATGGGAATGCTGAAGAATCATTGGAGGGAAAAATGAACTTCAACGGGAGAAACTTGGGAGAGGTTCTTCCAGGAGATAACATTTCAAATGGTCTTGAGAGGTGGGAAGGATTTGGGCAGGTGGACTTTCCCTGGTGGCTCAGTTGGCAAAGATTCTGTGTGCAATGCAGGAGATCCTGATTTGACCCCTGGGTCAGAAAGATCCCCTGGAGAAGGAAATGGCAACCCACTCCAGTATTCTTGCCTGGAGAATCCCATGGACAGAGGAGCCTGGTTGGCTACAGTCCATGGGGTCACAAAGAGTTGATATAACTTAGTGACTAAACAACCACACCACCACCAATGTCAAGGTAGGGTCGTGAGCTGCACAAGCCAAAATCAGAGGAGGGGGAGCTTCCCTGTCCTGTATGATGCAGAGGAAAGGATTAAAGGGAGTTGGGCTGATTTGTAACAAATAGTACTCTTAGCAGGAAGCATGAAGTTTTGCTATTTATAATTAATAGAATAAGTATCAGAAGTTACTCTTTGATCAAATTTCAGAGTTCAAGCAAAGATCTAATAAATTATTCATTATTTCTAAATATTATCTTCATCTGTAAACTCTGCCTAGATTTTGTAAACACTTAATAGGACAATAACCACTACCTTTTAAGAACTTTCAGAAGAAAAATTGGGAGGATATGTCTGCTTACTATAAGGGAAAAAGTGTGTAATTTGGGTCTTACAATTTGAATCATTATTTTTAAAATGACAACAAAGAGTGCTACATGGTCATGAAATATCAAACTGTTTCTTGGAGCAGAATTCAACATCCCTGGGTCTTTTCCATCCATGATGCAATTGTGGTTCTTAATAGTAAGAGGAGCTTCTGCTGTCTTCTCTCCTGGGCCTCAGGCCAGCACAGGTTCTAAGCTAGGGCTCTGGGAGCCATGCAGACAAGTCTCTCTGAGAACTTCATGAAGCTATCTGGATGTTCTCCACACTCAGCTATGCACAGGCTTGCAGCATCTGGCTCATGGCCAATTTGAAGACCATGGACGTGTCTCTAAGAACTTAGCCTTCCTCCCTCTCAGTCCTTCTTCCAGTGAAACACCTAAAGAGCTTTCATCCTCAGGTTGTACAGCTAACCCTTCACTCTTTGATTAGGGAATCCCTTTGCCACAGACTGATAATAAAAATGCTTTATGTTGTTCATGCTACAGGATCCGAGATGGTACAGTGTGGGAAAAGACTTGGAGTTTAGAGAGAGACTGTTAGGCAGCAGATCTCCAAAGTGGGGGTTCTCAAAAGGAGATTATAAATAGGCTATGGATCATAAGCAGTGATAGAAGAAGGGAAACTTTCTGATCCCAGTTAGAGTAACACAGCATGACTACCTTTCTTAGCAGATGCAGCGGTGCCCCGCCAAGATGCCCTTTGGCTCCATCCTCCACCCTCTTGATTTGTTGCTGCTAATTACTCACTCCTGTGACTTTCAGAGGTTTGCCTATGGAGCCAGAACGAAGAGCTGGAGGAAGTGGAAGGCACCTTCCCCTCCCTGCTGGGGCATCCTGTAACCAACAGCCAAGCAGTGGAGGAGTACACAAGTTCAGCTTCTTTGCCTCCAGGTGGAGAAACTGTGAGATGTCATTTTTCTCAAGCCCTGCTCTGGATCAGGCCTGGCCTAGGACTCCTTCCCTGAACTACCCTCTTGCCTGGGTTGGACCCCTTTCCAATCTGCTCCTTTTACACCTCACTGGTCTCCTCGGCTAGCACATCCTTAATGGATTACTAGTATCCAGATCCTTGGTTTGGGGAGAACCTGATTTAAGCTAGTGTTACCACATAAATGAGGAAGAATCCGCCCCCACCTTTGTTTGCAAGAAAGAAAAAGAAGAGATAATTCATCTATTAAGAAGGCATGCTGTTATGAATGTCAGAATACTGTTTTTGAAGTAGGATTTCGGAGAACATATACATCCAATCTCTCATCTTATTGATTACGTACCACATTGGGTTTTTCCAGGTTACATGAACTTGAAAACAAAAAAGCTCAGGAGATAGATTTTCTCCTTAAGTAAATAATATAAATGTAACATCTGTTGGTTCTTGACAGAGTAACCTCTGTATACCTTGACAATACGTTTAAAACTGGTCTGTGTGACTATTGCTGTTGCCTGCATAGTAACTGAAGTGTGTCCATGACTTTCAATGGCTTATAGAACAACCACATAGCTGACTGAACACCAGGTAACCTCAGCTCCCTGTCGTAAGCAGAGAAAAGAGAAGAATGATTCAGAAGGCCAAAATGTGGTTGAGCTTGAATTACTTTTAAAGGATTATTTCTGGATTGATCACCTAGCTAGTAGCAGATGGGAGTACATAAGAGGAATGTTTTCAGTTTCAGGTCCTGACAATAGTGCTCTCATTTGCACACATTTCACCATCCCAGAAGCCTTTATCATCTTTTCTTAACACCTCCTCTTATGCATAGGATTAATATGTGATGTTGATTAGTATTTATTTGTTTAAGCTGTGTGTTTCTGCCAATTGTGGGTTTCTGTTGTTGCTGCTCTTGTGTTCATTCTATGTTATTGACTAGAGGCTGTTTTTCTTTTTTCCCCCCAAAACTCCCTGCAGAATTCACTCCAGAAGGATCTTATTCACAGTTGTAAAATAGCTTATGACTGTGAAATCATGTTTGCTTCAAGGCTTATAATTTAAATTCTTTCTTATTTACCCTAGTTTATTGTAATAGTTAAAGAAACCCTGCAGAGTGTGTGTACGTGTGTGTGTGTGTGTGTGTGTTTTACAAATATATTATGGAATTATGTGCAGCAATTCCAGGGTTTTTGTGTGTGTGTGTAGCAATTAGTCTTTTTTGTACATTCTGAATTTCATCAACCAGGGAACTTGCTTTTAGATAGACGTGCTATAAAAACATTTCATGCATTGGAGAAGGAAACGGCAACCCACTCCATTGTTCTTGCCTGGAGAATCCCAGGGACAGAGGAGCCTGGTGGTCTGCCGTCTATGGAGTCGCACAGAGTCGGACACGACTGAAGCAACTTAGCAGTAGCAGCAGCAGCAGCTATAAAAACAAATATTGATTTGGAGCAAACTATAAATTATCTGAATCCTCCCCCCTTACCTCTAGGGATAGTTGGCTGGGAGCCAGCTATTCTTCCACTGCAAAAGCTGAAGGCCATCCATCAATTCCAATAGCACATTCAGGGACGGTGGAAAATGACCACCAGGAATGTCTTAGATTCTCTGTGTCCAACTCCTAAGTTTTATATCACCTAGTAACCTCTGCTACCTCCTTTTCCATGCTCTTCCATAATTACACAGTCCCTTTCACACAGTTGTGATTGCATAATAATACTAGGGTCATCTCTGATCCTCTATTTTAATATCCTTAAAGTTTTGAGATACTTTTGTCAAAATGACACAAATTAAATGTAAGGCCTTCTGTGTCATCTGACAGGTCTGATACTTGAATGGATTTAAAGAAAACTGGGGACTCTTTTTCTTCATCTTACTGATAACCCTGCCTGGTTTCTAATCTTTGGGGTAAGGATCCATGTTTAACGATGGAGGGATAAGTTAAGGAGATTTCTTAGAAGTACCCCTTTCTGTTTAGCATTTAAGAACACCTGACCTTGAAATTCTCTTTCTTGGTCTGTTTTCCAGGGCTTTTGAACAGTCTTGTTATTGCTCAAGTTGAGAACTTGCCCAAGTTTTTGCAATGGCTGCAGTGGCTTTTCAGAATTAGCACTTTCTGATGTTACATTTTGTTTTTAGTCACTTCACAATATTGGGGGTTTGAACTTCTGGTATTCCAAAATCAATAATTCATTTATATTGAACCACTGCCATAAGGATGTTGCAGGAAACTGGCTCCTTGAACTAATATTCAAGCATGGGCTCCTGGATAAATATGACTGATGGACAAATGCATTTATCTTCACTAACTTCTAAACCTAGAAATGTCTAAAATGGAGAGGAGAAAACAGCAAATGAGAGACTCAGAGAGAATTTTGGAAGGTGGAGATTATATAGAGAAACTCTTCCACCCTGTGCTGCCAGATAACCCCTCTTCTCTCTGGAGAACTTGGACCCGGTAGAAAATGATTGAGTGTGATCTGACAGGTAGGAGCACATCCAAAAAACAGATAATTGAGTGAAGGGCTGCACATCAACGAGGAATACCTTAGCTCTTCTCTCATGCTTTGTGTCAATATCTCTAGAAGTCAGACTAATACTTCTTAAACAGAGTAAGTGAGAAAGAAATTAATGCAAGAGAACGATCTTCAGAGACTTATTTGTGGGTGACCCAGAAAATGGTTAATGTCTTACAAGTGAGAAAAAACTGTCCAGTCACGACCTTTAAATACAAATGGAACCACCAAGAGTTTGAAACATTTTAGAAAAACTTCTGTCATGAAAAACACAGGACAAAGGGGGAACGACAAGGGAGAGAGAAATTCACAAGCAACAGAATAGTTCAAGGAGCATAATAAAACATAGGGAAAATAAAACCCTAATATTGCCTAAGAGATAAAAAGAGATTTCAGTTATGAAAGAGGAGTAGGAAGATGAAAAGGGGAACATTCAGAGAAGAAGAAAATGTCCTGGAAATTAAAACTGTGATGGAAGGTAAAATTGAGGAAATCTCTAAGAAAATAGAAATAACACCATCAACAAAGTGATAAAGCGTAGGAAAACTTTTAGTCTTGGATTGTGTGGAAATCATGTAATTTGAAAGTGATTATTTTCATCTTTTTCCAGAAATTTTCATTTTTTTTCAGAAATTATTTCTCTTCTTTAGTTTTTCTCACCTTATCCAACTTCCCTGAGCTTTCTTTACAACACAGAAGAGGGGAAGTAATAATAGGCATCCTTGCTTAGCTCCTGACTTAAATAATAAATTCTCCTTATCTGGCTAAAGATAACCCCGTTTGTTCCTGACTTATTTATTATTTTTAATCATAAATGAGTGTTGAATTTTTTGAAATGGATATTTATGAATCTCCATTCAGAAGATTATATGGATTTTCTCTTTTAAATTGTTAAAACAGGATTGTTTTAGCCTGAGAATGAATTAGGGGATTGAGAGTCAGGGTGAAATAAATTGTAATGTACATATATTACTCTAAATGATTCTGTTTAATCTAAAAAAATAAGTACACTATTAATGATGCCACAGTCACTACAATTTTAATTATTACTTGTCCTGAGCATTACTTTGCTGTTCAGTTGCTAAGTCGTGTCCGACTCTTTGTGACCCTATGGGCTGTAGCACAGGGGACTTAGCTAATTTGATAAATGCTGCACTCAATATGCCAGCAAATTTGGAAAACTCAGTAGTGGCCACAGGACTGGAAAAGGTCAGTTTTCATTCCAATCCCAAAGAAAGGCAATACCAAAGAATATTCAAATTACTGTACAACTGCACTCATTTCACATGCCAGCAAGGTAATGCTCAAAATCCTTCAAACTAGGCTTCAATAGTACATGAACCAAGAACTGCCAGATGTACAAGCTGGATTTAAAAAAGGCAGAGGAACCAGAGACCAAATTATCAACATTGTGGGATCATGGAGAAAGCAAGGGAATTTCAGAAAAAACATCTGCTTCATTGACTGTGCTAAAGCCTTTGACTGTGTGGATCACAACAAACTGGAAAATTCTTAAAGAGATGGAAATATCCAATCACCTGACCTGCCTCTTGAGACCTGTTTGCAGGTCAAGAAGCGACAGTTAGAACCAGACATGGAACAACAATCTGGTTCAAATTTGGGAAAGGGGTATGTCAAGGCTGTATATATTGTAACCCTGCTTATTTAATTTACCTGCAGAGTACATCATGCGAAATGCCAGCCTGGATGAATCACAAGCTGGAATCAAGATTGCCAGGAGAAATATCAATAACCTCAGATATGAAGCAGAAAGTTAAGAGAAACTATAGAGCCTCTTGATGAAAGTGAAAGAGGAGAGTGAAAAAACTGGCTTGAAACTCAACATTCAGAAGATTAAACTCACAACATCCAGTCCCAACACTTACTAGCAAATAGAAAGGGGAAAAGTGGAAGCAGAGACAGATTTTATTTTCTTGGGTTCCAAAATCACTTCAGATGGTGACTGCAGCCATGAAATTAAAAGACACTCGCTCCTTGGAAGAAAAGCTATGACCAACCTAGACAGCATTTTAAAAAACAGAGACATCACTTTGCCAACAAAGGTTTATGTAGTCGAAGATATGGTTTTTCCAGTGGTCATGTGCGAAAGTAAAAGTTGGACCATAAAGAAGGCTGAGCGGTGAAGGATTGATGCTTTCAAATTATGGTGCTAGAGAAGTTTCTTGAGAATCTGTTGGACAGCAAGGAGATCAAACCAGTCAATCCTAAAATAAATCAACCCTGAATATTCATTGGAAGGACTGATGTTGAAGCTGAAGCTCCAATGCTTTGGCCACCTGATGCAAAGAGCTGACTCATTGGAAAAGACCCTGATGCTGGGAAAGGCTAAGGGCAGGAGAAGAAGGGGAAGACAGAGAATGAGATGGTTGGATGGCGTCACTGACACCATGGACATGGGTTTGAGCAAACTCTGTGAGGTAGTGAAGGACAGGGAAGCCTGGCATGCTGCAGTCCATGGGGTCGCAAAGAGTCAGATAAGACTTAACAACTGAAGAAGAACAACAATATGAAAATAAAAAATAACCTCTGGATTCATGTCAATCTATGCCAAAACCAATACAGAATTGTAAAGTAAAAATTAAAAATAAATAAATTAATTAAAAAAAAAAAAAAGAAAAATTAGTTAATCTAGTTAATTTGTTTTAGTCAATGTATGGTATTTTGGCCATATCCAAAGCACATTAAGACAAAGTTACAAAAGCTATCATATGGTAATTTATGAACTTTAATTTGGTAACAAAAAAATAAATTTGTCTTGTATTCTGCTTGCAGATAAAGTAACTTACTGATTGGATAAGTATTTCTACCTGTGTGAACAAGCTCCCCTACTGTGGACTGGGAAAAACAGATCTTTAAATATTGTAGAGCAGAAAAAGTTTATGCTCTGAGCAACCTAGAGCAGAAAATGAAGAAACAAATTGGAATGTAAGTGCTATATCTGTAACAAAAGTTCTGCTTTAAGACCCCTGAAAAGAAATATCTGAGTGGTGAGAACACAAGATTCTGGAGCCAGATGGCCTGAATTTGAATCCCAACTCTACCTCTACTGGTTGTGTGACCTTAGAAATGTACTTGAGCTTTCTCAGTTTCCTCCTCTTTAAAATGAAGTTATAATAGTACCCGTCTCCTAGGAATGCTGTAAGGATTGAATGAATTAATAGATGCTAAACCCATTGAATAATGCCTGATTCCTTGGAGGTCTGCAAATGTCAGCTATTACTGACTTGTTATTCTTAAACTCAAATGCATCTCTTTCCAACCACAACCATTTACAGTTTTCTCTTTTCCACCATAGGAATTAGTATATGGGAGCATGTTTGTGTAACAAGCTCCATGTTAAGCAAAATGACCCAGAGAGTCATGTTAGCAGAGTCTGATTCTGACAGTCCCCCATGCAATAAAACCTGCAGAAATTGGATTCTGATGTTATTGAGTAGTAGCCTCTGTTTCCTTATGACAGAAAGTTTTCCGCTAGGAGTTGGCAATCTTCCTAGCGTGTTTTGGAACAGAGCTCAATGCCAGAACCTCCTCACTCTAAATTTATCTTCTATCTTGACATACTCAGTTTCAGGCTGGGCTATCCTTTTATGAGGTGTAGTCAGGATTTTAGAAGGAAACCCAGGTTGGGATGTGCAGAGTTTCTTAACCTTTTTTGGAAACAGACCCTTATCAAGCCATTTGTCTGTGAAAACAGTGTTCTTCCTGAGCCTGTTAAAACAGTACCACTATCCCTTCTTGTGGATTGGATAATCTTCTGGTTCCCCTTTCCTACATGATATCATAACTGTTCCCCTCCTTAATGAACTCTGATTTCAAAATTTAGAAATAATGGAAATAGAACACTTGGTGATTTGGATAGAGAAAATTTGCGCAATGAGAATGTTTTGAAATGAATGTCCCATTCTTCTCCTAAAAAGAAGTAATCTCCTGCCAGAATGATTGGGAGTTAAGAACTTCCACCGTGCCTTTTCTTCATGACCTCGGGGCAGGGCTAACGGAAAGGAACTGAGCTGTTTTGGGCACAACTCCTCCTACCTCTCTCCCACTAGAGAATCTAGCAGCCTGTTGCGGCTTTGACCTCCACCCTGCTCTCCAGCATAGCTGCTCTCTGGATCCTAGAGAGGGTAAACATGTTCTCACTGACTTGGACATGATGTTAATGTGTTGGTTGTCTGAGAGCATCTGCATTTTGGAGAGAGAATCAGTCCCTGGTAATGGGATTTTGCAAACAGGAAATAATCACGGTTCTTTGCAAGGGAGCCTTCCTAGGCGTCCTCGCCTCACTGAAAGCACGAGGTAAAGGGCAACTGCTGATTGGGCCAGGAGGGCTTTATGGTTTAGGAAGAATTTCAGATGCATTTGATTTTTTATCCTTCATTTCATCTCTGTAACAATTCTGTGAAGTAAGCATTCATATCCTCACTTTATGGATGAGGAAACTGAGGTCCAGAAAATTTAAGTGGTTTGATCCAAGTTTCAAAGCCAAAGCTTCCCTAGGACTTCACAGAGTCCTTTCATGTCCTAATCAGCTGTTCTTATGATTCCTTTGAGCTTGTGGAAAAAGTAGACTCTCTGGGTATGTTATGCTGCCTCTAAGGACAAATATAAATGAAAAATAAGAAGCTTAATTCTCCTTGTTGAAAATGAGGGTAGAGACTTGCCCCTCCTTTTTCTCAGAGCATTTTTTTTTTTTTGAACAGTTTTCTTCACTTTCCTTTATTTGGATGTGATCCATTTTTAAAGTCATTGAATTTGTTGCAACATTGCTTCTGTTGTTTAGTTCTGGGTTTTGGGCCATGAGGCATGTGGGATCTTAGCTCTCTGATCAGGGATCAAACCCACACCCCTGCACTGGAAGGTGAAGTCTTAACAACTGGACAACCAGGGAAGTCCCAACCATTTACTTTAGAAATGCACTAGAAAACTTGTGATTTGTTCATATATTCTCCTTTCTCTGAAAGGCATACAAATTCTTTTGAAGACTAAATAGATCTCTCATTAGCTATATAACCTGTCTCTCTGAAAGACCTGGAGGTCCTTTCTTTGAAATGAAAACATCGAGGGATGTAGCACCCCTATCTCTCCATTTCTGGAGACTAGGAACCTAACATTAGTGGGCCCCTTGCTCCAAGCTGCAAAACTATGTCATAAATATGTGAGTTATAAAACCAATACACTAATGCAGACAGTCACCTCAATTATCAGGTAAAATTAGGATAAACTGTGTGTGATCAATGGTATGCTGAAGTCCTCTCACTCAAGGACTAGTTAATTATTTTTTACCTAGAGAACTTGTAAGTGATGGGCTGTATCTGCTTGGTTATAAAAAGAGTGAGATTCCTTTCTGTTCTTGCAATCTCTTAGTGTATTGCCTGTGAAGAACATCACATTCTGTATAGTGCTTCTCTGATAATAAATGTTCTCTTTCTCCACTACCTTTGTGGAGAGATTTTCTGGGTGGGGAGAAGATTTTGTTTAATTATATTTCCCCAGTATACCCATGTCAGATACTCACTGATTTCACCCTCCTTTGTAATGGAAAATGAGGAACTTCTCAGATGTATTTGTGTTGGAGTGTTAATATTGGATGAAATTTTGACAGCTTTTAAACTTAGAGTAGGGCTTCCCTTGTGGCTCAGATGGTAAAGAATTTGCCTGCAGTGCGGGAGACGTGGGTTCAATCCCAGGGTTAGGAAGATCCTCTGGAGAAGGGAAAGGCTACCCACTCCAATATTCTCATAGCTCAGTTGGGAAAGAATCTGTCTGCAATGCAGGAGACCTGGGTTCGATCCCTGGGTTGGGAAGATCCCTTGGAGGAGGGCATGGCAGCCCACTCCAGTATTCTGGCCTGGAGAATCCCATGGAGTCCATGGGGTTGCAAAGAGTTAGACACGACTGAGCGACTTTCACTTTCACTTCAAACTTAGGGTAAGTAATGTTTTTGCCACTCAATAGGAATTGTCATTCATTGGGTCCCTTTTTAAAAAACCTTCCTTATCAGATCTAGTTATTATTTTTACACTTTTCTTATTATTCACTTTTAAATTAGCTGTCCTCTCAGCCAAACACAGAACTAGAAGTATGTAGTGGCTGATTGAACACGAATGCCAAATTCAATCAACTCTTCAATAGGCACCATGAACCAGAGAAGCACAGTCTAGGATGGGCTTCAGAAACCTAATAGTAAATTAATTAATTCATGTTCACCTTGGTATAGTCCTCATACTAATATTTTAAGCATGATTGGACATATGCATACTCAGATAAGTCCAACCATGCTGAAAATACATAACTTCTGTGGGCAGTAGGTAACCGTCAATTGCTTCTTGTAGGAGCAATAAGACTGATTTTTACCTACCCAGAGCAACAGTTGTTTCCAACAAAAATTGTTTCAGTTCAAGTCAAAAGTCCACGGTAGAAGCTAATAGAGATCAGTGGGGAAAAACTTTGTGATTGAGAGAGATGTACCTTGTCTGTATTGTTGATAATATGCATTTTGTAATTGAATTCCACCTGAAGTTTAATCAGTCTAAAGAGTAAGGAAATAGGTTAAATGGTATTTTCTTGTGATAAATGATAAAGATTTTTTCTATCTCAGACTGTTTTCTACTTTGGCATTTTTTTCAGGAAAGACAAGATCCACTTAGAAGCTAGTTTTTATACTTTTGGGCTTCCCTGGTAGCTCCGCCAGTAAAGAATCTGCCTGCAATGCAGGAGACCCTGGTTCAATTCCTGGGTCGGGAAGATCCCCTCTAGAAGGGATAGGCGACCCACTCCAATATTCTTGAGCTTTCCCTGGTGGCTCAGCTGGCAAAGAATCCACCTGCAAAGTGGGAGATCTGGGTTCGACCCCCTGAAGAAGGGAACAGCTACCCACTCCAGTATTCTGACCTGGAGAATTCCATGGACTGTATAGTCCATAGGGTCACAAAAAGCTGGACATGACTGAGTGACCTTTCACTTATATACTTTTGCACACTTTCAATATATTGAAAAGTTCTACCCTTGTTTTTATATAAACCTATTTTTTTTATTAATGCTTAATTGAAACTTGAACAAAATGTTTCTCTTGGCCATGTTTCAAGGCCTGAAAACTTTGACTGCAAGGTTTCTGAATACATAGTGATCAAATTACTATGCAAACTAAAACCATGTGTGTGTGCATTTTAAGTAAAATATGTGATTGACTGACATATCTTATGATCTAACTTTTCTCTTTTTTTATTGTTGTTGTATGTTCTGCAGTGACTGTAACTTTAAATTAGAGGTTACTTAAGTCTCCTTTTAAATGATTTTTTGAAAGTGTAATAAATACTCTACCATACCATCAAAATTATTAATATAATCTTTGCAAAGCCCATGGAGAATAATGAAATAACTGAGTATTTTAACCAGATCTGAATATAAATTTTAGTTTTACCATTTATCAGCTGTGAGACTTTAATACACCTGAATCTCAACTGACTCCTTAATAAATGGAAAGAACAATAATACATAGTTTTTTAGATTTTTGTGAAAATAATGTATGTGAAGTGTGTATTGTGTCCGAACATGTGTTTGCATGCTAAGTTGCTTCAGTTGTGTCCAACTCTTTGTGACCCCATGGGCTGTACCCTGCCAGGCTCCTCTGTCCATGGGATTCTCCAGGTAAGAATACTGGAGTGGGTTGCCATGCCTTCCTCCAGGGGATCTTCCCAACCCAGAGATTGAACCCATGTCTCTATGTCTCCAGCATTGGCAGATGGGTTCTTTACTGCTAGTGCCACCATAGAGTGCCCTGTACATAGTAACTGGTAACAATAAGTCAGACAAGGCAATGGCACCCCACTCCAGTACTCTTGCCTGGAAAACCCCATGGACGGAGAAGCCCGGTGGGCTGCAGTCCATGGGGTCGCTAAGAGTCGGATACGACTGAGCGACTTCACTTTCACTTTTCACTTTCATGCATTGGAGACGGAAGTGGCAACCCACTCCAGTGTTCTTGCCTGGAGAATCCCAGGGACGGTGGGCTGCAGTCTATGGGGTCGCACAGAGTCGGACACGACTGAAGCGACTCAGCAGCAGCAGCAACAACAATAAGTGGTTTAGGTTAATGTTGTTGTTGTTAAATACATTGTTGGGATGTTAGCCATTCAGTTTCAGAATAACCAAATCTCTGTCAGTAAAATGGGATTTGGTTAAGGAGGTCTAAAGATTTTAAATGCTTCTAAGAACTAACATACAGTGTTTCTCAAACTTTACTGTCTATGAATAATCTGGAGATTTTGCCTGATGCTTATTCTGATTTAGCAAGTTTTCCCAGAGCTAGTGATTCTGCATTTCTAGCAAGCTCCCAGTAATTATGAAAAGTGGCTGCCTTGTGGACTACACCTGAAATAAAATGGTTCGTGTACCAGATAAGCTCTTAGGATAATTGTTATCACATTAAAAAGTTCCAAGTTAGTGCAGTTACCACAGAACCTATTTTTATTTAGTTAGCTACTATTGAATATAGAAAGTATTATTTTTCTGCCACTATTTATACAGAAAAAACCATAATTCCAGAAAATAGATGCACCCCAATCTTCACTGAAGTGCTATTTACAATAGCCAGGACACGGAAGCAACCTAAATGGCCATCAGTAGGGAAATGGATGAAGATGTGGTATATATCTGGAGAAGGAAATGGCAACCCACTCCTGTATTCTTGCTTGGAGAATCCCTATGGACAAAGGAGCCTGGTGGGCTGCCGTCTATGGGGTCACACAGAGTCGGACGTGACTGAAGCAACTTAGCAGCAGCATATACATATATATATATATATATATATATACATAAAACTGATTCACTTTACTGTACAGCAGAAACTAACATAACATTGTAAAGCAACTATACTCCAATAAAATTTTTTAATGAAAAAACATAATTTTTCTAGTTGTCATCCACAAATTGCACAGTTACAGAGAGATCAAAATATACCAAATCCAAATGTAACTGTTACTTGGCTGAAATTTTTTTGTCCTTTATTTATTTATACAGCTTTATTGAAATATATTGACATAACATTATATAAGTTTAAGGTACATAATCTGTGGATTTACATTGTATACAATGTACAATATACACTTGTATATTGCAAAGTGATCACCGTTAACATTAGCTAACACCTTCAATCAGGTCATATAATCACCATTTTTTGTGGTGAGAATATTTGATTTTCTTTCTCACCAACTTTCAAACATATGATGCTGTATTAACTATAGTCACCCTACTGTCCATTAGATCTCAGAACTTCCTTGTCTTGTAAATGAAAATTTGTTCCCTTTAACCAACCCCTCCCCGTTTCCCTCACTCCCCAGCCCCAGGCAACTATTGTTTTACTCTCTGCTTCTTTGAGTTTGGCTTTTTTAGATTCCACGTGTAAATGAGATCACATAGTATTTGTTTGTTTTTTTTTCTGACTTATTTCACTTAGCTTAGTCTTTTCAAGGTCCATCCATGTTTTGTCATAAATGGCAAGATTTCTTTCTTTCTTTTTTCAGGCTGAATTTCTTTCCACTGTGTATTTTTACCGTATTTTCTTTATCCATTCTTCTTTTGACAAGACACTTAGGCTGCCTCCGTATCTTGACTATTGTGAATGAGGCTGCAAGTGAACGTGGGGGTACAGATATCTCTTTGAGAGAGTGATTTCATTTCCTTTGGATGTATAGCCAGGAGAGGAGTTGCTGAATCATGTGAGAGTACTATTCTTACTTTTTTGAGGAACTTCCATAATGTTTTCCAGAGTGACTATACAAATTTACAATCCCACCTACAGTTCACAAGCATTCCCTTTTTTCCACATCCTCTCTAATACTTGTTATTTCTCATTTATTTTGGTGATAGCCATTGTAAGAGATCCGAGGTGATATCTCATCATATTTGATTTGCATATTCCTGGTGATTGGCGATGAGATCTTTCCATGTACTTGTTGGCCATTTGTGCATCTTCTTTGGAAAAATGTCTGTTCAGCTCCCTTGCTCTTTTCTAAATATTTTTTAATCCCTCTGTCTTTGTAGGATGCGCTGCTAGGCCACTACCTGGTAGTAGTCGATGGTCAAGAACTGCACGTCGATATTTCCTGGAGGGTTCTAAGCAATGTTAGATGCAGTTGTTTTCTACTCTGGCTAAATGAGAATTACGTGGAGGTGTTTTAAAACATAACATACTCTCATGCTTGGCCCCTCCGCAGATCAATTAAATGAGAATCTCTGCTGGTAGGTCTTGGTAGAATTTTAAGTCTCCCTGGTGATTCCAGTGGGCATCCAAGACTGAACCACTTAAATGAATGGAAACAAACATCTAGGCATTTTATCTGAACATCCCACAAGTGCGCTCCTCTAAGTCATATGTATGATTTTCATTATCTGATTTTGTTGCAGTCTTTTACAGACCAGGACCTGGGGACCAGAGTCGACGAAAAGAAAGAGAGAAAAAGAGAGAGAGAGCAGTATCTCTCGGGGTACGTGGAAAACCAATAAATCCCATGCACAGGGCTTGTACTGCTCATGAAGGCACAGGGCTTGTACTGCTCACGAAGGCACAGGGTGTCCTCTCAAGGAGGTCTTGAAAGGCCAGGCAAGAAAGTGAGCTCGGCAGGCTTCCACGCTCCGAAGAGAATGAAGACAGAAAGAAGGACATGGGGGACCCAAGTCTCTAGTGGAACAAGGGTATTTTATTAGCAGGACTGCATGCTTATATATCTTCAGTAAAATGATTACTCAGCCATTACAAAGAATGAAATTTCGCCAGTTGCAACAAAATGGATAGTCTAATACATACAAGGTCGCTGGAGAGAGTCACTGAAGGGAGTCACTGAGAGGAATCCAAGCAGGTGCCCTTTCCCATGATCTCAGTCCTGAGAACTGTGTGCAGCTCTACTTGTTCCTGTATTCCAGGAACTGATAAGGAACAGAGAGTCCTTGAGAAATGGCACACAAAGGAAAATGCAACATACTGGATCCCTTAAAGCTGAACGTCCCCTGACACCATTTCCTGTGTTCAGCATAAATGTTAATCATGTTCTAAAGCCTCTGCTGCAAATGCTGAGTGTAAAATGCCACAGGGGAATTTTAACTTCTTAACTATCTTTTGTAGTCCTGGATTTTTCTTGTCTCCCTTTCTGTTTGCTAGGTAGCTTTTAAGGAATATTTTAAATTATTTTATTTTCATTATGAAAATAATATATGCTTATCAGTTTTTTTTTTTTAAAAAACTCAAGCAATACCAAAAGGTAAAGAAACTCAAGTAAAAAACTTCCCTATCTAGACAGTGTCCATTTCTACTCCATCCCACAGCAACATGTCCACTGTCAGTTTTTGTTTCTGAATTTTTTTCATGCACATGTCATCTTATATATTCTTATATAAACACACCATACACACAAACACACAAACTCAGTTCTATGGTATTATAATATGATGGCAATTTGCTGTTTAATCTGACAATGTATCTTGGAGCTATTCTAACTAGTACATTTTAAAGAATACATATCATTCCATCACAGATCCTTATTAAGACACCCACTCCAGTACTCTTGCCTGGAAAATCCCATAGACGGAGGAGCCTGGTGGGCCACAACCATGGGGTTGCAAAGAGTCAGACACGACTGAGCGACTTCACTTTCACTTTTCACTTTCATGCATTGGAGAAGGAAATGGCAACCCGCTCCAGTATTCTTGCCTGGAGAATTCCAGGGATGGGGGAGCCTGGTGGGCTGCCATCTATGGGGTCGCACAGAGTCGGACATGACTGAATTGACTTAGCAGCAGCAGCAGCAACAGAGTGTTCATACAGTTTATATGGAGTGTGTTGAAATCAACACCACAGTGATCATCCTTGCACACATCTTTACATAATTTTGGCACTATATCTGTTAAAAGATTTTTTATGTGTAACGATCCAACTTCTACCCTGACTAGTGTTTATTGATAGTGTTTCAACATTTATCCTCCTATAATACCTTAAAATGTCAGCTCCGGTTCTACCTTTCCCAGTGTCTCACAGCAAAAATAGATAATTCTCTGACCAGGCTAGTTGCAACCCATTTCTTAGATCTATCCTGGGAGAAGGCAGAAGAAGAGTAGAGGGGAAAGAAGAAAGGAATATTGATTATGCTCCAGTTATCGGCAGACACAGTACTTCAGTTCAGTCACTCAGTCGTGTCCAACTCTTTGTGACCCCATGAATCGCAGCACACCAGGCCTTCCTGTCCATCACTAATTCCAGGAGTTTACCCAAACCCATGTCCATTGAGTTGGTGATGCCATCCAACCATCTCATCCTCTGTCATCCCCTTCTCCTCCTACCTTCAATCTTTCCCAGCATCAGGGTCTTTTCCAATGAGTCAGCTCTTCACATCAGGTGGCCAAAATATTTCAGTTTCAGCTTCAGCATCAGTCCTTCCAATGAACACCCAGGACTGATCTCCTTTAGGATGGGCTGGTTGGATCTCCTTGCAGTCCAAGGGACTCTCAAGGGTCTTCTCCAACACCACAGTTCAAAAACATCAATTTTCCAGTGCTCAGCTTTCTTTATAGTCCAACTCTCACATCCATACATGACTACTGGAAAAACCATAGCCGTGACTAGATGGACCTTTGTTGGCAAAATAATGTCTCTGCTTTTGAATATGCTGTCTAGGTTGGTCATAACTTTCCTTCCAAGCAGTAAGCATCTTTTAATTTCATGGCTGCAATCACCATCTGCAGTGATTTTGGAGCCCAGAAAAACAAAGCTGGCCACTGTTTCCACTGTTTCCCCATCTATTTGCTACTAAGTGATGGGAGCGGTTGCCATGATCTTAGTTTTCTGAATGTTGAGCTTTAAGCCAACATTTTCACTTTCCTCTTTCACTTTCATCAAGAGGCTCCTTAGTTCTTCTTCACTTTCTGCCATAAGGGTGGTGTCATCTGCATATCTGAGGTTATTGATATTTCTCCTGGCAATCTTGTGCAGTAGTCTGAGAAGCAATTATAAAATGTAGTTATTATTACTTACATTTTATAGATAATCAAGAAAAATTCACATCCAGGTTTAATAGGGGTGGAATCAAGATTTGAACACCAGGTTTGTTTTGTTCCAAGTACTCGGTTTCAGAGACCTCTCTGCTCGGCACTTCTTTCCTATGGTAATGGTGCAGGCATTGGGTCCCACTCACTGTGAATGGGTTTTGTGAACTGCAGCCCCTCCTCTTCCCTGGTAACTCAGTTGGTTAAGAATCTGCCTGCAATGTGGAAGACCCAGGTTTGATCCCTGGATTGGGAAGATCCCCTGGAGAAGGGAATGGCAGCAACCCACTCCAGTATTCTTGCCTGGAGAATTCCATGGACAGAGGAGCCTGTTGGGCTACAGTCCATGGGGTTGCAGAGACACGACTGAGCAACTCACACACACAGAAACCCTTTACCCAAGAATGTCTCTCAGAGAAGGCAATGGCACCCCACTCCAGTACTCTTGCCTGGAAAATCCCGTGGGTAAAGAAGTCTGATGGGCTGCAGTCCATGGGGTCGCTAAGAGACAGACGCAACTGAGTGACTTCACTTTCACTTTTCACTTTCATGCATTGGAGAAGGAAATGGCAACCCACTCCAGTGTTCTTGCCTGGAGAATACCACGGACGGTGGAGCCTCGTGGGCTGCTGTCTCTGGGGTCGCACAGAGTCGGACAGGGCTGAAGTGACTTAGCAGCAGCAGCAGCTAGAATGTCTGTATTCTGCTAACTAGCCAGTTTTTAACTCTTGCAACAGTAGTTCACTTGGTATTCTAAGTGTTCTAAGACTAGGTATCAGCCCTCTACATCTCACATATATTCAGGCAAGATGTTCTTAAGCTGTCATTTAGCTACGGAGCACAATAGGGGCGGGGTGCTTGTGGTATTAACAGGAAGTGATGTGATATTTGAGTTTCTATTGAATGCAGTTCTGTCTTCAGCTCAGGTTCCTATCAGGAGGTTACCTTACCCAATAATGGCTCACTCATACTATAAAATCTCATATTTGCAAAGAGGAAGCACCTTTTGTTTGTGAAACTAAGTCATAACACAGAGATAGGGAACCAAGACAGATGATCAAGCATGCAGAGAGTGTGTGTGATAATATAGGAACTGTACAAGGAAGCCGGCTTCTCAGCAAAGGGTAAAGCATTCACAACAGTTTGGTTATTAGTGTCCAATGTCAATTTCTCTTTCCTACAGAGCTGGTAAAATTTAAGCCCATCAACAAATCAGCAAGCAATAAAGGAAAGGCTGTAAGAAAATGAAGCATAACTTGGTAGAGAATGACAGGGTGAGGATATTCCAGAAACAGCCTTTCTGGGGAGGCTGAGCTCTGAATGATGAGAAAAAGTAAGTTCAAAATATAGTTTTGAATGAAGAGCTCTCCAGACAGAAGGAAGGTCATGTGCAGAAGTCTTGAGTCAGGAATGAGCTTGGTGGAGGGGACTGTAGAGGGGTTGGGCAGAAGAAGTTAAAATGGTAGGAGGGGCTAGTGCGTGGAGGCTTGAGGCTATGTAAAGGCATCAGATTCAGTGCTGAGCATGATAAAATATTGGCGATGTTTAAGCAGAGAAATAAGAGGATCTAACACACATTAGAGTAAGTCACTCTAGGTTCAGTGTGAATTACGGTCTAGAAATGGGGGAAGATCAGGAAGCCTGTGTATTACTACCTATGAGTAATGATGATTCTTAGGTCAGGGTAGTAGCATTGGAGATAGAAACAAAAGGACAGATCTGGGATGTGTTTTGAGTAGCAGGGATGGATGTTGGAAGTATGCGGAAAATGGTATTGATGATGGTCAGAAGCTCTAGCAGTCTTCACTTAAGAGATGATTACACAGTTTGAAGAATGGATTATTTTACAAAGAAAATAGAGACTTTTTTTTCACCAACTCAAAGAGAGCTTAGTTTAAATTATTAGACTATAAAACTGTATCATAGTTAATGGGGGAAAATGTATGCCTGCCTTAATTGTAGCTATTTGTAATATTTTGGTATTGGAAAGCTATTAAAGGAGTGAATTCTTTAAGTTCATAATGTTTATGAGTCAGAAGTTACATTTTGTTATAGCAGCTGTAATTGTTTTCTGCAGTATATCTTATTGGAAATACTTTGTGGATAAATGAACCACAAGGGAAAGCCCAATTCTGAATACCAAGAGTACACAAAAACAAATGAAAGTAATATATAAATAGAAACAAGACAATTTTAATGAATATTTCATGAAACATTGAAATAATTCCCCTATTATGTTTATAATTTGAGTCCATTATGTAAAAATTAATTGAAAAGGAATAGATTAAAAATGTTTGACTTAACAGAATCCTATATTTGATGGAACCATGAGAATTGTCTAGGGAAGGCTGCAATGAACTTCAGCAATTATTTAACCTCTCTAAGCCCCCTGATTCTTGAATTATAATGGTGTAAATTAAATAAAATAATGTAAAAATAGATTTCATAGTCTGCTATATAAATGGAAGTATTACCTTTGTTGGGGTATAACTGACAAATAAAAGTGTATATATTTAAACTGTGTAATGTGATGATTTGATTTATGTTTCCTTTGTGAAACAACATCCACAGTCATGTTAGCTAAGATATCCACCACCTCATAGCCTTTGATGTATGTGTGTAGTGAAAACGCTTAAGATTTACTATCTTGGCAAATGTCAAGTGTACAATATTATATTACTAAATATAGTAACCATGCTATATCCTCCTGAACTTAGTCCTTATAATTGAAGACTTTTACCCTTTGATGCAAATTTGGAAAACTCAGCAGTGGCCACAGGATGGGAAAAGGTCAGTTTTCATTCCAATCCCAAAGAAAGGCAATGTCAAAGAATGCTCAAAGAACGTTCAAACTACCGCACAATTGCACTCACCTCTCATGCTAGCAAAGTAATACTCAAAATTCCCCAAGCCAGACTTCAATAAAATGTGAGTCACAAACTTCCAGATGTTCAAGCTGGTTTTAGAAAAGGCAGAGGAACCAGAGATCAAATTGCCAACATCTGCTGGATCATTGAAAAAGCAAGAGAGTTCTAGAAAGACATCTACTTCTGCTTTATTGACTATGCCAAAGTCTTTGACTGTGTGGATCACAATAAACTGCGGAAAATCCTGAAAGAGATGGGAATACCAGACCACCTGACCAGCCTCTTGAGAAATCTGTATGCAGGTCAAGAAGCAACAGTTAGAACTGGACATGGAACAACAGACTGGTTCCAAATAGGAAAAGGAATACGTCAAGGTTGTATATTGTCATCGTGCTTATTTAACTTATATGCAGAGTACATCATGAGAAATGCTGGGCTGGATGAAGCACAAGTTGGAATCAAGATTGCCGGGAGAAATATCAATAACCTCAGATATGCAGATGACACCACCATTATGGCAGAAAGCGAAGAATGAAAGGGCCTCTTGATGAAAATGAAAGAGGAGAATGAAAAAGTTGGCTTAAAACTTAACATTCAGAAAACTAAGATCATGGCATCTGGTCCCATCAAATCATAGCAAATAGATGGGGAAACATTGGAAACAGTGAGAATTCAGACACTATTTTGGGGGGCTCCAAAATCACTGCAGATGGTGACTGCAGCCATTAAAATTAAAAGATGCATGCTCCTTAGAAGAAAAGTTATGACCAACCTAGACATCGTATTAAAAAGCAGAGATGTTACTTTGCCAGCAAAGGTCCGTCTAGTCAAAGCTATGGTTTTTCCAGTAGCCATGTATGGATGTGAGCGTTGGACTATAAAGAAAGCTGAGCCCCGAAGAATTGATGCTTTTGAACTGTGGTGCTGGAGAAGACTCTTGAGAGTCCCTTGGACTACAAGGAGATCCAACCAGTCCATCCTAAAGGAAATCAGTCCTGAATATTCATTGGAAGGACTGATGATGAAGCTCCAGTACTCTGGCCACCTGATGTGAAGAACTGACTCATTTGAAAAGACCCTGATGCTGGGAAAGATTGAAGGCAGGAGGAGAAGGGGACAACAGAGGATGAGATGGTTGGATGGCATCACCACGTCAATGGAAGTGAATTTGAGCAAGCTCTGGGAGTTGGTGATGGACAGGGAGGCCTGGCGTGCTGCAGTCCATGGGGTCACAAAGAGGCAGACACGACTGAGTGACTAAACTGAACTGAACCCTTTGATGGACATCTCCTCATTTCCTCCACCCCTCCAACTCCTGGTGACTAGTATTCTAGTCACTGTTTCTATGAGTTCGACTTAAAAAAAAATTTTTTTTTACATGTAAGTGAAATCATATAGTATCTGTCTTTGACTTATTTCGCTTAGCATAATGTTCTCTATATTCATCCATGCTGTTGTATATGGCGGGACTACCTTCTTCATCATGGCTGAATAACTTAAGGCATGTGGATACGTGTTTGTGTGTGTGACATCTTCTTTATCTGTTTATCTATTGCTGGACACTGAGGTTGCTTCTATGTCTTCACTATTATGAATAATGCTTCAGTGAAGATGGGAGTGTAGGTATCTTTTGGAGATTTCATTTCTTTCAGATGTATATCAAGAAGTGGGATTGCTAGACCATGTGACAGTTCTATTTTTAACTTCTGAGGAACCTCCATACTGTTTTCATAATGGCTGTACCAATTTACATTCCTACTCACAGTGTTCAAGGATTCCCTTTTATACATCCTCTCCAACACTTGTTATTGCTTATCATTTTGATAAAAGTCATCCTAATAGATAAGGATCCTAATAGGTAAAAAGGTTGCTTTTGTTCTTAGGAAGTATACACAGAAGCATTTAGGAGGAAAGGGGCATGATGGATACAACTTATTGTTCAACAGTTCATAAAAAATAATATACACACACATAGGATAGTAACTGATAAAGCAGTTTTGCTTGCAACTTTTTGTGAGTTTGAAAATAAAGTGTTACTTAAAAAGATCACTTTACTAGTGTTGGATTTTACAGAAAAATTAAAATTTTAATATCTACATATATATAAGTGTAAACCTTGAGAATTCAGAGAGTCATAGAAGTCAGCCAATACAGTGGTTACTAGACTTTGGGATTTCACAGACCAGTAAATTTTCAGATAAAAGAAATAAGAATGAGAGATGGATAAAGGATTGAGAACTTTTCATTTAGTTGTGTTAGAAGATAAAAAGTACCAAATAACTACTACCAGCTACTATTGAGTTCATAAAAGATATTTTAATAGCAAATTTTTATTAAAAAGGCATCTTATTACATTGTTTATATTTTCTATTTTTTGTTAAGCTGTTGAATATTTGTCATGGTCCTATTGGTAATTGCTGATGTCTATGCCCACTGGAAACAGTGTCAGACTTTATTTTGGGGGGCTCCAAAATCACTGTAGATGGTGACTGCAACCGTGAAATTAAAAGACACTTACTCCTTAGATAGCATATTCAAAAGCAGAGACATTACTTTGCCTACAAAGGTCTGTCTAGTCAAGGCTATGGTTTTTCCAGTGGTCATGTATGGATGTGAGACTTGGACTGTGAAGAAAGCTGAGTGCCAAAGAATTGATGCTTTTGAACTGTGGTGTTGGAGAAGACTTTTGAGGGTCTCTTGGACTTCAAAGAGATCCAACCAGTCCATCCTAAAGGAGACCAGTCCTGGGTGTTCATTGGAAGAACTGATGTTGAAGCTGAAACTCCAGTACTTTGGCCACCTCATGCGAAAAGTTGACTCACTGGAAAAGGCTCTGATGCTGGAGGGATTAGGGGCAGGAGGAGAAGGGGACGACAGAGGGTGAGATGGCTGGATGGCATCACCGACTCAATGGACATAGTCTGAGTGAACTCCGGGAGTTGGTGATGGACAGGGAGACCTGGCGTGCTGCAATTCATGGGGTCGCAAAGAGTCGGACACGACTGAGTGACTGAAATGAATTGATGCCCACTGGCGGGTGAAAATTCATCCAGTGCTGAAATTTCTTAAATGATAGGAAACTCACCAAGGACTAAGCACTGGACAACTCACAAGTTTAAAAAATAAAAACAACCAGGACAAGCATATTTAGTGTACTTAAACTTACCATAGTATTTCTCATACAGCTTGATTTTCAATTCTCAAAAATACAGATTCCACTGATGTAACTGCTATTACTATACAACTATTACTATTCGCAAATGTACATTATTTTGTTTATTAAAGTGGTTTTAGCAGGATCTCATAGGTTGTATTATGCTGTGTATTATATAACTGTGTTAAAGTTACACTTGAAAAAATCTGTAGTTTTCTTTTTCTTTATCAATAAGGTTATTCTCCCTCTTGAGTATATTTAGTATTCAGTTACTCTTTTAACAAGCATCAGACCACTTTATTCCTGTCTCCTGGGCTGCCCCAGGCTGACATAGCTTGTCAGCAGTGTAGGAGAGATTTGAGTAGCAAGGAAAGGATGCCCAGAGGGCTCAGAATCAGGGAAAGTAATAGGGATTATCCTGGGTACCACTCGGTAGAATGGGAGGTGGCATTTTATCCAAATGCAAAATAAAAAAGGACTTGAAACGGTGTTAATAGTTGAACTCTTAAGACAAAAGAGCAGACTAAGGCAATGATAAAGTCATGAGAGTAGAGGCTTTCAGGAGTAACTTTGAAGGGGACCATTTACTTCCTTACTGTAATAATTTCACAACTGAAACAGATTCTGTTTTCTCTCTCTCTCTGCTCACTCTTGAAGCTTCAACTCCTGAGTCTACTTCAGCCAAGGATAATGTATTAATTTCAGGATATAAATGGGCCTTCCCTAGTGGCTCAGATGCTAAAGAATCTGCCTGCAACGTGGGAGACCAGGGTTCGATCCCTGGGTTAGGAAGATCCCCTGGAAAAGGAAATGTCTACCCACTCCAGTATTCTTGCTTGGAGAATTCCACGGACAGAGGAGCCTGGCAGGCTACAGTCCATGGGATTGTAGTGTCAGATGTTAGTGACCTGACACTTTCAACTTTCAGGATATAAATTCAAGAGTTGACAAGGGAGGTTTTAGAAACCATGATTGCTCTAAAGAATTTATTTTAAACCATGTGAAATGATAGGCAATTAAAGTAAGAAATATACCAAATGTAAAAAGTTGTCATCTTTGGGCAGAGGGATTATAAGCACTTTTTATTATTTTCTCTTCTTTTTTCTCTATTTTCCAAAGATCCTACAATAAGCATGTACTATTTTACAATCACAAGAAAAATATTATATATATTGTGGAAAGAATAACCAACTCTGCCAGTAAGGATTACTGATGAGACTGAGTATAGAGAATGTTGGCAGGGAAGGGAGAATAATTTCCCACAAAAATCTTTGTATTTTAAGCACTAAGGGAATAGCACCTTCAGCTGGAGCAGAGGGATGCTTGGTGGATTATGAAAGTATAATATTTGCTTTGTCAATGGAAATGTAAATAATTTCATTTAATATGGTTGATCTATGAACTGTGCCTTTTTAGTGACATCATAAGTAACTAAAATGAGGCAATATGAACCATGGTTAGGTTTGCTTTGTAAAATTGAAGCGGGTGCTACAAGGAGAATGAGATGGGAGAAGTTACAGTATAACTACCTTTTTAGTGACTTACCTGCAAACTAGAACTCTAGGTTAAATGGAATCATATTGAAGGCATGAAGAGTCATCAAATTTGAGGTGACTGGTGTGGATTGAGACCCCTCATTAGTGGAGAAAAATTTTCAGACTTCTTCTGCCTGTGTGCAGAGGTCCCTGAGGCACTTCCCAGCATCTAGACTAGTGAGGATTATGTTTTGACTGATTCCTATTGTAAGTTGATTGTTTTCTCCTCTATAGAGGACAGACTATCCTAGTCATTTGAAAATCAACATAGAGACTATTAAACCCAATCATAAAGAGTGATTGAGCTATATAGAATATTACACAGCTGATTTCCTCTGGAGCATTTTGGCCTATACATTTGTTTTTGGAAACACTATCTTGGAGTTTAAAGGAAAAATGTCTTTGTCATTGAGTGCTTAGCAGAATCCAACACCATGTTTGTATGTAATCTGTTGTTGGTCTTGTTCAGTCACTAAGTCGTGTCCAACTCTTTGTGACCCCATGGACTGCAGCATGCCAGGCTGCCCTATCCTTCACTGTCTCCCTGAGTTTGCTCAAGCTCATGTCCATTGCGTCAGTGATGCCATCCAACCATCTCATACTCTGTTGCCCCCTTCTCCTCTTGCCCTCAGTCTATCCCAGCATCAGCGTCTTTTCCAGCTCTTCGCATCAATTGGCCAAAGTCCTGGAGCTTTAGCTTCAGCACCAGTCCTTTCAGTGAATATTCAGGGTTGACTTCCTTTAAGATTGACTGGTTTGATCTCCTTTCTGTCCAAGGATCTCTCAAGCGTCTTCTCCACTACAATAGTTCAAAAGCATCAATTCTTCAGCACTCAACCTTCTTTATGGTCCAACTCTCACATCCATACATGACCACTAGAAAAACTATAGCTTTGACTATACAGACCTTTGTCTGCAAAGTAATGTCTCTGCTTTTTAATATGCTGTCTAGGTTGGTCATAGCTATTCTTCCAAGGAGCAAGCGTCTTTTAATTTCATGGCTGCAGTCACCATCTGCAGTGATTTTAGAGCCCAAGATATGTCATCTGAACCAGTATTAAATGGAAATGAAATTTGGCTGACTAATATAAGTATAAACAATTTGAATGAAGCTACATTAAAAATGCATTAATGTCTCCCATCCTTTTATTCTAAAACAAAGTTGATCGTTGATAATGTGGAATGCCACCATTCAGAAATTCATTTTTGTTTGTTTTTTGGATATTTCTTTTTCAGTAAGAACATTAAGTGCTTATGTGAAGCACTTCTATTTGTATTATGTGAAACTGAGAAGAGGTAACTGGTTTGACTCTTCTGTTTAGGGATAAACACAACAAAACCACAATGATCTCAAATTTAAATGCCAAGAAAAAGTAATGACACACCTTAGGAACATAAATGACAATTCTACACAGAGATTTATGTAACACCTGAACTCATAGGATTTCACTCCAGATGGCAAATCACACAGCCTCACTTCCACATGACAAGCAAATTGCTGCGTCTGCAGGGAATGCCTGCTCCTCTGTCACTCTGAGGACTGTGCTAGGTAGGGGTTTAAAAGTTTGGGGTTATTGCATTGTTAACTCATAAGATGTCAGAACTGAGAAAGTCTTTAAAGAATCTCTGACTCAACTTCCTTTCTTATTTTTTTTTTTCTTTTTCTTGGAAGAGGAACCTCAGAGAGGGAGAAAAGGGAGAGAAAACTCGAGACATTCTTAGGTCACTCTGAAGGCCAGTTTTCTAATTACAAAACAACTCCTTAATATGTTTTAATTGTTTTTATGACAACCATTCTGATTGCTAGCCAGTGTTCAGCATACTTATATTCTTTACCATTGAGTTCTAGCCTGTATACCCACCATTCTCAACAGTTTTCTCTGCTAAACGTGAGTATGCATGTAAATTCGCACACATGTGATGTACTTCTGACAACTGACTCACATTCTCGATGGGCTATAGCTGCTTTCCCTTCTGCTCAAGAAAGCAACTAGCTACAACAGTGATATTTTTTACAGAGAAAATCATAAATCTACTTAAAAAATTGAATTAAATCATTCATATTTTTCCTACTATATTTCTAGCTGCACCTCCAAACTGATCATGACTTTGGACATTGATATTCCCGTTGGTAAGTGTTGCTTTGTGAAGTCACTTCAATTTTATTTAATTCTTTGCACAATCTACTGTGATAGGTACTAATTTTATCTCCATCTGATACATGAGAAATGTGAATCTTAGAGAAGTAATTTGCCCAAAGTCCCACTGGTCAATAAAGGAAAAGCCACCATTCCAACCCTGGTGTCAACCTTAGAATATATGACCTTCCCCTCCTATGCGATGATGCCTTCTTTAAGAATTGCATCTCAAATACTGTCTTCTTTTTTGAACCCACAGTGTTGGTGGAATAAAAATGTGCACATAGGGTAGAAAGTCTGACTCCTGGGAAAATGTGGCATCTACCCTATCTTTTCTACCATATTACATCTTTCTTATTAGAATTAGCTATTTATTTTTATTTTATTACATTTCAGCTAAAAATACATGTATAAGCAAATTCATGTGTTCTTCTTTTCTTTCATAAATAGTAGTACAATATCCTACTACGTACTTTTCTCCATTTTACTTTTTTACTCAGACATACTTTCCGGAAATTACTCCAAGGACATACATAGACATATTCTCTATTTCTTTTACAACCCCATAGCATTTTACTTGGAGAAGGCAATGGCACCCCACTCCAGTGTTCTTGCCTGGAAAATCCCATGGACAGAGGAGCCTGGTAGGCGGCAGTCCATGGGGTCGCTAGGAGTCTGACATGACTGAGCGACTTCACTTTGACTTTTCACTTTCATGCACTGGAGAAGGAAATGGCAACCCACTCCAGTGTTCTTGCCTGGAGAATCCCAGGGAGGGGGGAGCCTGGTGGGCTGCCGTCTATGGGGTCGCACAGAGTCGGACACGACTGAAGCGACTTAGCAGCAGCAGCAGCAGCATTTTACTTGGTGCCTGTACCAAGTTCATTTAGTCAGCTCCACTGAATAGACATTCGGGTTGCTTTCAAGTCTTACTTTGTTAAAAATACAGTCACAGAGAATAAATAATCTTAGATATTTTTGTATTTTTTGTGTACACCTTTTTTTTTTTGTCATGAATCTTTAGGATAAATTCATGGAAGTGGTATTTCTTGGAAGGTAAAGGTATATAATTTGATAAATGTAGTTAAATTCTATTCTATTATAGTTCTATTAATTTACAATCTCAATGAGAAATTCATGAGTGCCTTTCCTCCATAGCATTGCTAACAGATATTTATCAAATTTAGATTTTAATCAATCTGATAAAGGAGAAAAAGATATCCCCATGTAGTGTCAGTTTGTATTTGTTAATTGAAGTTAATTGATTTACAGTATTATGTGCCAGATGTCTAACATAGTGAATCAGAATTTTTGTAGATTATATTCCATTTAATATTAGAACAAAATGCTATGTTTCCTTGTGCTGTACAATATATCCTCATTGCTTATTTTATACATAGCAATTTGTATATCTTAATCCCATACCCCTATCTTGCCCCTCAAATTTTCCCTCTTCCCATTGGTAACCACTGATTAGTCTCTTTGTCTGTGTCTCTTTCTGGTTGTTTTTTTTTTATATACTCATTCATTTGTTTTATTTGCTAGATTTTATAAATAAGTGATAATATGCAGTATTTGTCTTTCTCTAACATAATTCACTAAGCAGAATACCCTCTAGGTTCATCCACATTATTGCAAATGGCAGAATTTAATTATTTTTTATGACTGAGTACTGTTTCATTTTATATATATCATATAATATTTTATTTTATATAGATGTTGATAAAATATATTTTATAAAGTTTTTTATTAATTTTTAGAAATTAATTCATTTATTTTTGCCTGTGCTGGGTCTTGGTTGCTGCATGGGCTTTTTCTCTAGTTGTGGCAAGTGGGGGCTACTCTCTAGTTGCAATGCATGAGGTTTCCATTGCTGTGGCTTCTCTTGTGGAGCATGGGCTGTAGAGCTCAGGTTCAATAGTTGTGGCATACAGGCTTAGTTGCTCCACAGCATGTGGGTTCTTCCTGGACCAGGGATCCAACCTCTATCTCCTACATTGAAAAGCAGATTCTTTACCACTAAACAATCAGGAAAGCTTGATAAAAAGATATTGATGAAAATTCTGTAGCTAGCTTCAAGTTTAATTGTGACACTGAATTCTTTCTCCTTAAGATCAGGAACAATGAGAGGATGCCCTTTCTCATTATTTTTTTCTATTATACAGAGTGAAGTAAGCCAGAAAGAAAAGCACCAATACAGTATACTAACACATATATATGGAATTTAGAAAGATGGTAATGACAACCCTCTATGCGAGACAGCAAAAGAGACACAGATGTATAGAACGGACTTTTGGACTCAGAGGGAGAGGGCAAGGGTGGGATGATTTGGGAGAATGGCATTGAAACATGTATACTATCAGGTAAGAAATGAATCTTCAGTCTATGTTCGATACAGGATACAGGATGCTTGGGGCAGGTGCACGCGGATGATCCAGAGAGATGATATGGGGTGGGAGGTGGGAGGGGCATTCAGGATTGGGAACTCATGTACACCCGTGGCGGATTCATGTCAATGTATGGCAAAACCAATACAGTATTGTAAAGCAAAATAAAGTAAAAATAAAAATTTTTTAAAAATGCCACTTTGATGAAAAATATAAATATAAAATTTTACAAGTGATATATTTGAGATTGATTTATTAGAAATTTTCAAATTATTATTTAAAGAATATACTGAAATGTCTTATCAACCAAGCAACAACTGCAATACAATAGATTCAATTTCTTAAATATTAAAAAATAAATAAATATTTTACTGGCAATTCTAGCCACTACAATAAGTCAAGAGAAATAAATGAAAGATATATAAATTGGAAAAGAAGAAATAAAACTATTTTTATTCAGAGAGAACATAAATGCCTAAATAGAAAATCCTGAGGACACTAAAAAACTGTTAAAATAATAAATGAATTTGTGACAGTAGTAAATTAATTGTAGGATACAAGGTTCAGTTTATGAAATTTCATCTGTATTTTTATATGGATATAACAAAAATTGGAATATGAAGACTTTAAAATAATACAATTTGTTATAGTATCAAAATAACCATGAAATATTTTCAAATTATTTTCAAATATTTTCAAATAAATAACCAAAATCTGTAAATGACCTGTACTTTGAAAACTATAAAACATCACTGAAAGAAATTAAAGATTATTTAAATCATTAGGAAGGTATACAGTATTCATGTATTGGAAGACCAAGTAATATTAAAATTTATATCCTTCCCAAGTTTATCTATAGATGCAGTGTCATCCCAATCAAAATTTTAGCAGAGGGATTTTTTTTTTAACAATTAACAAGGTAATGTTAAAACTTGCATAGGAATGAAAATGAGAATAGCCAAAATAATTTTTTAAAACAGAAACTAATTGGGAGAAATTACATTAACTGATTTTAAGATTTATACTAATCAGGGTGTAGAATTATATGTTTTACAATGGACATATAAGTCAATGGAATAGAATAGAGGGTCCAAAAATAGTGCTACACACACTGTTTTCTGTTAAAGATGTAAGAGTAACAGAGAAAATAGTGTTTTCAATATATGGAAATATATGGAAAATTTTTACAAACTTCAACTCCTACCTCAGACCACATAAAAATTAATTTGTTATATCATGAACCTAAGCGTAAAAGCTAAATTATAAAACATATAGAAGAAAAGGTAGAATGAAATTTTCATGACACTTAAGTAGGTAAAGAGTTTTAAGACAATGGTTGCTGTCTATGGGGTCGCACAGAGTCGGACACGACTGAAGCGACTTAGCAGCAGCAGCAGCAGCAGCATACCAAAAAAACCACTAGTCATAAAAGAAAATAAAAGCCATTAAATTCTATTTCATCAAAATGGAAAACTTATGTTTATGTAAAGATGTCTTATATCGGACAAAAGACCTCATCCAGATATATAAAGATATTTTATAATAATAAAAGATAAAAAACTTGATATTTTTAAAAAAGACAAAAATATGAAATGACCTTTCATTAAAGAAGATATGTAAACAACCCAAAAGTACATGAAAAAATGCTCACCACCAGTAGTCATTCAGTTCAGTTCAGTCACTCAGTCACGTCTGACTCTTTGCGACCCCATGAATTGCAGCACGCCAGGCCTCCCTGTCCATCACCAACTCCCGGAGTTCACTCAAAACTCATGTCCATTGAGTCGGTGATGCCATCCAGCCATCTCATCCTCTGTCGTCCCCTTCTCCTCCTGCCCCCCAACCCCTCCCAGCATCAGAGTCTTCCAATGAGTCAACTCTTCGCATGAGGTGGCCAAAGTATTAGAGTTTCAGCTTTAGCATCAGTCCTTCCAAAGAAAACCCAGGACTGATCTCCTTTAGAAGGGACTGGTTGGATCTCCTTGCAGTCCAAGGGACTCTCAAGAGTCTTCTCTAACACCACAGTAGTCATTAGGGAAATACAATTAAAATAAGAAATCACTGCAGATAGTGACTGCAGCCATGAAATTAAAACATGCTTGCTCCTTGAAAGAAAAGGTATGACAAACCTAGACAGCATATTAAAAAGCAGGGACATTACTTTGCCTACAAAGGTCCATCTAGTCAAAGCTATGGTTTTTCCAGTAGTCATGTATGGATGGGAGAGTTGCACTGTGAAGAAGGCTGAGCGCCGAAGAATTGATGCTTTTGAACTGTGGTGCTGGAGAAGACTCTTGAGAGTCCCTTGGACTGCAAGGAGATCCAACCAGTTCATCCTAAAGGAAATCAATCCTGATTATTCATTGGAAGGACTGATGTTGAAGCTGAAGCTCCAATACTTTGGCCACATGATGTGAAGAATTGACTCATTTGAAAAGACTCTGATGCTGGGAGGGGTTGGGGGGCAGGAGGAGAAGGGGACAACAATGGATGAGATGGTTGGATGGCGTCACCAACTCGATGGACATGAGTTTGAGCAAACTCCTGGAGTTGGTGATGGACAGGGAAGCTTGGCGTACTGCAGTCCATGGGGTCACAGAATCAGATATGACTGAGCGACTGAACTGAACTGGACTGAGCCACTCCATACCCACTGCTTCAGTGGTAAGGAATCCGCCTGCCAAGCAGGAGATGCAGGTTTGATCCCTTGGTCGGGAAGATCACCTGGAGAAAGAAATGGCAGCTCACTCCAGTGTTCTTGTTTGAGAAATCCCATGGACAGAGGAGCCCGGCAGGCTACAGTCCAGGGAGTCACAAAAGAGTCCAATCCGACTTAGTGACTAAACACTACCACCTACCTACTAGAACAGCTAGATTGAAAATACTGGCAAGACTAGATATTGGTGGCATATGAAGTCACTGAAACTATCACATGTCCCTGGTGGGTGTGTAAAATGGTACAACATTTTTGAAAACATTTGGGCCATTTTTATGGAGTATATTCTCATCAGATAACTTAGTCATTCCTCTCCTAGGTTCTGATCAATGAGAAATAAAAATATATGCCTATATTTTAACATAAATACTTTTAAACCTAAATATTTATAGCATCTTCATTCAGCTGGAAACTTTGATAGGTAACTGGATGAACAAATTATGGTTTATTCCTGTGACGGAACACTTCTCAGCAATAAGAGAAATCTTATGCAACAGACATAAGATTGTATGGTGTTTACAAGGGTGTCAGTTGTTAAATGTCGCCAAGCTGTACACTTAAAATGTGATGTTTTTATTGTAAGTATATTATACTCAAGTTAAATTTATTTTAAAAAGAATTTTTCCTAAAAAATTTATTTTAGTTGATTAACAATATCACGTTAATTTCTACTGTACAGCAAAATGATTCAGTTAGACATATATATATATACATTCTTTTTCATATTCTTTTCCATATGGTTTATCACAGGATATTGAATATAGTTGCCTGTGCTATATAGTAGGGCCTTGTTGTTTATCCATTTTATTATATATAGCAGTAAAAACAACTTTTCTATAACTCTGTTACCTCTCAGTAATGAATATTTATTGCAATATTATTTGTAATGGTAAAAAATTGGAAACAATTTAACAGTATGGGAGGAGTTAAATAAATTGCAGCCTTTAATAAAAGATTAAAGGAAGGAACAGTTGAAATTACTACATATCAGCAAAAGTGTCTCCTCATTAGTTCACAGCTAGTTATGTGGCTGTTAACAACCAATAGACATACATTGTATATGGGTTATTCCACATTTGCTTCCTTCATCTTCATTCTCCATCCTCTGTTCTTTATTTGTTGCCCTGCAAGCCTGACACTTAGGGCTCAGGGCAGATTCTCTTGTCAGCTGGATAAACTTGTTGAGTTCAGCCAAGGAAAGCTAGAAACAGGACAGTGAAATGAGAAAGAAAGAAGAGAGAGAGGAGTTTCTTCACCACTTCTTCTCTGCTTTGCTTCAGTGTTCTGGTTGTGGCTCTGGGCACTCGAGTACAGCTTCGATTCATGTTGGTGTTTGACAGAAAACAAAATTCTGTAAAGCAATTATCCTTCTAGTAAAAAAAAAAAAAAAAAGACAACAGCTTCTGTTGAGTAACCTCTCCTCCATAATCTAGCTCTGATAACATTGTTTACTCTTTGCTTTCTTTTCTGCTCTGCTGTCCCTGGGAACTTCAACATTTCAGTGTTTTCATTAACTCTGTCCACTCTCTGTAAATAGTTCCTTTATTAAGGTCCCTTGAATTGCTTCATCTTAATGAAATTCTGTTTCCTGGTGAGGCAGAACCACGCCGCTCTTTACGCAATACTCCCCATGTGCATAACACTTCTGCCTTGCCAATATTAAAACAACGAAAACAAAATGAGTTAGGCTAAAACATCCAAAAGCAGATTTTTTAGTTGCTATCATTTACTGTTTTCTATCAAGCAGTATACTTTATTTGTATGGTTTTAAATGTTTTTATCCTTTTGGAGAATATCTTCAGAATGATAAGTGTATTTCTAAATACTGAATGAAATTTAACTTAATCATTCAAGATACATTTTATAGAGCTTTTTGGCCTGTTTTAATTGTGACTTTGACCTTTGTATGATTTCTTTCTCTTCCTTTACCAAAGGAATAGAGAATTCAGTTTTGTGGTCCATGAATCCCTGTAGGTTTATATACTTAGTTTCATAATATTTAGACTAAGTAAAATTAGGTAACTGGCTAAGTGCTCCACCATTTTTATTATTTTAAGAAATAAGTCGCATTCAGTTTTCTTAAATGCGTTCATTAGGTACAAATCCATCTTATCTAGCTTTGTCAGATATCCTCAAGCCTTTTTGAATGATTTTGCTCCTAAAACATCTTATGCTCTAAGTAAACAATTGATTTAGATGTTGTTAAAAACATTAGATCACCCATTGCTTCTGCTTCCTTTGCTGGTATTCCAAGAGTTGACTCATTGGAAAAGACTCTGGTGCTGGGAGGGATTGGAGGAAGGAGGAGAAGGGGACAACAGGATGAGATGGCCTGATGGTATCACTGACTTGATGCACGTGAGTCTGAGTGAACTCTGGGAGTTGGTGATGGACAGGGAGGCCTGGCGTGCTGCGATTTGTCGGGTCGCAAAGAGTCGGACACGACTGAGCGACTGAACTGAACTGAACTGAACTGAAAATCGTTAGATCACCCATTACTCTTCCTTCCTTTGCTGAACAGCATAGTGATAGGCTTGTTGTTCTCTGTTAGCTCTGAGTTAAAATTCAGGAGAAAGCAGTGGCAAGAACTGTGATTAGTGATTCCAAGAGAAGAGGCAGCTATTGTCCTGTTTAACATGATCACCCTAATGATGCTGCTCTGGATCTTAAAAAATCATCCTTTATTTGGAATCAGAGTCACCATCAGTATCAAAAGCAGCCAAGCATCTTTCTAGGCTAGAACCATGGAGAGACCTTGGTCCAGAAGCATTATTTTTTGTACAGATGTTGACAACATGGTCAAAGCTGCCTGGCATTTATGAAGATTTAGTACTAAATTAAGAGCCAATGAAGGCTTTACCTCAATGGATGATTTCTTCCTATTAGCTCTAGTTTTGTGACTGCAGAAGGTGATTATATTTGCTCATGGAAGACAAATCCCTATTGCAAAAGGACAAGAAAGCTTTCCTCTTTTGACTGTGACACCAATCAGTTCTAATGTGAGCTGTAATTCTTCAATGCCCTGTAATTTTCCTAAAAGCTTCCAGATTGGAAAATGCTTCTTAAACTGACGGCTTCTTTCTCTCTTTGTGTACTTGCACAGCAGGCAGATGTAGAAGTGACAGAAATGTGTCCTGTTTCATTACTTAATCTTTTCAGTGGTTATCGTGCTGAAAAAGCCTATCTTTTTATTGTACAACTGGAGGAGGGTTTCTATGCTGTCATCGTTAAAAGTATGTCAGTGCTGGAATTTTAAACTTCGATATGTTTTAGTTGATGAGAGCTTTTCTGCAATCTCTGTCTAACACTGTCCCTGTCATTGATAACCCTGCAGAAGGAAGTCTATGTCTATTTCAAAGTGTCTAATTCAGTTTTCTTAAAGTGATTATGATTTTGTCAGATGATCAAGAGAGGTATACAATTCAATAGTTTGGGAATGAAGTTTTCAATTGGTTCTCTTTAGCAAGTATACCAAACTTTTGTGTTATCTTTTAGAAACCATTATATATTTCAGTAAATATTTCCTGAGGGAGTTCAATTAATACCCAGTTATTATTATTTTAAATCCTAGTATTCCTTACAAAAATGTAGCACTCACTGAAATAGTGCATTCTGTACACTGTTAGCCAGTTTATGCTCTTAGCTTTTATTTATTTATTTTTAAATATTTATTTATTTGGCTGTTCAGGGTCTTAGTTGTGGTATGCAAGATCTTGTAGCTGAGGCACGTGGGATCTGGTTCTCTGATCAGGGATCAAACCTGGGCCTCCTGCATTGGGACCATGGAGCCACTGGATCACCTGGAAATCCCTCCTCTTACCTTATATATACAAATATTTCTTAGATAACAGGTACTTTCTCTTTAAAGTAAAATGCAGAATTCAGTGAAGTGTATCTACTTGGGATGTTTAACAAATTTAAAAATGCAATCAATTTTTATATGATTAACCCAACTGTATGCCTTTTTATGTGAAAACTTTTGAATTAATTCACCTGAAAGTGTGTTAGATCAAAATTACTTTGAAATATTTCTGAAAAGTTATACTTGTTGTATCACCTATGATTTAGTATTCAACATCTATAAATTTCTATTAAGCAATCATGGTTTTCTTCTAAAGGACTTCCCATCATGTCCCTTTATTATTTTTTTTTCAAATTTAAATTTATTTATTTTAATTGGAGGCTAATTACAATATTGTATTGGTTCTGCCACACATCAACATGAATCCGCCATGGGTGTACATGTGTTCCCCATCCTGAACCCCCCTCCCCCCTCCCTCCCCATATCATCCCTCCGGGTCATCCCAGTGCACCAGCCCCAAGGATCCTGTGTCGAACCTAGACTGGCGATTTGTTTCTTATATGATATTATACATGTTAAAAATAATCACATCAACCCAATCTTAGAAAGGGAGAAATTAATCAGAAAGATGGTAGAAAGTTATATATAGGTTAAGTAAGTGTTTATATTTTTTCTTTATGTTTTCACTGTAATGATTATAGTATTTTATTTTGAAAACGGAGATTTCTGAGAGGAGAAAGTAATATAAGCCCAGTTATAACCATTATTCCTTTGCAAATGGTCTATAGAGCTGTTTTTAGACAAGCATATTGCAACACTGAAAATTTATATTTCTGCTTGAGCCACATAAACTGTGGTTTAAAAACCAATATTGTTTTGGTGAATTCATAAAGAAAAAATTATAAACTTAAATGCTGATATGTATATGTCCTTTTCTAAAACTGGTAACACTTTCAAGTAATCATTTTTATACTTCCATTTTTAATTGTTAAAGACAGTGCTATATACTCTTGTTTCTGGAGCTTTAAGACACTTGTTATTTGTGTAAGAGATCAGTCCTGACAACCTGGGCTGTCAGTACAGAATTCAGGAAACTTTCAGGGCTTCCCCTGCCCACCTCTCACAGCCAACCAGCTCCCCAACTGTGGCTGACTGACGACTGGGTTAGTACTGGATTAGTAACTGTAGCTCAAGATTTTACAATTAAACATGTATTTGGAAGAATGAGACATGCCAGCCAGTCTTGACTGCTTTGGTCAATTCCTTCTATTTCTTGTGGAGGTACAGGTAAGGGGGAGTGAGGAAGGACACATTTTAACAACAAGCTACATAAGCTTCAAAATTAAACATTGCTGCCTTTTCTCTTTAAGAAATTTCTCTTAAGCATAACCAGTGAGGCAGGTTCTGAACTATGGATCACTCCAGAACCATTCTGAATGATATTTTCACTAGCATAGAAATCCAATATTTCTTTCAGTCCATTGGCAATGTCACTATATTTTTTTCTGGAAATCTGTATGCAGGTCAGGAAGCAACAGTTAGAACTGGACATGGAACAACAGACTGGTTCCAAATAGGAAAAGGAGTACGTCAAGACTGTATATTGTCACTCTGCTTATTTAACTTATATGCAGAATACATCATGAGAAACACTGGACTGGAAGAAACACAAGCTGGAATCAAGATTGCCGGGAGAAATATCAATAACCTCAGATATGCAGATGACACCACCCTTATGGCAGAAAGAGAAGAGGAGCTGAAAGGCCTCTTGATGAAAGTGAAAGAGGAGAGTGAAAAAGTTGGCTTAAAGCTCAACATTCAGAAAACGAAGATCGTGGCATCCGGTCCCATCACTTCATGGGAAATAGATGGGGAAACAGTAGAAACAGTATCAGACTTTATTTTTGGGGGCTCCAAAATCACTTCAGATGGTGACTGCAGCCATGAAATTAAAAGACGCTTACTCCTTGGAAGGAAAGTTATGACCAACCTAGATAGCATATTCAAAAGCAGAGACATTACTTTGCCGACCAAGGTCCGTCTAGTCAAGGCTATGGTTTTTCCGGTGGTCATGTATGGATGTGAGAGTTGCACTGTGAAGAAGGCTGAGCACCAAAGAATTGATGCTTTTGAACTATGGTGTTGGAGAAGACTCTTGAGAGTCCCTTGGACTGCAAGGAGATCCAACCAGTCCATTCTGAAGGAGATCAGCCCTGGGATTTCTTTGGAAGGAATGATGCTAAAGCTGAAACTCCAGTACTTTGGCCACCTCATGCAAAGAGTTGACTCATTGGAAAAGACTCTGATGCTGGGAGGGATTGGGGGCAGGAGGAGAAGGGGACGACAGAGGATGAGATGGCTGGATGGCATTACTGACTCGATGGACGTGAGTCTGAGTGAACTCCTGGAGATGGTGATGGACAGGGAGGCCTGGCATGCTGCGATTCATGGAGTCGCAGAGTTGGACACGACTGAGTGACTAAACTGAACTGAAGGAGTTATCTCTTATTCTAATCATTACTCACTTGAAATAACATCTACCTTTCTCTGACTGCTTTTAAGGTTTTATACTTGGTTTCCTGAAGCTTTGTTATGACATATATAGGTGTGGCCTATGTAGCATTTTTCGTGCTTTAATGTCTTAAATATGTGGATGATTTCTTTTATTGGTTTTAGGAAATTCATAGTTATTATCTTTTTTAAAATTGTTTCTTCCACATTCTCTCCTTTTCACCTGCAAAAGGAGTTAAATGTTTGCTCTTTTCACTGTATTATCCATACTTTTCTTAGGTACATTACCTTTGTCTGTGCTCTTTCTCTTTGTAATTTCTTTTGACATACCTCTCCAGTTAACCGATTCTTTTTTTTCCCCAGCTGTGCCTAATTTGTTGTTATACTCATCCACCGGGTTCTCAATTTTAACTGTTAGAATTTTTAGCACTAATATTTTTATTTTGTTCTATTTCATATATGCTATGAATTTTTTCTTTTCAGTTTTCTGTTGAAATTCTCAATCATGTTACTATCCCATTGAACATAACCAACATAGCTGGGCTTCCCAGTGGTAAAGAATCTGCCTGCCAATTCTGGAGCTATAAGAGATGCAGTTGTGATCCCTGGGTTGGGAAGATTCCTTGGAGAGGGAAACAGCAACCCTCTCCAGCATTCCTGCCTGGAGAATCCCAGGGACAGAGCAGACTGGTGGGCTATGGTCTATAGGGTCACAAAGAGTTGTATATGACTGAAGTGACTTGGCATGCATGCACAACATAGCTATATTAAAGTCTATTTAAAATATATTCCTTTAGAAAAACAGCTATTTCTGCTTTATTGACTATGCCAAAGCCTTTGACCATGTGGATCACCATAAACTGGGGTAAATTCTGAAAGAGATGGGAATACCAGAGCACCTGACTTGCCTCTTGAGAAATCTGTATGCAGGCCAGGAAGCAACAGTTAGAACTGGACATGGAACAACAGACTGGTTCCAAATAGGAAACGGAGTACATCAAGGCTGTATATTGTCACCCCGCTTATTTAACTTATATGCAGAGTCCATCATGAGAAACGCTGGGCTGGAAGAAGCACAAGCTGAAATCAAGATTGCTGGGAGAAATGTCAATAACCTCAGATATGCAGATGACACCACCCTTATGGCAGAAAGTGAAGAGGAGCTAAAAAGCCTCTTGATGAAAGTGAAAGAGGAAAGTGAAAAAGTTGGCTTAAAGCTCAACATCAGAAAACAAAGATCATGGCATCTGGTCCCATCACTTTATGGGAAATAGATGGGGAAACAGTGGAAACAGTGTCAGACTTTATTTTGGGGGGCTCCAAAATCACTGCAAATGGTAATTTCAGCCATGAAATCCTTCCGACTTTCCTTGGAAGGAAAGTTATGACCAACCTAGATAGCATATTGGAAAGCAGACATTACTTTGTCAACAAAGGTCTAAAGGCTATGGTTTTTCCGGTGGTCATGTATGGATGTGAGAGTTGGACTGTGAAGAAAGCTGAGCGCTGAAGAATTGGTGGTTTTGAACTGTGGTGTTGGAGAAGACTCTTGAGAGTCCAACCAGTCCATCCTAAAGGAGATCAGTCCTGGGTGTTCATTGGAAGGACTGATGCTAAAGCTGAAACTCCAGTACTTTGGCCACCTCATGCGAAGAGTTGCCTCATTGGAAAAGACCCTGATGCTGGGAGGTACTGGGGGCAGGAGGAGAAGGGGATGACAGAGGATGAGATGGCTGGATAGCATCACCGACTCAATGGACGTGAGTCTGAGTGAACTCCAGGAGTTGGTGATGGACAGGGAGGCCTGGCGTGCTGCGATTCATGGGGTCGCAGAGTCGGACACGACTGAGCGACTGAACTGAACTGAAAGTATATCTATTAGTTCAGATATATGGACCAGTTTCCATGGGTCTCATTAATTGTATTATTTCTGCTGGTTCATATGTATATTTTTCTGTCTCTATGTTATCATTGATTGTATTATCATTGCCTGGTTATCTTTGATTGCATTCCAGACACTATCTGAAACATCCATTGCTTGTAGAAATAACTTGAAGCCTAGATAATGTTATCTTTCTCTCAGAAATATTTACTTCTGCCATTTGTACCTGTGGCACCATAATCACTAGTCTGATATTGGTGTTGTTCAGTCACCCAGTCGTATCTGACTCTTGGAGAGTCTGATCTTACTTTAATCTAATTTCAGAATCTTATCAAACTCGATATCTTGACATTGGGCCATAGTCCTTGTAGGGGAGAGTTTACTTTTAGTTCATCCTTACTTCTATGGTTAAGCTATTTTGGGTCCCAACCCAAGCACAGGATTGTACCAGAGCTCTTATTTATGGGTACTGATTTATCTTCTGTCCTCTAAGCCACATAAGGCTGACAAGAGTTCTGCTTGGTGACTGAACAGTCTCTTGAGGAACGAACAGAAACCCCCAGCAAGGTAGTTCCACACGCTCATGTCTCTGCTTTTCTATCTTCTCCTGAACGTTGGCCTGGATGTTCTTCAATATCTTCTTCTTTCTATAATGCCAACAAATTTTTTTTTTTAAATTTTGTTCTTTTCTAGATGTTATCTGAGTGAGTATTGGTCTGAGTTATCCGGCTTTCCTTTAGTGAAAGTCTCATTGTCCTTTTTATTCTCATATAGATCTTATAGTTCATATAAGTTCCACTGTGGATAATATATAACATGGGTGATATAACTTGTGTTTGCTCTCCTTGTTTCACACTGGTAACTTTTGTTTCCCCAATTAAACTAAAGTGTTTTTGCAAGCAGAGGCCAGTTATGTATTTTTCCATACACACATCACTCTCCCCATACCCAAAATACTAACTCAGAGCTGAAATGTAAATAAACACAATTATATATTCACTAGACTTATAAATTCTAGAGCCAATTAACATAGGAAGTAATTGACTTTATTCTTATTTAAATTATCATGGTAGAAGTTAATTAGATAATTCTCTTTTGTTATTTATTACTGTCATTTTTATCGTTACTATTCTTAGCTGTTTTGTACATGATGATTACCTTCCTAGTTTGCCCTTTGTCCACATCACACCTATCTGTTATCTTCACTAGATAAGTTGTTTATATCGGTCAATTTGCCTGTCCTGCCTGTTTCTTTTCAATGGGTCTGTTACTGAATTAAGTTGTAGGGACCTTGCTCAGGCCCCAGACTGGGTGAGGCTCTATGCCTCAGCAGGGTAGAGTTCTTTTTCTGTTTGGGTCCAAGTAGATGAATAACAAAACTGAAGATGAGATCAACAGAGCACAAGCTTTATTCAGTGGCTGAAGAATACAGAATCAGGAACTAAGCTCACTGATCAATTTCCCATCCCCTGAAGAGAGGGATTTAAAAGTAATGACAAAGGTGAGTGAGGCTAGTGATGGGGAGGCATATGCATTAGCCTACATGAGGAAGGGGAGGGCTTTTTTGAGAGAGTTGGGTGCTACTGCTTTTTATCCTTTCTTGGTCCTTAATGCCTTAATGGTCATAGCCACCAGTAGGTATGTTATTTAATATGTGAATGTAGTAAAATTAATGTAAATGTAATAAGACAGGGTCTATTGGAGATTCATGCCATCTTGGTTCTAGCTGGTCCTATTTGGTTTTCTGTTGTTGCTGTTGCTTGTAGCTTTCTTTCTTATCTCTGAACCCTTTAACTTAAAGATTTACATTAACTCCTACTAAAGGTGGAGGGGAGTTGGCAGGTTTTGAGCAAGGACACCCCTGTAAAGACACAGGGGTTGAGGAGTTTTAAGCAAAGATCTGGATCAGCTCTGGCCACAGGTTTATTCCTTTACCAAAGCCCAACTCCTGGACATTTCCTGAGTGATGCTCGTTGCTCATTGGACCTGAGAACAACTAAGATGACATTGAGCCAAACAGATGCCCTCTTCAGAGACTTGGGATGCAGGTTCTAATCCATTTTATTAAATGGCAGAATTGAAAAGCAAACCTGTCTACAGTAGACATAAAAAGTCAGTCTGTAAAGGAGGAGCAAGAAAAATGAAACAGATATCATTAGATAAGTAATAAAAGGCCCTGCTGCCCCTGAGATGGAGTCCCCATCCTCCATTCACTTTCTGAACTTGATTTTGTTAATGTCTGTAATATATTAGGTTAGAGTACTTAACAAATAAGTGAATACTTTAGGAATAAAAGTAAAATGCTTGAGTCAGCAACTAACTGGATGCAGAAAATCCTTTTCAGATGTATACAATTATGTGACCCTTTTTTTTTTAAAGGTAAACTTTCAGATAGAGGCTCCACGTAAGGCAATAAAATAACTTTGAAAAAAATCCCAAGGAAAAGAAGCATCATATCCATCGAGTACTTGATTCATGCTACATTGCTTGTCATTAACCACACAAAGTACGAAGTCATGGAGTTCATAATGAATCGTCTTCTTGCAAAAGCACTTTTCAGAATATCTCACTAAGGATTTTAGAGATCTCTCTAAAGCTAACTGTTCCGATGACTTATGAAAACATACCAAAAATGTAGCGTCATATTGGGAGATTTTATTTTATTTTAAATGGGTACAGAATAAGTCTGCTGTACATTTCCAAAAAAAAAAATGCTTCTTGGAAATGATAGTATTCATGCAGCAACTTTTGATGCCTGGGAAAAAAGTTGAAAATATTAGTAATTTCAAAAAGTGATTCCTTTTTCCTTATTAACTTGCAAAACCAATGGTAATTGGGTATCAGTGGGCAAGAAAAATTCAACTTAAGGCTTTTTGATAAATAAAATTTGCAAAGATAGTCTCTTCTTAAATTTGTAGAAACAGGAGTTGGCAGCAAAGGAGTTTAACATATATTTGAGAAGACAAACCATAAATGCCTGAAAATATTAATCACAAAAGCAGCATTTATCATGCATTCAGAACCACATACTCTTATGACAAATTCTAAACTGTACCCAATGGACTGAAAACACAGGAAGTGTTAATCTTATAGAAAAACAAAAGAAGGCCATAGAGAGCTGGGGTAGGGGCAGGGTGGGCAGGGAAGATGATCACTGTGGCCTGGAAGCTTTTCAAAGGGAAATTTCTGGTCTTAAGGGGAATTGATCTTCCTTGGTGGCTCAGACAGTAAAGCGTCTGCCTACAATGCTTACCAGTGGGAGACCCAGGTTCAATCCCTGGGTCGGGAAGATCTCCTGGAGAAGGAAATGGCAGCCCACTCCAGTATTCTTACCTGGAAAATCCCATGGATGGTGGATCCTGGTAGGCTACAGTCCATGGGGTCACAAAGAGTCCGACACAGCTAAGCGACTTCACTTCACTTCACTTCAAGGGGAATTAGTAATTAGGCCAGGTATGTTTCACTCCAATGATACCATATGTTAATAAGTAAATACTTGAAGCATTTAAAAGTTTAAAATAACAGCAAATAAGACACAAGCTATCAATGGATTTCAAAAAGTATAAATTGAGAAAACCAGTTCCCAGGCTAAGAATAGACTGTGGATAACAGATTTGAATGTCAATTTCATAAATGTAGATTTCATATAGGATTTCATACAAAGTACAGTGCCTCCTGTGGCAACTGCCATGGAAATAACTGGAGATCCTATTGTCACTTTAAGACAGAGCAAAAGCAAATTGTGATCTCGTATTGTAATATTTGTCTTTTTATCAGATTTCTCTGGGCAACTTGTACTGTCATCCCAGTTCTTGTCTTCTGCTCTTCTTGACTGCCATGATCATTATTAGCATTTAAGGGAGGCTGAGATTTGGGAGACATGCCTGATCTTCCAAGTCAGGAGGATGGTTTGACAGCTGAGCTTAGTAATGAATCCTCTGAAGATGGGAGGGGAAGGGCAAATTAAGATTCCTTTCCCAGCTGCTTGGCTGGACCAGTGTTTCTCATCACCCACCCAACGGATACCATGATTACTTGTAGCTGCCCACCCAACACATACCATGAATATTTGTAGAGTTTTCCTATGTATAGAAGCCTGCTTCCTACTCCTGAAATCCTGATTAGGTAGCTCTGGAAAGAGGAGAGGAGATGACCATCAGCATTGTAACAAGCACTTCACAGGCAGTTGTCTTGAGCAGCCAAAGAAAAGAGCCTACGTGTTAGGTTCAGGGAAATGGAGAAATATACACTCAAAATAGGGTCAATTTTTGGACAAATGGCTGTATTTGTTCTTGTTTGAATTAAAACCTTCTCTTTTCTTATGCTTTCCATTAAGGTTTAATCATAAATCTGGTAGATTTCAACCATTTATACTTTTAGCCCTTAACAAGATTCCTCAAACATAGTCATTAGATGGTGTTTTAAGTGTTTGTTAAATGCATTCATCAAATCTGATGTCAATATGGATAGACATTTTCACTATTGATATTGAGTTAGTAAGCCTGAAAGCTTGAAACTCACTTAAATTACTCAATTACCAGAAATAGCCTTCATTATCTTGTGTTGAATTGAATATAGTATTTCAGTGACATAATAAACAGTGACAGACTGTTTTCTTGGGCTCCAAAATCACTGCAGATGGTGATTGCAGCCATGAAATTAAAAGATGCTTGCTCCTTGGAAGGAAAGTTATGACCAACCTAGTAGCATATTAAAAAGCAGAAACATTACTTTGTCAACAAAGGTCTGTCTAGTCAAGGCTATGGTTTTTCCAGTGGTCATGTATGGATGTGAGAGTTGGACTGTGAAGAAGGCTGAGCGCCGAAGAATTGATGCTTTTGAACTGTGGTGTTGGAGAAGACTCTTGAGAGTCCCTTGGACCGCAAGGAGATCCAACCAGTCCATTCTGAAGGAGATCAGCCCTGGGATTTCTTTGGAGGGAATGATGCTGAAGCTGAAACTCCAATACTTTGGCTACCTCATGCGAAGAGTTGACTCATTGGAAAATACTCTGATGCTGGGAAAGATTGAGGGCAGGAGGAGAAGGGGATGACAGAGGATGAAATGGTTGGATGTCATCACCGACTTGGTGGACATGGGTTTGAGCAAGCTCCGGTAGTTGGTAATGGACAGGGAAGCCTGGAGTGCTTCAGTTCATGGGTTGCAAAGAGTCAGAAATGACTGAGCAATTGAACTGAACTGAACTGATCTTGTGTTGAGGTGAATATAGTATTTCACAGATGTCAGTTTATATGTCTCAACTAATAGACATCTATCAATCAAAATTATGATGGCACATCTATCACATCACCCTTACAGGCTACTTAAAGGGAAGTTGTAAATCCACCCCCAAACAAATTTTAGTCCATAATTTATCTTGGGCCAGCTCTAAAATAGCACTTCAGATTGTTACATCAAAAATTTGCTGAGTGTCTTTTTTCTACAACCCTCAAAAACAGAAAACTTCAGGCTTAAAGAAAGTAGGGAAAACCACTAGGCCATTCAGGTATGACCTAAATCAAATCCCCTATGATTATACACTGGAGGTGATGAATAGAAGGGATTTCATCTGACAGACAGAGTGCCTGAAGAACTATGAATGGAGGTTCATAACGTTGTACAGGAGGCCATGTACAAAACCATCCCAAAGAAAAAGAAATGCAAAAAGGCAAAATGGTTGTCTGAGGTTTACGAGCAGCTGAGGAAAGAAGAGAAGTAAAAGGCAAGGGAGAAAGGGAAAGATACTCCCATCTGAATGCAAAGTTCCAGAAAATTGTTCCAGCAAGAAGAGATAAGAAAGCCTTTTTAAGTGAACAATGCAAAAAAATAGAGGAAAACAATAGAATTGGAAAGAATAAAGCTCCCTTCAAGAAAACTGGAGATATCAAAGGAAAACTTCATGTAAGCATGGGCCCAATACAGGACAGAAATGGTAAGGACCTAACAGAAGTAGAAGAGATTGAGAAGAGGTGGCAAGAATACACAGAAGAACTGTATAAAAAAAGTCTTAATGACCCAGATAACCATGATGGTGTGATCATTCACCTAGAGCCAGACATGCTGGAGTGTGAAGTCAAGTGGGCCTTAGGAATCATTACTACAAACAAAGCTAGTGGAGTTGATGGAATTTCAGCTGAGCTATTTCAAATCCTAAAAGATGATGCTGTGAAAGTGCTGCACTCTATATGTCAGCAAATTTGGAAAACTCAGCAGTGGCCACAGGACTAGAAAAGGTCAGTTTTCATTCTAATTCCAAAGAAGGGCAATGCCAAATAATGTTCAAACTACCAGACAATTGTGCTCATTTCACATACTAGCAAGGTAATGTTTAAAATCCTTCAAACTAGTCTTCAATAGTACATGAACTGATAACTTACAGATGTACAAGCTGGATTTAGAAATGGCAGAGGAATCAGAGAATCAAATTTCCAACATCTGTTGGATCATAGAAAAAGCAAGAGAATTCCAGAAAAAAAAAAAACATCTATTTCTGCTTCATTGACTACACTAAAGCCTTTGACTGTGTGGATCACAACAAACTGTGGGAAATTCTTAGAGATGGGAATACCAGACCACCTTTCCTGCCTCCTGAGAAACCAGTATGCAGGTTAAGATGCAACAGTTAGAATCAGACATGAACAACAGATTGGCTCAGAATTGGGAAAGGAATACATCAAGGCTGTATATTTTCACTCTGCTTATTTAATTTATATGCAAAGTACATCATGCAAAATGCTATGCTGGATGAATCCAAAATTGGAATCAAGATTGATGGAAGAAATATGGAAAATCTCAGCTACACAGATGATACCACTCTAATGGCAGAGAGCAAAGAGGAACAAAAGAGCCTCTTGATGCAAGTCAAAGAAGAGAGTGAAAAAGCTGGCTTAAAACTCAACATTCAAGAAACTAAGATCATGGCATTCAGTCCTATCACTTCCTGGCAAATATAGAGGAAAAAGTGGAAATAATGACAGATTTTATTTTCTTGGGCCGTAAAATCACTGCAGACAGTGACTACAGCCACGAAATTAAAAGGCGCTTGCTCCTTAGAAGGAAAGTTATGACAAAGATAGACAGCATATTAAAAAGCAGAGACATTAGTTTGCTGACAAAAGTCTGTCTAGTCAAAACTATGCTTTTTCCAGTAGTCATGAAGGGATGTGAGAGTTGGAGCATAAAGAAGGCTGAACACCAAAGAACTGATGCCTTTGAATTGTGGTGCTGAAGAAGACTTTTTTTTTCTCTTTATTTTATTTTTTTAAATTTATTTATTCTAATTGGAGGTTAATTACTTTACAATATTGTATTGGTTTTGCCATACATCAACATGAATCCGCCACAGGTATAAGACTTTTGAGAGTCCCTTGGACAGCAAGGGTATCAAACCAGCCAATCGTAAAGAAAACCAATGCTGAATATTCATTGGAAGGACTGATGCTGAAGCTGAAGCTCCAATACTTTGGCTACCTACCTGATACAAAGAGCCAAATCATTGGGGAAAAAAACATGATGAAAGATTGAGAGCAGGAAGAGAAGGGGTTGACAGAGGATGAGATGTTTGGATGGCGTCACAGACTCAATGGACATGAGTTTGAGCAAACTCTGGGAGATAATGAATGACAGGGAAGCCTGGCATGCTGCAGTCCATGAGCTCACAGAGTCAGGCATGGCTTAGTGACTAAACAACAACACAACCCTCTTTTTAAACATCATGTCATAGTATTCTAAGGCAAGTTTTGTAGTTTTGAAACTAATAAGTAAAAGTCAAGCACCTGTAATGGAATAAAAGTAAGCATGGACATGGTCCCATCTCTCCTCTATGCCCCCATTTCTAAATCAACTTTGAGTCTCTTTACAGCATTTCAACCTCACACTCTGGAAAATAAGTAGATCATTACTGCCTTTGCCTCTGGGTGGATAATCTAATGAGAAAACGCAATAAAACTTTAAATATTGTTTTAATTAGTCTTGCAAGTCAGCACTGATATGAGGAGAATCAATGTCAAGTTAATCTGCCTGTAAGAGGAACATGATGTAAAAAGTCTTCAAAAAAGGTGATTCATAGTCTGTGCTTTAAGAGAACATTGTTATCAAGGGTGCTGGCTTAATTTCTTCTATAATTTCTATCAGTGTTAATTTCTTTTATAATTTCTGGCTTAATAATTCAGTGTTATGCAGAATTGAATTAGGGTTTAAAAATTTATAAGGCAATTGCTACTAGGATAGTTGTCAGAAATGAGTCATCAAGGGGTAAATCATATACTTTGTGGATAATCCAAAATTTAGTATGGGACATAGTGTCCTGCCACTATTTTTGAGATAAGTATATGTGCTTTGAAAAGAGCCAAATCATGTATTGTTTAGCTCTTCACAGTTGTCCTGATTTGTATCTGTGTTTGTTTATACATGTAAGTACCTTCTATTAAGTGAAGTGGGTAACACTATAGTTCTCTCCTCCCACAATTTTCTTGCTAGATGTTACATTTCAGTGAAGGCAAGTCCTCAACAAAATTCTGTTATAGCACAAACATTTACTATCAGTGAGGTGAATAACATGCCCCAGAGCAAAAATCACTATTTTCTGTGAACCCTGAATTTCTGTTCCATGTCTCTTTAGTACTTCATTAAGCAGTTGCTGAAAGATTTTCTCCGATGGAAAATGGTGATGTTTTAAGAAGGTTGAGTGAACTTTTGATTGGCTCAGGAAACAGACATTTCATTAGTGGGTGGATGTGGGATGAAATGGAATTTGAGACCTAAAGAATTACTCCTAAAGTAGGAGGCTTGCAGTGGAGAAGGCAATGGCACCCCACTCCAGTACTCTTGCCTGGAAAATCCCATGGACGGAGGAGCCTGGTAGGCTGCAGTCCATGGGGTTGCGAAGAGTCAAACACGACTGAGAGACTTCACTTTCACTTTTCACTTTCATGCATTGGAGAAGGAAATGGCAACCCACTCCAGTGTTCTTGGAGAATCCCAGGGATGGGGGAACCTGATGGGCTGCCATCTATGGGGTCGCACAGAGTCAGACATGACTGAAGTGACTTAGCAGCAGCAGCAGCAGGAGGCTTGTGGACTTTTCAGTTTCTTATGCCACCTTCATGAAATGGTGAAAATATCAGTATAATATTTTAAACCAACCCATATGCCTTAAATACAGTTCACTGAACCAACGATTCAATGAGAAACACTAATTCTCACATTCAGACTGATTTATAGACTTGATAAGGAGGACCCAGATAGAAGGGTTAGAAGCACTTAATGGTAATTGGGTTAGGACTTCTGATGAGGACATTGTAGAGGCTTGTTAACCTCTGGTGTGTATATTCTGAAATTATTTATTAATCTAAAAGCGACTCTAAATCCTGCTAAAACTCACTTGTCACATTGATATATTGGATGTAACTTGCTTAAAACCACTCCAGCATAGACAGTCTGATAGATTTGTAAACAAGTAACTTAAGTAATAATCACAAATATTAGAACACCTCAAGGGCTAACCAACTGCCCAGAATTACTTAAGTTACTTGTTTACAAATCTATCAGACTGTCTATGCTGGAGTGGTTTTAACAAGTGACATCCAATATGTCAATGCGATAAGTGAGTTTTAGCAGGATTTAGAGTTGCTTTTAGATTAATATATAATTTAAGCAATGACCTCAAAACATCTCTTTCTCTGTTGGAATCACCTACAGGACACTTACCATGTTGCACTCATACCCTGTGCAATTTGTCTGTTTGCTTTATCCAACAGAGACTAAAGGTGATCCTGCTAGCACTGGCCATTTTTCATCTTAACTTGCCTGTGCTATGCTCTCAATGTCTGTGTCGCTTCAAAACGCATATGTTGAAATCCTAACATGTGCAATGTGATGCATAACACACAATAACTTCCAATGTGATGGTTTTAAGTGGTGGGACCTGAGGGCTCATGAGGGCAGAACCCTCTGCATGGAGTTAATGCCCTTATAAAAAGAGACCCCAGAGAGCTTGCTTGGCCCTTCTACCACATGAGGTTATAGTGAGAAGACAGCCATCAATGAGGCGGGAGTCCCTCACCAGACATTGAAACTCCTTGGCCTTCACAGTCTCCAGAACCTAGAATTCCTATTGTTTATAAGCTACCCATTGTGTGGTATTTTGTTATAGCAATCCAGATGGACTAAGACACCAGGAACTTTACTTGATATTCTGTTACCAAAGGTATCAAGGGTTTTGTGTACCAAGATCAGCAATAAAACCTGTAAAGGAAGATTTCCTTCTAGAATCAGGAGCCCTGTCAGACACCTGGTCCGGATTAGGATATAAACTCTTTATTCTTCACCTGTCAGGTCTTGGGATGCAATAAACTAAAATTAATTAATTTGTTACTAGAGACTGGTAGTTAATCAGTCTTTTGGACACAGACTTCCCTTCCAGAAATCAATCCAAATGCTTCCCCAGTCTCTTACCAAACTACCGTTACCGTGTTGCTGTTTAGTTCTGTTTTGTTTTCAAACTGTGGCCTACCAGACAATCTGTCTTTTAAGTGTAATATCTTTTAAATACATTGTCTCTAAAATATTTATCAAAAATCATATGAACAGAGACATGAAAGGCAGGTGAGTGGAGAGGCAGAGTGCTGACTGGGCAGCCCCCGGTCCCCACGGCCACCTCCTCACCACGCTTCCTGCGATGCCTAACACCTCTTGGCCTCTGTTGCTCCATCTGTAGCCAGTTCCTCTCCTGGCTGACAGTTTCCTTAGTGTCCTTTCTGTGCAGACAGTAAAGAGTAGGTCAGAATTTATAAAGTCGAATCTAATTTGAAGACTCTGTTTTACAGGAATGAAAATGAAACAACATGTAATAATTTAGCAAATTTGCCTTAATTCCGGAATGGGATTGCAATGCAAGCCTGCCTAATGAATGCCTCAAAATATTGTGTAAAAACAATCTGTGTTTGTTACCTGAGCAGTTTTTGTTAGAATTGTGTGCAAGGCTGGGGAGGGAGAAGGTGGGATGAACTGGGAGGGTAGCATGGAAACATATATATTTACCATATGCAAAATAGAGAATGTTATAGCCAGTGGGAATTTGCTGTATAACACAGCTCATACCAGTGCTGTATGACAACCTAGAGGGGTGGGATGGGGTGGGAGGTGGGAAGAAGGTTCAAGTGGGAGGGGACATATGTATACCTATGGTTGATTCATGTTGATGTATGGCAGAAACCAACACAATATTATAAAGCAATTATCCTCCAATTAAGAATAAACAAATCTTCAAAAGAGGTATAAACCGTTATGTATAAAAAACAATCTAAAGGATATGTTATATAACACAGGAAATAAAGCCAAAAGTTTATAATTAAAAAAAGAAAATAACAGGTGTTCTGGAAAAAGTTGCTTCATCTATCCCTACATTTTTATTACTTAATTATTTTCTTCTAATTTTTATTAAATGTGATGGAATGCCATGGTACGTGGATATAGTCGTCTATTTCTATGTCCAACACAGCAAATTCTTTTAACATGACTTTAAGCTTTTTTATTTATTTATTGGTTTAATTTTTTTATATTGGATTATAGCTGGTTTACAATGTTGCATTAGTTTCAAGTGTATAGCAAAGTGATTCAGTCCTACATATATCTATTCTTTTTAAAATTCTTCCCCCATTTAGGCTTTTGGAGAATATTGAACAGAGTTCTCTGTGCTATACAGTAGGTCCTTGTTGGTTATCTGTTTTACATATAGTAGTGTGTACAGGTAAAACTCAAACTCCCAGTTTATCATTCTCTCCCACCTTTCCCCTTTGGTAACTATAAATTCAGCGAAGCAAAAACTATTATGATTTACTTATTTTATGGCTCTAAAGGAATAAGCACAGAATTTAGAAAATATAGAAAGCATAAAGAGGAATGTAAAAATTACCATATCAGGTCAAGAAGCAAGTTAGAACCAGGCATGGAACAATGAACCGGTTCAAAATTGGGAAAGGCATATGTGAAGGCTGTATATTGTCACCCTGCTTATTTAACTTATTTGCAGATTACATCATGTGAAATGCGAGCCTAGATGAAACACAAGATGGAATTAAGACTGCCGGGAGAAATATCAGTAACCTCAGATATGCAGATGATACCACCCTTATGGCAGAAAGCAAAGAAGAACTAAAGAGCCTCTTGATGAAGGTGAAAGAGGAGAGTGAAAAAGCTGGCTTAAAACTCAACATTCCAAAAACAAAGATCATGTCATCCGACCCCATAACCTCGTGACAAATAGATGGGGAAACAATGGAAACAGTGACAGACTTTATTTTCTTGGGCTCCAAAATCACTGTGACAGTGACTGCAGTCATGAAATTAAAAGATGCTTGCTCTTTGGAAGAAAAGCTGAGACAAACCTAGACAGCATATCCAAAAGCAGAGACATCACTTTGCCGACAAAGGTCTGTATAGTCAAAGCTATGGTTTTTCCAGTAGTCACGAAAGGATGTGAGAATTGGACCATAAAGAAGACTGAGAACTGAAAAATTTATGTTTTTGAACTGTGGTGCTGGAGAAGACTCTTGAGAGTCCTTGGATAGCAAGGAGATCAAACCAGTCAGTCCTACAGGAAATCAACCCTGAATAATCATCAGAAGGACTGATGCTGAAGCTGAAGCTCCAAAACTTTGGCCACCTAATGGGAAGAGCCGACTCACTGGAAAAGACCCTGCTTCTGGGAAAGATTGATAGCACAAGGAGAAGGCAGTGACAGAGGATGAGATGGCTGGATAGAATCATTGACTCAATAAACATGAGTTTGAGCAAATTCCAGGAGATAGTGAAGGACAGGGAAGCCTGGCCTGCTGCAGTCCATGGGGCTGCAAAAAGTTGGACGCGTCTGAACAGTGTTTAATCTTTAAGCGTATATCCCAATAGCCAAAATTTTTCTATGCAGGTGTGTTTATTGGTTAAATTAATTGTCCATTAAATTAGACTTATAGTCTAGTTTACCTTTTATTTATTGAACTTAGAATTGTAGCCTCTATATTATATAATAATGTGATACACCCATATTTGGCATTACACACAGGTACATATTTATAAGCATGGTGGTAGTGGCTTAGTTGCTCATTCATGTCCAACTCTGTGACCCCATGGACTATAGTCTGCTGGGTTCCTCTGTCCATGGGATGCTCTAGGCAAGAATACTGGAGTGGGTTGCCATTTCCTTCTCCAGGGGATTTTCCCAATCCAGGAATTTAACTCTGGTCTCCTGCCTTGTAGGCAGATTCTTTACCGCTAAGCTACAAGGGAAACTCCATTTATAAGCATATGGCTTAATATGTCAAGTATTATCATTGGATATATTCTTTCTTATACTCTGTATTTGTCCTGTGACATTTCTCTATTTAGGGATTATCAACAAAAGAACCAGAGTACAAAAGTACCTTTTAATCCTTGAACACAGCGAGATTGGAAAAGTCATATTATTGGTTGGAAACATTTTCTTCTTATGCCCCTGTTTATGGACTGGATGAAGATTCCAAGAGCATTTAAATTCCAGTCTGCCCTCTGCCTCCCCGCCTCCCCTATTCCCCCTGCCTAACTGTGGTGGGAGGTCAGAACTGAAAGCCTAAGAGCCCTCAAGGTGAGCTTGGGCTGCATTTTGATGGTTCTCAGGCTCATTTCCTGTGCCCCAGTGGGGTGGGGGCCTCAGTGTAGTAATGGTTGCCAGGGATGTTAGGGGCATCCAGTGTGGCGTCCTGAAGTAGTCTGTTGCCTCCAAAGGGAAGCAGAATGGACAGTCTTCCATGAGACCCTCAAACTGGCCATGGATATAATCCAGGACAGAGAGAACGTGCTGAGTTACCCTGGGGAGTGACTGAAAGGCCGAGGCAAAGCCGACTGCTCTGCTGAACTCACTGCTGTTGCTACTCAGCTCAGAAGGAAGCACAGAGGAGGCCGGTTACCTCTTGAGAAAGGGACCATACCGAAGAGGCAGAAGCTGTGCCAAGATATTCAATCAGCCTTGAGCCACCATCAACGCAGGTGGGAAAGTGTGGGGCAGTCTGGAGGGGTGGAAGTTTAGAACAGCATTGCCTGAGAAAACACAGAAATGGACAGAGCTCACTTGAAAGTAACTATATTAAATTTTCTGCATTAGGCAGATGAGAGGTTTGAGCCAAAAATAAAGTCAGATAGAAAAATTTAAAGAAATATATATACAAATAAAATTATATATATATAATTGTGATATATAAGGTATGACTATGATATTCAGTTCAGTTCAGCTGCTCAGTCATGTCCGACTCTTTGTGACCCCTTGAACCACAGCATGCCAGGCCTCCCTGTCTATCACCAACTCCTGGAGTTTACCCAAACTCATGTCCATTGAGTTGGTGATGCCATCTAACCATCTCATCTTCTGTCATCCCCTTCTCCTCCTGTCTTCAATCTTTCCCAACATCAGGGTCTTTTCAAATGAGTCAGCTCTTCACATCAGGTAGCCAAAATATTGGAGTTTTAGCTTCAGCATCAGTCCTTCCAATGAACACCCAGGACTGATTTCTTTTAGGATGAACTGGTTGGATCTTCTTGCAGTCCAAGGGACTCTCAAGAGTCTTCTCCAACACCAAAAGCATCAATTCTTTGGTGCTCAGCTTTCTTTATAGTCCAATTTTCATATCCATACATGACTACTAAAAAAAACTATAGCCTTGACTAGATGGACCTTTGTTGACAAAATAATGTCTCTGCTTTTGAATATGCTATCTAGATTGGTTATAACTTTCCTTCCAAGGAGTAAGCTTCTTTTAATTTCATGGCTGCAATCACCATCTGCAGTGATTCTGGAGCCCCCCAAAATTAAGTCAGCCACTGTTTCCGCTGTTTCCCCATCTATTTGCCATGAAGTGATGGGACCGGATGCCATGATCTTCATTTTCTGAATGTTGAGCTTTAAGCCAACTTTTTCGCTCTCCTCCTTCACTTTCATCAAGAGGCTCTTTAGTTCTTCTTTACTTTCTGCCATAAGGGTGGTGTCATCTGCATTTTTGAGGTTATTGATATTTCTTCCAGCAATCTTGATTCCAGCTTGTGCTTCCTCCAGCCTAGCGTTTCTCATGATGTACTCTGCATAGAAGTTAAACAAGCAGGGTGACAATATGCAGCCTTGACATACTCCTTTTCCTATTTGGAACCAGTCTGTTGTTCCACGTCCAGTTCTAACTGTTCCTTCCTGACCTGCACACAGGTTTCTCAAGAGGCAGGTCAGGTGGTCTGGTATGCCCATCTCTTTCAGGATTTTCCACAGTTTATTGTGATCCGCACAGTCAAAGGCTTTGGCATACTCAATAAAGCAGAAATAGATATATGAAATTTGAGGTACAATAAATTATGTCAGTGTGAGATATGTAAGATATCATAAATTATTAATCATAATTATAACTATGCATGTGTGCATGGTAAGTCATTTCAGTCATGTCTGACTCTTTGCCATCCCATGGACTGTAGCCCGCGAGGCTCCTCTGTCCATGGGATCCTCCAGACAAGAACACTGGAGTGGGTTGCCATGTCCTCCTGCAGGGGATCTTCCTGACCCAGGGATCAGGCTCATGTCTTGTATGTCTCCTGCATTGGCAGGCAGGTTCTTTACCACTAGCACTACCTGGGAAGCCCAATTATAACTATAAGAGAAGATAATCATAATTGAAATATATATATATCACAATACTGTGAAATTATTTATATATTTTATATGGTTCACAAGCTCTGATACAATGTAGAAATACAGGTATATAATTTATGACATACCATTATCAGTATAGCTGTATCATACTAGGGCCTGTGAACTCTTAAGACCATGAAATTTAAGCTTATGACTGTTACAAAAATGTTCCACAATTTACTAACCTAGTTGCCTTTATTTTCACAAATTTGGCAACATCTAGTCTAATAAATAGGAGCTTCAAAAGGGCTGTTCTAAATGTGACATTTTTATGGACCCAAGTGAACAGAAAGAAGCAAGTTATACTGGGCATTTGCTAGTTGGTCAAAGCAGATTACCCTCTTTACATCTGACCAGTCTTGGAGCCGGGCAGATAACTTGTATGGAGCAGGCCAATGCTGATTGGTAGACCTAGACCTTCCTCTTCTGGGAGAGCCCAGCATAGAAGCTTCAGTTTTGGTTTGCTGATGTGGGACTTAAGTGTGATTGAATCCATCTCTGGCCTCATCTGGTTATTTTAACGTGGCATATATTGCAAAGGAAAACACACTGTTCTCAGAAGGGAGAGGGTAATATTCCTTGTGAGCTCTTTCTTATGGAGATTCTTTGTAGAGAAAGAAGCCTCTACCAAATATATTGATCTGGGACTAGCTAAAAAAAAAGATCTCTTAAGACAAAGCTTCTTGGTGTTTTACTGTCTAGTTATTTGATCTTGTCTGCTCTTTGTGTTAAAAAATGTAAAATTGGATGACAAAGGGAAAATGGCTATTTTCACTAAAAAGAAAAATTGGGACTATTTTGTTATTAAGAGTGAGTAAATCTGTTAAAGGTTTTTTGGTTCAGGAAAACACTTTAATGACTGTTTGTGCAAAGTTAGGCTTTCCTGAAATGAAGCAGAGGCCTCAGCTTAGCCTAGAAAGGAAAATAATAGGAAACTTCAATTTTCCTCTGACAGGCAGCAGAAAAAGGGAATTAGAGGTGTTGTGCCCAGAAGAGAGACCAGAGTGAGGAGAGGAGTCCAGAGGGTGAAAATGAGGGCCTCACTGCTCTCCTGCCTTCTGGCCTCAAATGCCAACAGACAGGAGCAAGAGGACTGTGAAGAGCTCCTGGGTGAAGAGCGGCCAAGGGAATACTTATAAATGGTGGTAAGTGACCTTGTTTACTTGACTACTCAGCATCATTCCCTTTATTATTTCTCTAAGGAAGGTCTCTGTCGTCCCCTACTCCTCCCATCTTCAATCTTTCCCAGCATCAGAGCCTTTTCAAATGAGTTGGTTCTCTGCATCAGGTGGCCAAAATATTGGAGTTTCAGCTTCAGCATCTGTCCTTCCAATGATTATTCAGGACTGATTTCCTTCAGAATGGACTGATTGGATCTCCATGCAGTCCAAGGGACTCTCCAGAGTCTTCTCCAACACCACAGTTCAAAAGCATCAGTTCTTTGGCATTCAGTTTTCTTTACAGTCCAACTCTCACATCCATACATGACTACTGGAAAAACCATAGCTTTGACCAGAAGGATTTTTGTTGGCAAAGTATTGTCTGCTTTTTAATATACTGTTTAGGTTTGTCATAGCTTTTCTCCAAGGAGTAAGTATCTTTTAATTTCATGGCTGCAGTCACCATCTGCAGTGATTTTGAATCCGCAAAAAATAAAGTGTGACACTGTTTCCACTGCTTCCCCATCTATTTCCCATGAAATGATGGGACCGGATGCCATGATCTTAGTTTTCTGAATGTTGAGTTTTAAGCCAAATTTTTCACTCTCCTCTTTCACTTTCATCAAGAGGCTCTTTAGTTCTTCCTCACTTTCTGCCATAAGGGTGTTGTCATCTGCATATCTGAGGTTATTGATATTTCTCCTGGCAATCTTGATTCCAGCTTGTGCTTCATCCAGCCTGGCATTTTGCATGATATACTCTGCATGTAAGTTAAATAAGCACTGTGACAATATATAGCCTTGACGTACTCTGTTTTCAATTGAAGGCAGAAGGAGAAGAGGACAGCAGAGGATGAAATGGTTGGATGGCAACACCAACTCGATGGACATGAGTTTCAGTAAGCTCTGGGAGTTGGTGATGGACAGGGAAGCCTGGCATGCTGCAGTCTATGGGGTCGCAAAGAGTCGGACATGACTGAGCGACTGAACTGAACTGAAGGAAAACCTGAATTGTTTGGGAGAATTAGCTGTTATTCACTGGGTACAGAATGTGAGACAATTAATCAGATGCCCTGTTTGACTTGAATCAAAAGGCAGGCATGTGACCCAACCTAACTAGTTGGAATTGTGATTTGAATAGAGTGTCTGGAAATGATTGAAATAGATTGATTCTGGCACTGATGCCCAAAAGATGCTCCCAGTAGTTTCTGCATCTTAACAATGAGGAGGCTGCCCATTACTAAATCTAGTTCTCCAGCTTTCTCATCAATTTTATAAACTTCTAGCCCTTCCAATATACTTCATTGGGAGCCAGCATATGAGGAGTTATAACTATGGCTCTATTTGACATTGTTCTCAATCCTAAAACTTTCCACTTTGTGTTTCTATCAAATGGCAATTATAATGCCCCTTACATTACAGGATTGTTTTGAGAATTCAATGGAGATGATACAGGAAAAGGCTTAGAAGAGCATCCGCCATGCATCAAGTTTTCAATACATGTAAGCTGATAATAAGTTTACTGCAGTTGGTTTGCAGATGCAAAACTGCACCACAGTGATACAATGGTGATGCCTAATTTTTAAGCAAAAGTTGTTTTCTACCTTGTGAGGTGCCACACTACCTCTCAGTCACCTCTCAGGTGTTCAGACCAATTCCGCTCTACCCAACAGCCTCAGGCATAGTGTTTGTAGACTGAAGGAGGTTCATCATCTTCCATGAGTAAAGCTGAGCTGAGAGAAAACAAACAGCTACTGAAAACAAAATGAGACCTGTTATTCAGAGAGAAGGGTGACAGGCGAACATAGGCAGTATCCCATCTTCCCCACCACAAACTGGAATCCTCAGGGATCTTGAGGAGGGCAGAGGATTTCTTCCCATGAGGGAACTTGGAAGACAGGAAAAATTACACTAGGGTCAAGGGTTATATCCTCCTTTTCTCTCCATGGCACTCAATAGTCTTCAAGACACAGTTGTAATGGCAGCATAAAATCCCATTGTATGAATCTTCCATGATTCATTTAGCCATTTAAAAATGGTTAGACTTCTACCTTATGCAGTTTTTTAGCTTATACCAATAATGCTATGATTAATATCTTTAACATAAATCGATCTCAATTTTTTGACATCATATTTTGTGATAAAACCTGTAAAATGTCTACCATTATCTTTCACTTTTTCCTGCTAAGTAACAGAAACCTGATTGTTTTTCAGGGAGAGTTGAAAACACATGCCTCTTTCCTACCAGTTAGATCATTCGGTATACTGTTGATTGATTCCCCATTATTAAACCACTTTATATTCCTGGATAAAAGTCTATTTAGTCCTGGAGATTAATTTTTCAAACTATTGTTGAATTCAATTTGCCTGTCTTTTAATTAGGAATTTTGAAACTCTGGGTAACTCATAAATCAGCTAAGACTTCCCTCGTTCCTGAAATCTGGGTGGAATAACCTTGAATTTCCTTATTTTATAGACTGGGTAGTCTGAGACCCTGTCTAAAATTTCCGCTTGTACCTAGGGGTCTTCTTGATTGCTGACTTCCTTGATTAGTTCTTCTGTCTCCATCTTCTGACTCCTATGAGAAACTCATCACCCCTCTCAGTTTGCCCAACAGAGTTCCCTCACACCAAGCCCTGATGAATCTGGAGGATATTCCTGACAATTTGTGTGCGTGGTGGAGGGATCTAGTGCTGCTGGTGTGGGAATCCTCAGAAGAGTTGACCTCTCACAGGTGTAGTTTCCACCGTCTCACCCGTACCCTAGTCTCTTTCCTGTTGATATCACTCCCTCTCTTCTGCACAGTAGAGAGGGCACCATATTACTCTCTATATATATTACTAAGAGCAATGTATCCCTCCTCGGAGAGTCAAGCAACATCCTCATTTTCAGAGGAAGGATTATAAATTTGCCTTCTACCTTGAGCTCTAGTCAAAATGTTTTTGCAAGGCAGATGCCTTCCTAAGATAAATTCTGGATCCAGCTATAGCCTGTATAAGTGCATCTGATTTGGTACATGTGATCCAGAGAGCCTAGACCTCACCAGAGAGTGAGGACAACTACAGCCTGCTTTCACAATTAGACTTGAAGTGTACCAGCTTCCCACAGCGTGGCCTGAGACACACTCCCAAGTTCTCCTTTTGTATTCTGGTGTCTCAGGGGATTTCTAGACCTCAGATTGAACCTGCCTGGGCTGCTGCTCCTCCTTGCTCTCCCATTCTGCTCTGAACAACCGTGTCACACTCAGAGAAGAGGGGGTGGGGAACGCTGTCGGGTACAGGCCCGCGCCGCACCTCCACAGCAGGTCTCCGGGGCCTGGGCTCCTGGTGTGAAGGCCCCAGGCCCCTTCCTGTCCCACAGGCGCTGCTCTGAGGAGTCACTCTTGTTCTCAGTCCCACCTGTCTCAAGTCCTCCCCAGGTGTGTGTCTTCACGTGTCTCCAGGTGTGTGCATGTATGAAGGGCACAGCCCATCTCTGGGCCAGGCCTCACCAGCACTCCCCTGCATTCAGGCATGTATCAAGGGAATGGCTGCTATATGTGTCATCACCAAAGTGCTTGAAAGAGAAACATTTTGAGTATGAAGAATCTTTTCCTTAATAAAATTTCCCTTGGTAATAATAGAAGTTTATATTCAGTTCTTCACAAAACAATTTATCTGTAAATTTTAAAAAATGAGAAGATGCTCACCTCTAATATCTATTACCTTTTAAAATCTTTAGAACACTTCGGCTGGGTAGGATATAAGTTTTGTCTATTTTTGCAGATGAAGAAACCTCCCAAAGTAGATATTAAGTGTGAGATTCTTTTTAGTGTATTGATGCTAGATTTGAGACTAGTACTATTTTCTGATTTTTATGGTCACTGTTCTTAGGCATCAGTGTGAGTGGTTTTTTGCTCTCCTCTCTCTCACCATCTCCCCCTCTGCCCAACACACACACACACACACACACACACACACCCCACTGGATAGTTCTTGTGATTTTATCATTCTCTTTCAAGAGTACCCGCAGAGGGAGCAGTCTCTCAGAGCTGTCTGAGATGCTGCCTCCCGGGCTGCAGTCCTCATTTTGCCCCCAGTAAAATCTACCTTGCAACTCTCAAGTTGTACGTGCTTTTTAGTCGACAGTTATGGTAACCAATGAAGCAACCCAGGATAGACTTCCTTCCTTCAACTGGACCCCATGCAGAAACAGAGCCCTGGTACCAGCAGGGGCCCCTTGTGCCCATCCGCCTCCTTGGTGGAGGGGGCAGGAAGGTGGTTGTGGATGAATCTGGGACACTCTAGGGTTGCTCTGAAACATATCTCAGTAATCTGTCTTTGGTTGAAGATCAGATGCCTCACGCATGACCTGCAACCAAGACCAGAAGAAGACATAATTTAAGGAACTGTCTCCAACCTGGATGGAAGGACTTTTCTATCAGGCACTCTTATCTAGCTCATGCCCAGTGAAACTGAAGGGAAATTGACTCTTGGGTTAACTCCCACTTCCAAAGGCCCCTAAGCTGGACTGGTCTATAGGGAGGCCTACTGACCTCAAACTCACCTTAAAATGACGCTCAAACAGAGGAAGCTACACTACACTAGAACAAGAAGAAGATGGCAGAAGTAGACAGCTTGCCCAAGATGCTGATCTAACTTGTATGATCATTTATAATGTTTTCGTGATTCCATGGACCTATGCCTATCAATCAAATGTTTTCTATCATGGACACAGTTCTATGCTAGTTTAAAACTCCATTCAATTGTTGCTGCTGCTAAGTCACTTCAGTCATGTCTGACTCTGTGCGACCCCATAGATGGCAGCCCACCAGGCTCCCCCATCCCTGGGATTCTCCAGGCAAGAACACTGGAGTGAGTTGCCATTTTCTTCTCCAATGCATGAAAGTGAAAAGTGAAAGTGAAGTCCCTCAGTCATGTCCGACTCTTAGCAACCGCATGGACTGCAGCCCACCAGGCCCTCCATCCATGGGATTTTCCAGGCAAGAGTACTGGAGTGGGATGCCATTGCCTTCTCCGATCCAATTGTTGGGTTGTGGCCAATTACTTGTGTCTAGTACTTCTGGGTTACCTTGGTGGATTTCTATTTTCTAGGGCTCTGATTGGATACTCCTTAGGAAATTTATTTTAGATGACAGTTCTGTCTATTCATGATATGACTAGATAAGATCCTCTCACCTGGCCAATCAATAATACCTGCTCTGGTACTGGCCATACATTTAAGTTTTCTCTTAGGGTCATTTAAACTCAACTGGAGTGATGAGCTAACTATCAATAAAAAGTTAACCTCTCATCTATCAAAAGGAAACTCCCACAGTTAGGGGGAGGATCTGCATGGTTAACACCTGGCTATGATCATTGAAATTTAAAAGCTCCTCTATGTTGTAAACGGTTAAATCATACTAAAAATGATCAACCTGGTAATTATGAGACAAGGCTGGGTACTTTATGAACTATGACTATCACTACCCTTAGGGAGAGTGATTGGTGTGGAACTCTGGATTTCTGGTGCTAATTCATGGCCTTGACATTTACAGGGATGGATACAAAGGTATAGCCTGGGTTTCTCATGACTTTAAGGTCATATACGTTAACAAATTAGAAGTAACCTTAACCAATCTACCATTGGTATGGTCCCAATGGGTCAAACATCTGCATTCTACTGGTATGACCAGTTAGCAGCTTTTGTGTGTGTATGTGTGCACCTTCATTGGGGTTGGAGGATGTAATTGGCCATATTGAAACCTTAACAACTTTCATAAGCTTTAAATAATGCTGACTGGGTTATTAACCTATTCAATGATGAGATCTCTATGATTTAGAAAAAGCAGAGGAACCAAGATCCATTGGATCATCAAAAAAGCAAGAGAGTTCCAGAAAAACATCTACCTCTGCTTTATTGTGGAGAAGGCAATGGCACCCCACTCCAGTCCTCTTGCCTGGAAAATCCCATGGACGGCCCGGTAGGCTGCAGTCCATGGGGTCGCGAATAGTCGGACACAACTGAGTGACTTCATTTTCACTTTTCACTTTCATGCATTGGAGAAGGAAATGGCAACCCACTCCAGTGTTCTTGCCTGGAGAATCCCCGGGGTGGGGGAGCCTGGTAGGCTGCCATCTATGGGGTCACACAGAGTCGGACACGACTGAAGTGACTTAGCAGCAGCAGCAGCTGCTTTATTGACTATGCTAAAGCCTTTGACTGTGTGGATCGCAACAAGCTGTGGAAAATTCTTCAAGAGATGGGAACACTAGACCATCTGACCTGCCTCCTAAGAAATCTGTATGCATGTCAAGAAACAAGAGTTAGAACCAGACATGAACAACAGACTGGTTCCAAATTGGAAAAGGAGTACATCAAGGCTGTATGTTGTCACCCTGCTTATTTAACTTATATGCAGAGTACATCATGAGAAACACTGGACTGGATGAAACACAAGCGAGAATCAAGATTGCTGGGAGAAATATCAATAACCTCAGATATGCAGATGACAACACCCTTATGGCAGAAAGTGAAGAAGAACTAAAGGGCCTCTTGAAAGTGAAAGAGGAGAGTGAAAAAGTTGGCTTAAAACTCAACACTCATAGAACTAAGATCATGGCATCTGGTCCCATCACTTCATGGCAAATAGATGGAGAAACAGTGGAAACAGTGACAGACTTTCTTTTCTTGGGCTCCAAAATCACTGCAGATGGTGACTGCAGCCATGAAATTAAAAGATGCTTGTTCATTGGAAGTAAAGTTATGATCAACCCAGACAGCATATTAAAAAGCAGAAACATTACTTTGCCAACAAAGGTCTGTCTAGTCAAAGCTATGGTTTTTCCAGTAGTCATGTATGGATGTGAGAGTTGGACTATAAAGAAAGCTGAGCACTGAAGAATGGATGGTTTTGAACTGTGGTGTTGGAGAAAACTCTTGAGAGGCCTTTGGACTGCAAGGAGATCCAATCAGTCCAACCTAAAGGAAATCAGTCCTGAATATTCATTGGCAGGACTGATGCTGAAGCTGAAACTCCAATACTTTGGTCACCTGATGTGAAGAATGGACTCATTTGAAAAATACCCTGATGTTAGGAAAGATTGAAGGTGGGAAAAGAAAGGGATGACAGAGGATGAGATGGTCGGATGGCATCACCGACTCAATGGACATGAGTTTGAGTAAACTGCAGGAGTTGGTGCTGGATCTGGAGTCCTGGCATGCTGCACTCCATGGAGTCGCAGAGAGGTGGACATGACTGAGCAACTGAACTGAACTGATGATGAGAAAGGCAGTGCTACAAAACTGCAAGCCCCTTGACGCCTTACAGCATCTCAGGGAGATATCTGTACTATAATTCAAAGTGAATGCTATATTTTTATACCTGATAAATCCTTTAATGTAATACATTTGATAAGCCATATGAAAAACCAGACTTCTATTTTAAGCAACCCATTCCCTAGTGTTGACAATCTTTTAAAAAACTGGTTTGGGTATGGGAGACTGATGGCTAAACTATTTACTTTTAATTCCACTAATGTTATTAACTACTATTTGTATTTTGCCTGTTTCACAAGATTATTGTTTCTTGTATCACCAAGTGTATGACTGAGCCTCCAATGAAAATAATGTTGACTAGACTTGAAGCAGTTGATCAGAAGTATAGCTCGATATATGATCAATGATTATAATAGTATAACTCTAGATATGGGAAGATGCAACAAAAGGAATACTTTCCTGGACCATAACTAGAAGACATAGCTAGAAGAGGTCTTTGACTATTAAGACTTAGTCCAGAGATAGCACATTGAGTGGCCTATCAACAAAACCCTTCTTCAGAACTGGGAACGAGCCTTCCCAGCAACACAGGACAAAATGGTCATGAAATGCCCCCCAAAGTCGGATTTACGACCACAAGGGGGGCCGTGTCAATTACAAATTAACACTTACCAAGAGCATCATCAAAGACTGAACAACGAAGGCATTTGCCATCTGCCTCTGGAGCCTGAACCCCATGCTGCTGTAGCTGCTGACCTTCAACAATCCCTGAGGGAGTTTAGGGTGGAGTGAGGCACTCTGTGCTCCCAGGAATCTGGTGGGACAGGTCTTTAGATAGTTGGATGTTTTTAGGAACAGATTTTATGATCTCAATCCTTGCATCTTCTCATATCTAGAGAAGCACTAAATCCCTCCATGGTGACTTCAGATCCTCATGACAAACAAAAAACTTTGGTAAAATGAGTACTTCATGGCATTGAACTCCCCCTTCACCAAAACCTTGTATATTGACTTTCCCCCCTCCCCTGCTGCTTTGGAGCAGTCTCTCAGAGCTATCTGAGATGCTGCCTCCTGCAGTCTCATTTTGCTCCAACTAAAACTTAACTCCGGCTTCCCTGGTGGCTCAGAGGTTAAAGCGTCTGCCTGGAATGCAGGAGACCTGGGTTCGATCCCTGGGTTGGGAAGATCCCCTGGAGAAGGAAATGGCAACCCACTCCAGTACACTTGCCTGGAGAATCCCATTAAGGGAGGAGCCTGGTAGGCTATAGTCCATGGGGTCGCAAGGAGTTGGACACGACCGAGTGACTTCCATTTCACTTTCACTTTCAAAACTTAAACTCACTAAAAAAAAAAAAAAAAGAAAAAAAGAGTGCCTTCAAAAACAGGCTTTAAAAAAATAATATTTATAGAGTCACCTGATACACTTGTTAAATATTTAGGTTCCTAATCCTGCTCCCGACTTTACAGTGAGTGTCCAGATCTGCTCATGTTTATAAGCACATCCATTGGTTTTTGTCTCCACTGAAGTTTCCTGGATCCCCAGGAGATTCTTGTGAGAGCCTGGTTAGAGTGGAATCTGTGCCAGGATTTCAGAACAGAAGCCAGTCTTGATTGAAGATGCTTGGAGGCTAGATGCTAATTTTCATACTTTCTGGGAAATTACGACTGGGAGGGTTGTTAGGTACTGGCATGTTGAAATTCAGAGTGTGAAATAAGGGCCTTCTGAATGGATTTTCCTCAGGGAGAACAAGGGCGTGTTCTCTCAACTGCTTGTATAAATTTACTTGGCAGGGTTGACATTTATATGCAGGAGCAACACAAAATGTAAATAAGCTTTTTAATGCTTTCAGTATCATTATATACTTAAATTTATGTTTGGGTTATTGTATCTTTATCATCAATGCTGTTAGCAACATTGGAGTGACAGTTTTAATGCAATGGATAATAACAGGGTTTTAAAACTATCAGAGAGAAGACATTCAGGTCTATAAATCCTGGAAGAAACCAACTAGATCAACTAAATAATAATAAGTCAGCTGTCCAGTTAAGCTAATTTTCAAACTCCACTGACATTTCCAGGAATTCTAAGCTATCTTTTTAAATTTTTAACAAGAATTAGATTTAGTCGCATAGGGCAGATTTCTAGAAGATTTTACTTTAAATTTTATTCCCTCCTCTTCCTACCAATCTGTTCTATTTGCAAGGGAGAAAGAAAAGACTCTGGCTCTCTTAAGAAGGCACATGGGGAATGGTGGTAGGAAAGATAGTGGACAACACCTGGATCAATCCAGAAGCCCTGTTGGCTCAGCAGGTAAAGAATCTGCCTGCAATGCAGGAGATGCTGGAGACACAGGTTCGATCCCTGGGTTGGGAAGACCCACCGGGGGAGGAAACAGCAAACCACTACAGTATGCTTGCCTGGAGAATCCCTAGGCAGAGGAGACTGGTAGGCTATGGCCCATAGGGTCACAAAGAATCAGACATGACTGAGGAAGCATGCATGCCTAGAGAAATCACAGAAGGTATGGAGAAGCTGAGCACGCACGCTCTGGGAAGGGAAGTGCTCAGTGTAGCCCTGAGGTTGCCAGTAGCAGGGGCTCCATGCTTCCTTAAGACAGGGCCATGGGATGCCTAACTCTGGCTGCTCTCCACTCAGCTCTCTGCTTGCCTTCCTGTGGTCTCCTGCCCTACAGCCCTATTACCTGGGATGGGCATTGTGATGGACAGTTCTACGTGGACCACACGGCCCTTCCCTTTTCGGCTCCCTTTCAGGAGCAGGCTAAAGAGATTACACTTAAAGAAGACTGGCTTGCTGAGGAAACTGCTTGCAGAGCAGTCAGCCGTGTCTCTTTGTTGGGAAGTTGTGCTGAAGAGTCATGACTGGCATTGTAACACATCACAGTCCGTTGAGTCCCATCTTTCCCTACTTCATTTCCCACTATTTCCTGACCTTTGCCATGCTAGTCTGATTTTGGACCTCAGATTCTGCTCTCCGGGGAATTCTAGATAGGACCACAATCAAGCCCTAGTCTCTGGCTCCTTTTCATATTCATGAAGATAAATTCTCCCTGAGAGTATTTCTTAGCTTTACCTTCCTACACGTCTGCAAACAGACCTAAGTCAGGTGACCCCGTTATGGATAGTCTTGTCTAGATTTAGACCAGGCAAGAGTTCATTCCTAAGAAGGCTGTGATTCAAAATGAAATACTGGCCATGAAGAGCCCTTAAAACAAGAATGTATAAGATGAGTCAATAACAAAGATGAGAAGAAGTGAAATGTGTAAAATTCCTAAGAGGAGACAGAAAATTTGCCTTAATCTAATTTCTTGCTCAAGGATGGTTTAGATTTTTAATACACTCTATTAGTATAAAGCAGTTTTAATGGTACTGTGAACTTTCTGCTACAATAGAATTTCACTAATTTTAATTAAATTTTTTTAGTATCCTGGGACTTTTGAAATTTTTTATTGGTTATTTATCACTAATAATTTGATAGATAGCATACCCACTGAAAGCATCTTATCTATTTGAATTATGTTTGGAAAATGCAAAAGCAGAGACTCAAGGGGCCCCAGGCTGCCTCAGCTCTGACTCCAGCTGCAGCTGCTGTAGACAGTTCCTGTGCACTATGAACCATCCATCTCAGGATCCCACAGAGCCTCTCCTCTCTCATGCTTCACTATTGCCTCTGGGGTCTCCCTTGGCATACACACATGACCTGGGCCTCAGGAGATTTTTCCAGGAGAAACCCTCCAAGTGTAATTAAGTGCCTCGCATCCTGTCCTTCAGAGGGATGGTTTCTCAGAGGGTGGAAAGGTGGTAACTAGCTCAGTCACACATCTACATCTGGGCTTTCTGTCTTCTCTGTCTCAGTCAGTCTTAATCTTCTCTGCCCCTTGCTGCTGCTTCATAGTATCACCTCCCACCACACACCTCAAAAAAAAAAAAAAAAAAGAAAGAAAGAAAGAAAGAAAAACAAACCTGTAACCATCTTCTTGCCTCACACTCTACATTTGTGGGACCCTAAACTTAGCCTGCTTTTCAGTCCCTAAGTCGTGTCTGACTCTTTGTGACCCCCTGGACTGTAGCCCACCAGGCTTCTCTGTCCATGGGATTTCCCAGGCAAGAATACTGGAGTGGGTTGCCATTTCCTTCTCCAGGGGATCTTCCAGACCCAGGGATCAAACTAGCTTCTCTTGAACTGGCAGGTGGATTCTTTACCATTAGTACCACCTGGAAAGCTTAGACACATTGAAATAAATTGAGGTCAGCAATTTTATGAATTTTTATACAGTTAAGGGAGTTTGAACTTTTCTAAAAAGTAGAATACACATAAAAATGAAAAGTTACCGTTGTGAATCTAGAGTGTGATCTCATTAGTGGGGTGATGTGACAAATTCTTGGAGCCACTGATTGGGCTGAACCAGAAAATTCTAGTGAAATCTTGGAGTTTAATGTCAGTGGTTGAATTGCCGGCAAGTCTTCCCTGATGGTCCCCACAGAGATTTCTCTTCCTTATAGTAAATAGCAGTATTGGCAGGGATGGATCACGGCTGTGTGTTTGCAGCTTTGTGAGTTATAACCAAGAAGAGGAGAAAGTAATTTGGTAGCTATTTATGTGGCTTGAAGGACTTGAACACAGAAAAAAGAGGCTATAGAAAACAAGGTGAATATATTTGACCTTGATTATAGGAAAGAGTGAAAGATGAATGGTAAAGCATGAATTCTGTATAGAAACTGATACTGCAGTTGAAACATGAAAAATGATGTAAAGCAAGAGCATTACGAGACAGATTTAGAGATTTCTTCATTCCTCTGGGCTGAAGTCAATCATTCTTGGTTCTGGGTGCTTCTCAGATACACAAAACCTCCAAGACAGCAGCCATCCACACGATGAAAGGACAGGAACTTAAGCTTCACAAAAATATCAGGTAGGACTATATCAGCCGCACATAATCCAAATCCCACTCCCCCATCCCATCTATTGATGTGTGGCTTTTGTTTCCTTGGCCATGAGATGGCTTCTCCACCTCTAGGCACTGTAACTGCATTTCAGGCAGTAAAAAAAAAAAAAAAAAAAAAGTATGGGAGTGGTAAAGGGAAAAGGTGCATGCCAGCTCAACCTATCCTGTTTTAAATAGGAAAAAAAATTTTTTTTTCTCTTAGGACCACCCAATAGGTATTTACTGAAATCTCATTGCCCAGAACTGAGGACAATAGGAAAGCCTTGTCTGCAAGTTCTAGCTGCACAGCTGAAATTAAACTCGAAGACTTTACTATCAGTTCTGGCTCAATCTGCAGGGAGGTAGGAGGAAGAACGTATCTTTAATTTGGCTCACTGTTGTCCTGTACAGAATCAGAGTTCTGGTAATGAGGAAAAGGGAGAATGCTTATTGGGTGAACAACTTCCCATGCCTGCCACAATGAGAAACCAGTGAAAACCTGAGAAATTTCACCTCAAAAGAGAAGAACAAGAGAACATGATTTTCTCTCTCTCTTTTTAAAAACTCTTAATTTTATTTTGGAATATAACCAATTAACAATGTTGTGATAGTTTAAGGTAGACAGTGAAGGGAATCAGCCATACGTATATATGTATCAATTCTTCCCCAAACTGCCCACCTATCCAGGCTGCCACATAACACTGAGCAGTTTCCTGTGCTGTAGGGACAGCACAGCAAGTAGGACCTTGTTGGTTACCCATTTTAAATACAGCAGTATGTATTACTGCATGTCGACCCCAAACTGCCTAACTATCCCTCCCTCCAGCTTTCCCCCCGGTCACCATGAGTTCATTCTCTAAGTCTGTAAGAGACCATGATATTTCAAAGTACCATGAGCAATCTAAGCTCATGATTCTAATAGATAGCTTTTTTTCCACCAGCTCTCTCTTGCCTGTTTTTTGCTTCTATACTTCCTTTATGCTGCAGTGTCTATCCTTAGTTCTAGAAAAGAAAAACAGAGTAAGATGGAAATGAAAGGAGAATACATGTAAAAATAATTTTGTGAAAGATGCTTGACTAACCCCACTTAGATGGCTCTGTTTTGGGATCTCATTTGTTGTTTGTACTTTTGATCATCCAACAGTAGATTTAGCTATAATTTTTCGAATAGCTGTTATAAGAAATAGATATAACTGTTCCTATTTTGTAGGTTAGAAAATTAAGATTTACAGAGGATGAGTCTCTTGATAACACAAGAGGTACATAGTAAATCTGGGATTTGAAGTAACATCTGAACTATTTCAAACACTCCAGAAGAGCTCATATTACGTCCCTCATGCCCAAAGCTCTGAGTTGGGCATTTTGGACCACTTGAAAGCTGTGACTTTATTACTGTGCCAAATAACATTTCTTTGTTGGTCCTCATATTATATTTCATTATTTAAAAAAATGGAAATTTCTTACCTGTGATATTTATCTAAAAAAATTATTTCCTGTGATAAAACTATAGAGGTGAATAAAGTAACATATTTCTTTCCTTTTGATACAGATTTTATTACCTTTATCTATTAACACTGGTATGGACCAGAAATGTAAAATGCTTTTGCCATGTCAATTGATATAGTCATATTGTTTTTCTTCTTTATCTGATTGAGGTGATAGTTTATGTCGGTTGATTTTTAAATGTTGAACCAATCTTGCATACCTGGAACAAAACCCACTTGGCCATGATACATAATTCTTCTTATACATTGTTGAATTTGATTTGCTAATATTTTATTGAAGATTTTGGTTTCTAAGTTCATGAGAGATATTGGTTTATTAGTTTTCTTTGTTATTAGTTTATCATTATCTTTGTTAGATATTAGTTTATTTAATCTTTGTCTGCTTTAGGTAGCAAGGTAATATTGATCTCATAAAATGAGTTGGGAAGTAATACCTCCTCTTCTGTTTGCAGGAAGACATTGTGTGAAATTCATGTTAATTCTTTAAATGTTTGATAGAATTATTTAGTGAAACCATCTGGACCTGAAGCTTTCTTTTCAGCAGATTTTTAATTATAAATGAAGTTTCTTTGATGGTTATAAGAGTATTCAGATTATCCATTTTATCTTGCTTTAATTTTGTTAGTTTGTGTTTTTTGAGGTGTTGTTCTATTTCTCCTATGCTCTTGAATTTATAATCATAGTTGTTCATAGTATTTCTTCTAATGGCTTCAGAGTCTTCAGTCATAGCTCTTGTTTTAGTTTTGATATCAACAGTTGGTGTCTTTTTCTCATTTTATATTTGTTAGACTTGCTGGAAGTTTATCAATTCTATTCATTTTTTTCAAGAAATCAGTTTTTTCTCTTTATTAGTTTCTTCTCTTGTTTTCTTGCTATCAAGTTCATTGGTATTATTTTTGCTCTTACTATTTCTTTTTCTGTTTTCTTTGAATTTTTTTCTACTTTCTTGAAGTAGTAAATTAGATTATTGATTTTAGATCTGTTTTCTCTTTTAAATTTAACACTTAGGGCTATCAATTTCCTTCTCAGCACTACTTTAGATACATTCCATATATTTTATGTTGTATTTTCATATTTATTCAATTGTATTTATGCTTTTATTTTCTTTGAGGCTTATTCTTTAACATAGGAATTATTTAGAGACATTTTTGTTTAAGATGTAATTGTTTAGAGATTTGTTTTAATTTTCACTTTTGTCAGAGAACATATGCTGTACAATCTGAATTATTTGAAATGCTTTGAGGTTTGTTTCATGGCCCAGGATATGTATTGTCTTGGTGAATAGTCCATGAATACTTAGGAAAACAAAGCTATATTCTGTAGTTGTTGGATGAAGAATATGTCAATTATATTCTGTATATGTCAATTATATCCTGTTGGTTGATTGTATTGTTCAGTTCTTTATCCTTGTGAGTTTTCTGTCTAATATCTCTATCAGTTGGTAGGGATGGGGAAACATTATAAATATGGATTTTATTTCCCTGAATCCTGAATGATAGTTTTTATGGGTATCAAGAAACTGTTAACTGTTAATCATAAGTTAACATTTCTTTTTGTTTAGCACTGGAAAAATATTATGTCACTTCCATCTGGCCTATATGTTTTCCGGTTATAAATCCACTGACATTTAAATTTGTGTTTCTTATAGCTAATGTTCCATTTCTCTCTGGCTGCTTTCCCCAGATTTCTTTAGGTTTATTATATTTGGGGTTTGTCTACCTTTTTAGACCTGTGATTTTAAACATTTAAACAGATTTGGAAAGTTTTATTCATTATTTATTGAACACTTTAGCTCCATTTCTTTACCCCTCTCCTCCTAAGATTCTAGTGACATGAATGTTGGATCTTTCACTATTGTTCCACAGTTTCCTGAGTTGTGATTTACTTTTTTCCAGTCTGGTTTATCTCTGTTGTTCATATTGGGTAAAATCTACTGATATGTTCTCAAGTTCAGCAATTGAATCTTCTGTCATTTCTGCTCTACTCCTGAGACTAGTAGTAGAGAATTTATATTTTTCTGGAGTGATTTTTCTTTTTTGGTTCTATAATTTGGTTCTTTTAAAATAATTTTTTGTTTCTTTTTGAGACTTTTCTCTATGTTCGTTTGTTTCAAAATAATCTGTAATTGCTTACTGAATCATTTTTATAATTGTTGCTTTAAAGTGCTTGTTAGGTAATTCCAACAGCAGATTCACTTCAGTGTTGATGTCAGTGGCTGTCTTTTCACATTAAGGTTATGATTTTCCTGGTTCTCGGTAAGACAGAGATTGTTAAAAATTATGTCTAGGACCTTTCGACTATTATGTTAGAAAACTCTAGATCCTAATTAAAATTTTTATTTTATCTGGCAGTCAGCCTGTTTAGGTTTGCCGTGCAAATCCTGGCCTACTTTTGTGAACTGTAATTCCAGTGAAAATTGGGAGGCTTTGCAGTATCTTTTTTGGTTTATTTCATGCCACTGGGGTTCCACTGGTCCCTGCTGCTTTGCTTGAGTTACAGAAGGAACTTTCCCATTCTCAATAGGCTGAGGGAGCCTCCAGCCCATAAAGATGAAGAGTGCTTCCAAAATCTTATTATTCTAGATCTTCCTTACTGATGCCTTCAGCTGTGTGAAGTCCAGCGATAGGGTGGCGAGTCTCAGGCCCAGCAGAGAGGCGAGTACTCCTCAAACCGGGGCTGCTTGTCCTGTGATTCCCCTTGCAGTTGCCACCCCCACCTTTTTTTTCAGTTTCAACTTAGGCGAATTTCTGTTTTCTTTCTTGGAATCTTTACATTTCACTACCAAAAATCTCTCCCTGGATCTGAGTCTTAATATGATATGTATGAAAATTAGTAATGTATTAATGAGCTATTCAGCATAACTTAGGCATCAACAAGAATCTGAGAGTTTGTTTTTCTGTATTGTAACAAGATTTTGAACCAGAGAGGAACATTCCTTTTAAGACATTATCAAAGACAAGACTTACTACAAATTCTTACAAGGGAGGTATTATAAAATAAACTATAGTTTCAGTGGGCATTTATTAACCGAGGGGTGACAAGCTCTTTTAGCAAGTCAAGTTTGCTGCTGTTGCTAAGTCGTGTCTGACTCTTTCGTGACCCCATGGATTGTAGCCCACCAGGTTCCTCTGTCCATGGAATTTCCCAGGCAAGAATACTGGAGTAGGTTACCATTGCCTTCTCCAGGGGATCTTCCTGATGCAGGGATTGAACCCGGGTCTCTTGCATCTTCTGTACTGGCATGTAGGTTCTTTTCCACTGAGTCACCACAGAAGCCCCAAGTGAGGTTTATTCACATATAGTCAAAGATGTTTCTATTTCAAAGTGTCAGTGGACAAACTATTTTCTCAGCATTGTAAAAAGCAGTTCATTCACATTAGATGAGGATATGAGGTTATGACGGATTATAACAGTGTTGAGCCAGGCTGAAGAGCTTGCTCAGGTTTACATGCATCTATCCATCATACTAAGCCTCTGAGTACTGATTACGTACTAGGCACTGTGTTAAGTGCTTCAGGGAATTCAGAGATAAATGAGATTACAGTCCCTTTATATTTCAGAACTAATCTTTCTAGCTGTATCCTCTGCCACTTCCGATAATGTCTCCATCTGAACCACGGCACACTCACTGCACACTGGCTCCCAGTCTGTCTTTTCACAGCCACAGGCTTTGGCTCAGGCTGTTCTTTCTCTCTGAAAGTCCCTTTCCTTTCCTTTTTTTCACCTAGCAAAAACCCTTTACCCAACTCAAATATAACTGACTCTGGGAAGACTCCTTAACTTCCTTAGGCAGACTGAATCACTGCCATGGAAATGTTCATCTCTCCATATTAGCAGGTATAACATTTTATCATGTTATAATGGATCTGTCTCTCCCTGCTATTCTTTTGCCTTTCCTCAGTGCCTAGTACAGAGGTGACAAATGGAAGACTTTCACTGTATTTAATTCATCCATCCACTCATTCAACAAGTCATTTTTAGGGCCGCCGAGTTTGGTCGCATAGGTTGAACATAACACAATTCTAGGGAGGGCCATTCATGTGAACCACGATGTATACTTCAGTCTGTTGCACAACCACGTGATGAGCCTTATTTACTGAGCACCAGTAGTGTATCAGGTGCTGTGAAAAAACGCACACAGCAGTGAAAAAAACGCACAAAATGCATCCCGAATGAATGATTTGGCCATTGTTTTATTCCTGGGGCTCCAAAAAACCTTTTTCCATTTTTGGTAATATTCTGAACATATGGTACTTAGACTGTGATCATTTGTGTAAGCTATTAAAAGTCTTTGTTCTGGCTTGAAATTGTATCAGTTCAGTGTGAAATATTATCTCATGCAGCTCAGGGAATTTTTATCACATAAATGATGATGACTTGTGTCTCCTAAAATGAAAATGGGGTTAATGATTTGTTTCCTCTACTACATGTAGGTTTTTCCCTATTTCATATTTCTTAAAAGTCATTCATTGCTTTATAGAAGCCTGCAGAGTAAACTGATAAAAATAACAAATATGGTAGATCAGAACCTACAGAATGCATTGTCTGTTCCTCCAGTGTATATTGCAAGAACTGCCCAATTACATTTCAAACTTATTGTCATTCATTATTTTGAATATGAAATTAAAACTAATTATTAGTCTAACAAAAGAACCATAAGTGATCACAAATATACATTTACCTACATGATTTGTGTTCTTAAAAATAATCCTTTGCACTAAATAATACACATATATACAAAACCTCTTGTGATTCTGTTTCAAGATCAGTAATTCCTTTCTAATTCAAACTACAGTCTTAGACTTTCCTTTGATTTAATTTTATTGATTTCATTTTCTTTGACAGCAACACATTTGAAAGAAAAAGGCTTTTCCACAAGGCATAGAATAGGAAACAGGCTTAAAGTGTAATTGGAGAAATGAAAGTGCGTCTTTTAACTTTTGTCTTTGCATCTCATTTAGGGACTGTTTAGCTTTGTAGAATCTGAAGCTTATACAATTAAAGACATTGTCTTTAATGAAAATAATACAAAATTAGATATAACATGAATATTTCAGCATGAGATAAGAAATCAAAACAAAAGCTGACAAATACCACTGCTAAAACACTAGATTAAAACTCTAAAATGTTTGCTTCTCAACATTTCTGTATAATGTTTTGACATTCTTTTGGTCACCATTTTATAGTCATTTTTATGACAATGCTCTGTAAACTCTGTATCATTTTCTTCAGAGACAATAGAAGTATAATTCAATCTTTTCTTTACAGGGTTGATCAAATCTTGCTTTTTAAATTATTGCTAGTTAAGATCCATAGATCTGCAACTTTTCACACAGACATACTTTTTGTTGAACTGCTACAGGTTTATGCCTTGCAAACAAAGGAATTCTGAACAATTGTGTATCCTACAATTTCCATCAAAAAAGAAACACAAGTCTTGTATATCTGTGCTTCATTCCTAATGAGAGAGAGCTTCCACTGTGTATTGGTATTAAGGGTGCTTTGCTGACAATTTCCCACATGTGATCATTGGAAGAATTTTCCATAGGTGAACTTCAGTGCTTGGTTCTGCTCCTGATAGTATGAGGAGGGAATACTATTTTTCCCATATGATCTCACTCCTCACTTCTGTCAGATGATGCCAGGTAAAGGAGCAGGATAGAAGGTTCCTGAAAGCTGTGACTCCTCTCTCTGTGCATGGAAGTGATTAGAATCACATGAATATATCCCACCACATGCAAACTAAATGCACCCCAACTCAACTTCCCCACGGCTGGATCCCAAATTGCCCATGGTCATTAGACAAGAGGATAGTTTTCCTCCACCCTCTTAAGGTCCCTGCTTGTATCTGCAAATTAAACTGATAAAGACAGGTTAATAGAATAAAAACCTAAAATTTTGTTTAATATAAGTTTTATGTGAAGCAGGAACCTTCATAAGGAAATGAAGACCCTAAGATGTGAGTATTTAACGCTAGGTTCCATGAAGAGTGGACATGGGAGAATATGGCAGTTAACTAATGGGAAGTAATTGTATTAGACTGGGGGAAGTTTAGCAAGGCCTGCTTGTTAGCGTTCTTTTTCATGTTCCTTTGTTATTTTAGAGATTAAGATATTCCTTTGCTCAAGGTAGAGGGAGGTTACCTCTCACTTGAGGGTTTTATGACTTGGTTTAGGGAAGAAGGAGAGGGTGGGGTGAGAATAACCGCCCTGCTTCTTCCATTTGCTCAGACGCCTACAACTTACAATATTCAATATGCCAAGGTGCTGTATTTTGGAGTAGTATATCCTGAGCCCCATCATCACCTCAATCCCATATGACACAATGGGAAGTAAGACCCCAAAACTAGTCAGAGTAGAAAGGGGCAGTGATCTTAAGTAAATGCAGTTCAAATATCAATGCTGTGCAGAGTTTACAGAAGCGTGTAGCCCTGTGCTTCGTTGCTCAGTCATGTCTGACTCATTGCAGTCCCATAGACTGTATAGCCTGCCCAGCTCATGACTGAACAAAAATGTTGAGAGGATCCCTCCCAGAGTCTTGAAGATACCTAGGCAAATGTAGGACCCTGGACTTTTAGCGTCATTCGTTTCAGAGTAAAACTCTGTTGTTCTCATGGCTTCCTCAAGGGAAATGACACATAAGATCCACATAGAAATCTAGACAGATGGCCCCTGCTGTGTGGTCCTGAAGTCCTTAGATTATATCCTTTTGTTTAATGTCCAGATAAAATGACTTGAGTTCAAATATTGCTGTGCCCTGATACACTTTCCAAGGATCCTGGGATTCCCAAGAAGGAATGGATGCTTTCTGTCTCCTCATGATTATCAAGTCTTGTTTCAAATTCCTCCTAGTTTAATTTAAATTTTGATAACCTTCCACCATCTTGCTACTGCTGTCTGAGCCAGTTGTGGATACAACTTCATTCATTTCGTTCCTTAACAATAACAACAGCAACAACAACAAAAGCACTAGTACCACAGTAAAGGGATATGGGAACTGCTTTGTCTTGCAGAGAAGAATGAATCGATGAAGAACTTTTTTATGCAGAGAGGAAAACTGTTACCAAACTCAGGGCTGGCTGCTTATTACTCAAAACCTGAGAAAAGACAAATGTTGATAGAAAGGAAAGTTGCTTGTAAAATTCTGAATTCAAACAGTTAGAGAGCCATGGAGCTAGGAATCAAGCATTAAGTTATGACCCTCTTGATGGTAAGTAAGAGAAATAAACCTAAACTGACTCTAACAAAAGAAAGGATACAAAGCTCTCTGATGTTACCTGTTGATAGGCATGAGACTGGACCTCAGGAAGGGATTCACTCTTTACCTCTTGGGTCCTCATTTCTTCTCCTTCCTGGGTGTCTGCTTTGTTGCCTCTTTCTCTTCAGTGGTGCATGGCACCTTGTCTTAGAACTGGCAAAGTAGTATCAGGGTATGGTGGCTAATATGGAAGTCAGATAGGAGCTTTGCCATAACTTATCAAGGGTTCTTGAGCTAGTCGCTGAGGCTGTACTTACAGTAGTCCTCTTAATTGGCTGGGCCTGTGGTAATAGTAAGTCAGGATGGATTTCAATAATTGTTTCCATAATTAAACAGCCTCCATAATTTCCCTCATACACATATTTCTTTTCTGAGATATATGCCAGGAAAACCTTCTGAGTTTATCTCCAGCATAACTGTTGTGCTACCCTGATTCATCCTGGAAAAACACATTCACTTGAGCATGCAAACATTTGATAATTTATACATTACTTATCCCAGGATTTTTTGCCTTATTTAAATGAATAACTTGAGACTGATTCCCAACTTCAAGATGAAATTTCAGGCACTGAAGGGAAGGATGAGACAATGCAGACGTTTGGGGACAACACTAACCTAGCCAACATTCTTCAAATTATTCCTTACTGCTATTATCCCACTTTGGACATTCCTGAGGATGTCATTCGCTTGAATAGAGAATATTATTTAATTTAAATGTCTAGATAATTGCCCTGCTTTCTACATTACTCAGGGTAGACAAGGTTATGCTATGCAAGAAACACTCCCCCAAATGCCATGTGCTTAAAATAACAAAGTTTTATCTCTTATTCATGTAATATATTTATCTCAGGGCAGCAGAGAGACTCTGGTTGATTCAATTACTCCAGTCCTCCAGACTCCACCATATCCAACAGTCCTAGTTGCCATGCCAGAGTAGAGTACTCTGGAGAATTGCATATTAATACTTAAAATACTCCACATCACTCATAGTGAGTCTGCTCCTCTGACTGTACTATAACTGATACAAAGGCACTTTCTCTTTCTTTTTATTTCTCTTATAGAAACCTACATTATGCACACTGAGAGATAAATGACTAATAATTTAAATGTTAACTCCTTCCAAACTGATATTTTAACAATAGGTTAAGTGTATAATTTATACAATTCACTTAATGAAGGATCTATGAGTACAAGAAGATTTTCCTAACCCTAATTCTGCCCAAGATTACAGAGATCTTGGTCAGGATGCTTAACATCTTTGGACTTGGGACCTAGTTCTGTCATAGATAAGATGAGAATAACAGTGTGTTGGAAAAACACTGTTTGGGAGATGGAAAACCTAACTTCTAGTCCCACCTCCGTCACCAAGTGGTTGTGAAGCGCTGGGCAGGCCATTTAACTTCTATGAGCTTCTGCATCTCCATTTAAAAAATATGGAAGTTGGCTCTTGGTCACCAAATTGGTGTACATGTATCTCTGAAAATGTACAAAGACTTTTTAAGGGTATATGGGCTCTGTGTTTTTAAGGGGATCATTTTGCTTATTCCCAAATTCCATTCATATACTTTCCCAGCCTTTTGTAGGCTGTAGTTTTCTACTTCTTGGGTAACTGGCTTTCTCTCTCTCTTTTTACAAAAAGTCTGTCCTCCTGTGTGGTGTGTGCTCAGTTGTGTCCAGCTCTTTTACGAACCCATGGACTGTAGCTTGTCAGCCTCCTTTGTTCATGGGATTATCCAGCAAAACTATTGGAGTGGGTTGCCATTTCCTTCTCCAGGGGACCTTCCCCACCCAGAATCGAACCCAGGTCTCCTGTGGCTCCTGCACTGACAGGCGCTTCATCACTGAGCCACCTGAGAAGCCCTCATCTATTCTAAATCCTACTTTAATATATTGCCCTTGGAAGTAAAGACATCTAGGACCCTAAACAAAGGATCATTTTGGATACTGGTGTTTGGAGAAGCCTCCTCTATTGACTTATAAACATATGACAAGGCATTCTCATTTTGCTGACCTTAAAGTTTTTCTGAAAATGGTAAAAAGTTACCTTGGAATTAGGATGTTTTGGTCCTTGTTGGGAGGTTCTGAAATTAAATGTACTGTAGTACATAGAATATGGGTAGAGTATTGACAAACATTTAGCAAGCCCATCTCTACCATCCCCTGTCAGAAAACGCGGTTCTTTTGACAGTGAATTCTAGGATGATTTATTTTAATTTTTTCTTATCTTGCCTGATCTCATATCTTATAATTATATGCAAGCAATTTTGTTTCAGGTTTTCTCTATACTCATCTCTTTTTTATTAGCTGAAAAGAAAAGTAACTTCAAATAGTCAAAATGGAACAAATTAATGATGTTCTACCTCTAATTTCAACTGTAAGGTTTAATGGATTATTAGACTTTTCAAATTATACTGGATAAAACCACAGATTCAAATTATAGATGATTTCTTTTAATAAAAGTGTGAGGTTTTCAATGAGGTACCTAAAACCTATATTATCAAATCATATCACGAAGTATTCATACTCATACTTATTACAATCCTTTTGTTACTTTATAAAATGTTATATTTTTATTTCCTATTAACACAAAATATTTTTAGAACTGATTACATCTTAGTAATACGTATCTTGCTTGTTCATTTAATATGTAAGTAACATTTTATCATTTGTATCTAAAAAATTAATGGAGTGATTTCTGAATTATTTCTAAAAACCAAACTCATGCAGACACATTTACTGAGGAAAATCCAAGTCTTTTATCTTACAGCTTGCTTCACAATAACTTATAATTTTAGCTATACAGCCTCTGCATGAAAATAAATCAATGGAAAATTAATATTACTTTAAGGACCTCCTGTTTTCAGTTCAACATGTAAAGTGCTTGGAAGTTCTTACAATAAGAAGAAAGCTGAAGAAAATAAAAACCAACAACTCTTCTTAGATCCATCAGAGAATTGAAGTCCGAGGCAAACTATTGGCCCTCAAACTGGGCAAACAGGCAGGTGCATAAAACCACAGCTTACAGGCAGCAAAAGCTGGGGGCAATGGCTATCATTCGGGACCAGTGATTGTAGTAACACTTTAGACTGGAATTGATGACCTGCTTGAGGCTCAGTGTGGACTGACTTCACAGTTACTCCACACTGAGGGATCCAAGCTTTTTTTGAGCTTTACACCCAGAAGCCTTGGTTCTCACAGTGAGGACTCAGCAGGAGGAGGGGAAATACATTTTGAAAATACATCCAGAGCTCTCCACAGCCAGGCCTGCCATCAAAGGAAATTATTTAATCAGAATGTAATGGACTGGGTTTTCACCAAAGCCTAACCCACTTGAGGAAAAGGAAATGTCCAACTCAGGTTCATTAAATGACAACTTAACACCATATCAGCAGGGCTTCAACATAGTAATAGAGGGTTACAGCTAAAAGAACTGCAAGCCTCAGATGCTATTTAATGAATCTCTGGGGCATAAAAAGACAATGAAAGAAATAAAAGCAAAGACTCTAGAGGAAATTTTAGCCTCTGACACACAGCTATAACAAACAATAAAGACTGCCTAACCCCTAGCCAGAGAAACATAAAACCTCATGCTAAAGCCCTAGCTACCTCAGCTCCTTTACCCAGTATATCATGTCTGGCTATCAAGAGAAAATTACAAAGCATACCAATAGGAAAGGAAAACACAACTTGAAGAGATGGAGCAATCATCAGAAACAGATATGACAAGGATGTTGAATTATCAGACAAGGAATTTAAAATAACTGCGATTAATATGCTAAAGAATGTAATGGATAAAGTAGGTAGCATGCAAGAACAGATGGGCAATGTAAGCAGAAAATGAAAATTCTAAGAAAGAACTAAAGACAAATGGTATATATAAAAGCCACTGTAACAGATATGAAGAATGCCTTTGATGGGCTTATTAGTGGACTAGACATCACTAAGGGAAATACCTCTGAGACTGAGACTATCACAGTAGAAACTTCCCAAACTGAAGATCAAAGAGAAAACAGTAAGAAAAGCAGAGCAGAATAGCCAAGAACTGGGGGACAACAGCATTAGGTTTAACATATATACAATAGGAGTACTAGAAGGAAAATGAGGAGAAAGGAATGAAAAGCATATTTGAAATAATAGCAGCTGAGAACTTTCTAAATTTAAAGACAGGTACCTACCAACAGATCCAAGAAGCTCAGAGAAAAAGAAACATGATAAATGTATATATATATATAAATTGACACCCAACCATGTCATATTCAAGCTTCATAAAATTAAAAACAAAGATAAAATCCTGGAAGAAGCCAGAGAAGGCAAAAATAAAAATATCTTACTTACAGAGGGACAAGGAGAAAATTACATTAGGCTTTTTTCAGAGACCATGCAAGTAAAAGGAGAATAGAGTTAAATATTTACAGTGTCGAAAGGATATTATTTGTACAAAAACTTAAACTTTCTTGAATACTTTTTCTATTTTAAAAGGTTCTATGATACACTGTTCCTTCAGTGGCCTCCAGTAAATCATGCTTCCCAATATTCTGACTGGTTTATACTCTTTCCTTTTCCATGTTGACTGTGGGCTTGGCTATTGGTTTAAGTGGTGGTTTTTAAGTAGTATTTAGTTCTCTTTTTTAATTGAAACATAGTGGACATACAATATTACATTGGTTTCAGCTGTAAAACTGTGGCCTTCTGGGGGGCTTCCCTGGTGGCTCAGATGGTAAGGAATCTGCCTGGAATGTAGGAGACCTAGGTTTGATCCCTGGATTGGGAAGATGCCTTGGAGAAGGGAATAGCTATCCACTCCAGTATTCTTGCCTGGAGAATTCCATAAACAAAGGAGTGTGGTGGGCTACAGTCCACGTGGTTGCAAAGAGTTGAACCTGACTGAGCGACTAACACACACTACTATTATGTTAGTTTCAGGAGTACTACACAATAATTTTACATTTGTGTACATTATGAAATGATCAGCACCATAAGTCAAGTTACCATCTGTCCCCACACAAAGTTACGACAATATTATTTGACCATATTCCTTATGCTATTTATTACAATCCCATGACTTATTTATTATGTAACTGGAGATTTGTTCCTCTTAATCCTCTTCATCTGTTTGGTCCACCCTCGCTTCCCCCTGCTGGCTCAGTGGTAAAGAATCCGTCTGCCAATGCAGGAGACATGAGTTCAATTCCTGGGCCAGGGAAGATCCCCTGGAGAAGGAAATAGCAACCCACTCCAGTATTCTTGGAGAAGGCAGTGGCACCCCACTCCAGTACTCTTGCCTGGAAAATCCCATGGACGGAAGAGCCTGGTGGGCTGCAGTCCATGGGGTCGATAAGAGTTGGACACAACTGAGCGACTTCACTTTCACTTTTCACTTTCATGCATTGGAGAAGGAAATGGCAACCTACTCCAGTGTTCTTGCTTGGAGAATCCCAGGGATGGGGGAGCCTGGTGGGCTGCCGTCTATGGGGTTGCACAGAGTCGGACATGACTAAAGTAACTTAGCAGCAGCAGCAGCCAGTATTCTTGCCTAGGAAACCCATTGGACAGAGGAGTCTTATAGGCTACAGTCCATAGGGTCACAAAAGAATCAGACACAACTTAGTGATAAAACAAGGCCACGAGGAGAAGGCCCTTCCCCCTACCTCCTGGTGACTACTCATTTGGTTGCTGTACCTATGAGTCTCTTTTCATTTTGCTTTATTTTGCTGTTTTGTTTTTTAGTTTCCACATTTCAGTGGGACAACTTGGTATTTATCTTTCTCTGTCTGACTTATGCACTTCACATAATAGTTTCCAGTTCCATCCATATTGTTACAAATGGCAAGACTTAATTTTTGTGGCTATTTTTTCACTGTGTGTGTATACCACATCTTCATTTGTTCATCTGTTGATGGACACTTGGTTGCTTCTGTACCTTAACTATTGTAAATAATGCTGCTATGAACACTGGAGTGCATAGGTCTTTTCAAATAAGTGTTTTTGTATTCTTTGGGTAAATTCCAAGAAGTGAAGTTGTTAGATGATATAGCAGTTCTATTTTTAATTTTTGAGGAAACCTCATACATTTTCCATAGTGGCTGTATCGATTTACAATTCCACCAACAATGCTTGAGGGTTCCTTTTTCTTCACATCTTCACCAACAATTGTTATTTGTTGTCTTTTGGATAATAACCATTTTTACAAGTATGAGGTGATATCTCACTGTGGTATTGATTAGCGATCAATTGATTTCCCTATCAATCAAAAGACGATTGAGCATCTTCTCATGTCTTATGATATCTGTATGTCTTCTTTGGAAAAATATATTTTCCTCTGTTCATTTTCTAATGAGGCTTTTTGTTTTTTGAAGTTGAGTTGTATGAGTTCTTTTTGTATTTTAGGTATTAACTCTTTATCAGATATATCATTTGCAAATATCTTGTCTCATTCAGTAGGCTTTTTTATTTTACTAATAGTTTTCTTTATGTACTAAAGCCTTTTAGTTTGATGTAGTTCCATTTGTTTATATTTGCTGTTGTTTCCCTTGCCTGAGGAGATATACTCAAAAAAATATTGCTAGACCTCTGTCAAAGAGATTTCTGCCTGTTTTTTTCTAGAATTTTTATAGTTTCAGATATTACACTTAAGTATTTGATCCATTTTTAGTTTAATTTACATATGGTGTGAGAAAGTAATCCAGGGGACTATTTTCCATATAATAGTCCAGTTTTTCCCCCACCATTCATTGCAAAGGTTGTCTTTTCCCTATAGTATATTCTTCCCTCCCTTGGTTTGTCATACACTGTCTTTGTAATGTTGAGGTATGTTCCCTCTCCACCCACTCTGCTGAGAACTTTTTTGTAAATGGATGTTGAAGTTTTTTAAAACCTTTTTCTATACCTATTGTGATGATCATATGATTTTTATCCTTGTTTGTTAATGTGGTGTATTACATTAATTGATCTACTGATATTGGACCACTCTTGTATCCCTGGGGAAAATCCCAAAACATCATAGTGAATTATCCTTTTCATATATTGTCGAATTCAGTCTGCTAATATTTTGCTGAGGATTTTTGCATCTGAGTTCATTGGTGATATTGGCTTGTAATTTTCTTTTTGTGTGTAGTGTCTTTGTCTGATCTTGATATCAGAGTAATGCTTGCTTGTAGAATGAATTTCAAAGCACTCCTCCTCTTTCAATATTTTGGGATAGTTTGAGAATAATAGGATAAGTTCTAGGAATTTATCAGTTTCTCCTAGGTTGTCCTTTCTACTGGCATAAAAACTGTTCCTGGTAATCTCTTTTGATCCTTTGTATTTCTGTGCTGTTTGTAGTATTATCTCCTTTTTTGTTCCTAATTTTATTTTATCTTTGTTTTTTTTGTTTTTTAATTTTTATTTATTTTTTTTATTTTACTTTACAATTCTGTATTGGTTTTGCCATACATTGACATGGATCTTTATTTGGGCCCTCTCTCCTTTTTTCTTGATGAGTCTGGCTAGAGGTTTATCAATTTTATCTTTTCAAAGAACCAGATCCTACTTTAATTGAGCTTATCTATTTTTGGTCTCTATTTCATATATTTCTGGTTTATTCTTCATTATTTCTTTCCTTCTACTTATTTTGGGTTTTGTTTGTTTTTCTTTTTCTGCTTCCTTTAGGTGTAAGGTTAGGTGGTTTATTTGAGATTTTCCTTGTTTCTTGAGGTAGGCTTGTATGGCTCTAGACTTTGCTCTTAGGACTGCTTTTGCTGCACCCCATATATTTTGGATGGTTGTGTTTTCATTCTCACTTGTCTTCAGATATTTTTTTTAATTTCGCCTTTAACTACTTTGGTGAGTGACCCACTGGTTCTTTAGCAGCATGTTGTTTAGATTCCATGTGTTTGGTGTTTTGTAGGGTTTTTTTTTTTTCCCCCTTGTAGTTGGTTTCTAGTCTCATCTTCCTGGTGTAGGACTCCCAGTCTGGGGAGCACAGCATGGGATTTGGACCCCTTTTGTCCTTGGTAGAAGCTCTGCGGTTGTGATTATCTTCCTGCCTGTGGGTCACCACCTGAGAGTCAGGGTCTTGACTGTACTGCAACTCTGCCTTTCCTCCCTGTGTCACTGTGGTTACTTCTTTATATATTTTTGTTGTAGAAGTCTTTCCTGCAGGTCTTCCAGTCATTCTCGTATGTAGTTGCTCTGTAAATATTGTAATTTTGGTGTGCCCATGGTAAGGGTGAGCTCAGGGTCTTCCTGCTCCACTGCTTCGGCCACACTAGCCAAGGAGCGCTTAGTTTTTAGTGGTCAGTTTCAGCCAATGAGACATTAGTGAGAATGATACAAGTCTTGATAAGTGCTTGTACCCTGGGGCTTGTCTTCTTGAAGCTTCTTTTGGGGACAGCTTTGCTATAAGAAGTCCAAGCAGACACATAGAGAGGCTTCTGTTAAGAGCTGGGGTTCCTGGCCAACAGCCACATCTAACCTCCCAACCTTTGATGAGTACCAACCGCTGGTCATGTGAGGAAGGTCATTTTGAACATTTTAGCTATCCTAGTATCTCATGGGAAGCAGAAGAACTATCTAGTTAACCCACAGAATCATGAAAAAGATAAAGTGTTGCCATTTAAATCCATTAAGTTTTAAGGTGGTTTCATATGCAATCACTGGATAACCCAAATGAGTACTTTCTATAATTTATTTCTTAGTAGATTTTATAATATTCATTGATGCATATATTAAAGTCAAACTTTTTCTGACTTTCTCTGAATTTTTTTCTCAGTCTGATTTGACTAACTGCATTGACCATGAAGAATATCTTGCCTCTACATTTTTTAAAATGTATAATTAATGAGCATTTCATAAGTCTCAGAAAAGTCTTCTTGGTAATCTTCCCAGAAACTGAGAAAATGAATGACTCAAATCATCGAGTAACAAGATCTTTTTGAAAGTCAGGTGGCTCCTAATTCTTTGCTTTCAAGAAAACTGAAGGAGGATAGGATTAAATTGTTTCTGCGGAGTGGATCATTTTGTGATTTTTAGTATTTAACTGAAAAGGAATTTACTTACTTGAATAACATTGGTACAAAAAAAACAGATATGAACAAGATTCCTCAAATTATTTATTTATAAAACAAAATTAAAAATAGTGAATCTTGAGTTCTGTGTTATTCTACCAATAACTGGTATCCATTTATGGACATAGAAGCTAAGTGGGAAAAAATATAGTCTTATTTTGCTCATTAAATAACTCATTTCTGGAAATTTTTACTTTCTTTTGACCTATTATATAATAGCAATAATTTTAATGATAGCTGAATCTGAAAGAATGTTTCAACATTTAGAGAGCTTTTTCTGTCACAGAAAAATATCATTTCAATTTATTAGCATATTTTGGAAAGAACTACAAATGATCAATTAAATATTTTAATCCTAAAAGCATGATACTTAAATAAGAATTTCTGTGGGAAAATGAAATATAAACACATTTAAAAAAAAAAAAACAAGAAAAACATACACTATTTCAAAGTAATGTAAAATGTGTTCATGCATTTTTAACATGTTCTGTAAATGTTTGCAAAATGGAATTGATCTCTTATTGTTAACATAGTCATGCTGATTCACTTGTCCTCAAAGACATGCAGAACAGTCTCACCAACTGGCGAAAACTCAGAATACTGAGATGTAAAAGACCATTCCAGGACTTTCTCTTCATCCATAACAGTTATTACAAGTCCACACACATTGTGCTGCATGTTCTATAAAGCAAGAAATGTAGATTTCATGTAAAGTTAGGGGCTTCCCTGGTGGCTCAGAGGTTAAAGTGTCTGCCTGCAATGCGGGAGACCTGGGTCCGATCCCTGGGTCGGGAAGATCCCCTGGAGAAGGAAATGGCACCCCACTCCAGTATTCTTGCCTGGAAAATCCCATGGACAGAGGAGCCTGGCGGGCTACAGTCTATGGGGTCGCAAGGAGTCAGACACGACTGAGCGACTTCACTTTTCACTTTAGTAACATGATTATATGACAGCTACACACAGTCTGGGAGAAGGCGATGGCAACCCACTCCAGTACGTTTACCTGGAAAATCCCACGGACGGAGGAGCCTGGTAGGCTGCAGTCCCTGGGGTCGCTAAGAGTCAGGCTCGACTGAGCAACTTCACTTTCACTTTTCACTTTCATGCATTGGAGAAGGAAATGGCAACCAACCCACTCCAGTGTTCTTGCCTGGAGAACCCCAGGGACGGGGGAGCCTGGTGGGCTGCTGTCTATGGGGTCGCACAGAGTCGGACATGACTGAAGCGACTTAGCAGCACGCAGAGTTTATGTATGTGCTTAATCACTCAGTCATATCTGATTCTTTGTGACCCCGTGGAGTGTAACCTGCCAGGCACCTCTGTCCATGGGGATTCTTCAGGCAAAAATACTGGAGTGGGTTGCCATACCCTCCTCTAGAGGATCTTCCCAATCTGGGGATCAAGCCCAGGTCTCCAGCACTGCAGGTGGATTCTTTACCATCTGAGCCATGAGGGAAGCTCAAGAATACTGGAGTGGGTAATCTATCCCTTCTCCAGGGGATCTACCCTACCCAGGATCAAACCAGGGTCTCCTGCATTGCAGATGGATTCTTTACCAGCTAAGCTACAAGGGAAGCCCATTCCACACACAACTTGGAATATAAAATAAAATGGAACTTGTAGTTTTAAGACTTTGCTGCTTGAGCCACTAATAAAGCTAACTGGTTGGGATAGCTGGCAGGCAATCTAGTAAACAAGGCCATTTATTAACACTGGAGAACCATCCGCAAATTCTTATACTCTGTCAGCTGCCCAGTAATCAATAAGAACAGACTTCATTATAGGATGCAAAAGTTAAAATCAGGCTTTTAAAGTATCAGTTGAGCTGTTTTGCAGTTTTCAAGTCTCAAAGATTTATTTACTTTATATCCTCCTGAAAATCTCTTCCATTCTTTCCCTACTTCCTATGCCCACAGCTATTGTTATAGGAGAATATTACAGTAATCAGTCAATATCTGATTAAAAGTGTGCAACTCTTTCATTATCTCCATGAGGTGATTGAATTCCTTTTGCCTGAGCTGTAATGATCTTTTACGTTGTTGCAGTGCATGTAGATTCCAGTGTTATTTGTTTAGTGTGAGTGAGCAAATTTTCTATGTCTTTTGTATCAGAATGTGGAGAAGAGACTGCTCATACTCGCCAGGAATTTAATTACTATTGAATAACTACTGGTCACTTCATCTCTGGGCTTAATGTTTGATGTTTTCTGACCCACCCCACCCCCAACCCCGCTACTCCAACACACATACAACCTATTTGTTTCTGTACTTGATTTTGCAGAATATCACTCATCAACCATTTCTGTACACTTGATAGCTAGTGTTTTCTTTTCCAAAAAGTTTTTGGAAGATCATACTGTTGGATAAGCAGGAAAGAAAAATACTTGTGTTGTGTGGGAGTGATACATACCTATCTCACTGCAAGGTTGACTTTCAATTATCAGTGGTAAAGGAGATGTAAATAACAAGAAAATTGAAAATGTCAAATAATAGTTTCTCATTGAAAACCAATAGATTATATTAGATTATATTAGTATCTCTTCTTTACCCAGCTTTTTAGCAGAATGAATAAGTAATATATTCACCTCATTACCTTCTGTATACCCTCTGGTAGACAAGCATATAATCAGTTAGTGAAGATAGTCAGAAATAAAATAGGCAGAGAAGACTGACAAATACAGACATGCATAATTTGCCTCTGAATAATCTTGATTAATGATAAATCAAAGCTTTTAACATAAACGCAAAGAAGCCACTTTGCAGCATTGTCTCTTTTGCATAATATAGAAAAAAAATAGAAATCAGATACAAAGACAAGATACTTTCTATTCTTTTTCTTGGAACTTGATGAATATCCTTAATTTTTGATGTCAGGAATAATTTTAGAAGTCTGATGGAAGTTATGGACTCTTCTGAGAAAAATGCACAATGATAGGAACACTAGAGGAACGGCACAGGGATATAAGAGTATGCTTGATGCTCCCTGGAGTTATGTGGTGCTGACATACATATGGTTACTATCCTTGGGACTCCAGATTAGCGAGTCCTGCTATGCTTGCTCTCTGCTGTGATCTTTGGCAGAATTCAGTTGGAAATCAAGTAAGCAAGTTTCTATTTTCATCTAGGCCAATGAGTTTCCTAAGGGGAAGCTGGGGCTTCCCAGGTGGCGCTAGTGGTAAAGAACCCGTCTGCAATTGCAGGAGATGTAAGAGACATGGGTTCAGTCCCTGGGTCGGGAAGATCTCCTGCAGGAGGGCACAGTAACCCACTCCAGTATTCTTGCCTGGAGAAGCTCTTGGACAGAGGAGCCTGGTGGGCTACAGTCCATAGCATCGCAACGAGTCAGACAGGACTGAAGTGACTTCTCACACACGCACATATCTGCTGAAAGTGAAAGTGAAGTCACTCAGTCATGCCCGACTCTTTGCGTCCCTGTGGACTGTAGCCCGCCAGGCTCCTCTGTCCGTGGGATTCTCCAGGCAAGAATACTGGAGTGGGTTCCTACTCCTACGGAAAGGTGGGGACTGGAAGCCTGCCTAAATCAGTAGAGGGGTAGTATTTCCAGGTGGCACTAACAGGAAAAGCTCAGGGGCTTTGCTCAGAATGTCACACTTACTTACAGAAACAACAGTATACTTACAGAAGAGGGGCAAATCAGTTTAAAGAATGCCATTGCCAGGGATGACCATTCCAATCAAAATAAATCCCTTGTGCCTTGCTGTGGCTTTAATCTGACTTTGTCTTCCACAGCTGGCTTTATTGAATGTTCTAAACTTTTCTGCACATGAAATATTTTGAAAATGTAATTCAATTGCCAGTAGCACATGAATGAAATGAAATAAGGAAATGGCTCTTCAATGAGTTTTGGCTTTTTCTTTTTCTGGATTAGATGAGCAGCTGTTGGGCTGTAAGGCTACCAAAATGGCAATTTGAGCCAAATAAAACTCAATCAAATTGGACTGTTAATGCCAGTCAGACTTAGAATACTTGAGAGGAGTTTAGGAACAATGTGAGCACTCTAAAGGAGCTATTTCCTCTAAATGGATCATTTCTTCTCTCTTACTTCTCAGCTAGCCCAATTTGCTCACATTTTCACATCTTGGAAATGACTTATTCTGTGCTTTGATGTATAAGTGCAAGTAGTACTAAAAGTTATGTTTCTTTTAAGATTGTTGATGTGGGGATGGAGGAATGATTAAGTATACTCAGTCCAATCTTTACGTTCTTCCATTTAAGAAAATCTTTTGAAAGACTGCTATATAATCAAGAGGATGTGCCTTGTGGCTCAGATGGTAAAGAATCTGCCTGAAATACAGGAGACCCAGGTTCAGTCCCTGGGTCAGGAAGATCCTCTGGAAAAAGGAATTGCAATCCACTCCAGTATTCTTGCCTGGAGAATCCCATGGACAGAGGAGCCCGGCAGGCTACAGTCCATAGGGTCACAAAGAGTCGAACACAACTGAGTGACTGACACTTTTACTTTTCACTATAAAAACAAGATACCCTGCTTGATCTGAGTTCTCATTTTTATTTAGAACTTCAGAATTACCTGTTGAGGTAAATGAGTTATTTTACAATGCACGAGGCTTTGCAAAGTGACTTATAGGTAGGATGAAGATGGTCTGGAACACAGGCCTCTTGGAGCTTGCTGCAGTGCATCTGCCCATATGGCATGGACCTTCTTCAATTTTCAGGGCATTTTGTTAAGAAATATATGATGATGCCTGGAACGATTTTGAAGGAAAAAAGTGCTAAAACTGCAAAGATGGCACTTCCAAATTCATTTCTCACCAAAAGAGCAAATAATCTAGAGAAAGTATATCTTTAACAACATCTCAAAATATTCCATCTGGAGAGGCCACAACAAATCTAACTCCTGCTCCCTGATTTCTTCCTCATGATACCCAGAAGGATTCCTTGTACCTTCCCACAATATCATGAGGGGAAAGGAAAGCTATGTTGATAATGTCCTTGGTTTTATTTATCCCCATTGCAGAGAACAATGATTTATTTATTGACCAGCCTTGCCAAAATGTTTTGGAGAAAGTAGGATTTCTTTAAAAGGGAACATGAGAGCCAGAATTGGGTTGTGGACCATGAATATTTAGTTCAAAACAGAGAGATATATCTTTTTCCTTCCTGTTTTTACATGGTACCATGCAGTACTTTCGTGTGTTTTTCTTTAACCTGGAACTCAGAAAATGCCTGAGTAGTTAATTTTTTGGGATGCAAACATACTTCCATAAGGTAGTAATTCATTTGGTAAAATTATCTAGCCAAGCAGATCTATTGGGAAATATATAATACATACTCAGGGAGCATGGGAAGGGCAGAACTGATATTTTGAAAACAGGAGAGTGTTCAGAAAATCAATTATGGTAAGCTCAGTATGCTTTGTTCATCTAAGGCCATCCCCAGACACAAGTGACCCATGACCTGTCCTGTTTTCAGGGAATAGCTAGCCACTTTGATATTATATTTGTGTATGTATGTTTGTAGATACAAAGAAACAGAGTATAGTCAGAACTTCAATTGTTTTTACACTGTTATGCAGAGAAGATGAGGCTCTCGTATTTTCTCGAGGCTTAACTTGGTTTCCTTACAAACTGCAGTCCCAGAGTAGAAAGAAGAAAACAGGAGAAAAAAAATAAATTGATCCAAACTTTTGTTTCCTCTGTCCCCTTCTCCAGCTTCTTTCTGATAAATACTTGGGTAAATGTGAACATGTGAGGCAGCGCAGCCCCGTGCTGGAGGGAAGAGTTTAGGTCATTGGGGGTAGTATCCTCCAGTGGCTTGTGGATCTGGGACCATGTCCTCGGTCCACCCAGCAAGGGCTAGTACTGCTGGCATTGTCAGCTGCTGTCTGCAGGCGGCAGAACAATGTCTGGCCACTCTGGCCCTCCTTGCCAACGCAGCCTCAGTTCAGCTCTCATGGGTGTTAGAGGTTTCCCCCAATTCTGCTTCATCTTCACTGTGGAGAACTCACCACCAGCTCAGAGCTCTCTCTACTTCCCATTACTTCCACTGTGGAGCTGCAAGGCTTCCTGTGTCTCACCTGGCCACACCCAAACCAAGAGTACGCAGTAAAGGCAACTGTCAGGGAATGCTTGCACATGTTTTTCTGTCAAACTACACTGCTGGGAAAGATTGAGGGTAGGAGGAGAAGGGGACGACAGAGGATGAGATGGTTGGATGGCATCACCAACTCAGTGGACATGGGTGAACTCAGGGAGTTGGTGAAGGACAGGGAGGCCTGGGGTGCTGCGATTCATGGGGTCGCAGAGAGTTGGACACAACTGAGCGACTGAACTGAACTGAACTGAACACTGTTCCACCTGGTTTACTTAGATGTGTTTGCTTCTGGTTGATAGTGCTAAGTTGGTTCAGTCATGTCTGACTCTTTGCGACCCCATGTTCTGTAGCCCGGCAGTCTCCTCTGTCATGGGATTCCCCAGGCAAGAATACTGGAGTGGATTGCCATGCCATCCTCCAGGGGATCTTCTCAACCCAGGGACTGAACCTTTATCTCTTATGTCTCCTGCATTGGCAGGTGGGTTCTTTACCACTGAGCCACTGGGGAAGCCCAGATTCATTCTTAAACCCCATGGGAAAACCCAGGACAAGCGATCTCCTCTGTTCTTAGTCTTTCCTCACTTCTGAGGACCCTATCAAGTCCTTACCTTGTCTTATTGTATCTTACCTCACCTCTCCTCGTCTCATCTTCTTTTTCTAACTTCCTTCAATCTTCCAGGAATAGAAAAAAAGCAGTCTTGTGCGCTCACTGCAAATCCTATCTCCTTTTTATTGTGAGTTTTATGGCCTAGAGGCAAGAGGGATATTTCCTCTACATTCTGGGTTGGACAGATTTTATAAACTGGGTCTTGGACCTTGTTATGTTAAAGAAGGGTTTAGAGGAATTTAGCAAACCTATTCTCTTATCTCTGTCTCTCCTCATCATTTCTGTTGTCCTGAGGATCTAAACAGCTATAAATCTGCAAATGGGCATAAATTTCAGGGAGAATGAAAATGAATGGCCTTATTTTCACAAAGATATTATCCCTACCTATGTATGCATGGGACTGTCCATTTTACCATGCATGAATGTTTGGATTCTATGTACTAATGCACAGTTTCATCATATATGAACCTTACTCCTTGAAACATGTGTCAGAGGTGTGGACAGACACCACCAGTGTTGACCATGAATACACGATGAGCAGGAAGATGTTTGAGGATATTTTCCCATTTCTCTAAGGCTGGATCCTCTTCCATCAGTTCATCCAAGCTTCATTGGCTTTACTTTACATTAGCTTTACTTGCTAGGAAAGCATGCACATAAGGGAGACTCACCCATCTCGGATGCTGTGTGAATGATTGGTTCTTTGCACTTTTGAAAGAATAATTTAATTAGTCCAAGTATCCTTCAGTAAGAGCTCTGTTTTGTCTTTCTAGGATATTGTGTATTTCAATCTTCTGAGTCAGTGAGCATCCTGGTAGCCATCTTTTAAATAAGTCTTCCTGTCATATTGCATTTTGTTTCTTATCTGCATCCTAGAGTGGAGAGCTACTTTTGACAAAGTTCCAGTTGGAGTGCTATAATTGCTACTCAATTATTGCCTTCCCCAGCAAATTCAATTCAAGACCCTAAGAAGATTTCTTAAACCCATAGCCATTTAACATGCAAAATTACAGATGTTTAAATGGTCATCATTTTAATGATTTAGAACTTGGAAGAACAGGGAATATTTCTATCTTATTGCCTTCCATTAGTTTGTTTAGAATTATTAAAGTTTTTCTAGGCTTTAAATTGAGAAAGTAAGACATAAAACTTATTTTTAAATGCATATCCTTTGATATGTAATTAAAATAGTTTTCATTTATTCAGATGTTTGTGGAAAAGTTCTTTTCTCTTGAAGATCAATTTTCCATCAATGATGAAAGTGATGGAAAGCAATGACATATAGATGTGTACTTTTAGACAGTAATTTAGGGTTCCATCATATAGCAATGACAGGAAATCCTATATAAAGACATAAATGGGAAATGATACCTGACAGGTGGATTTGGGGGGTAGGCTGATTGGCACTGTAAGGGAAAGACTATTTTGTTCCTTGATGGAAAATTAGTACAGAAATAGATGTGTGAGTCAAACCTCAGCACAATAATGACTTCCTGACAGGTACTCTCTCCAAACCCTAAGTACATTAAATTTAAATCCAAAAAACCACTAAACTTTAAACACTTTTCATTTTTTTTCTATAAATTGGAAGAAAAAGGAATTTGCACTTTTAATAGGGACCACAGTACTTGGTTGGTATATAACAAATTACTCACCGTGGACCAAGACAGTTATTAAATAAAGATGAGCCAATTGATTGGCTCATGGTGGAGAGCTGTGCAATGCACTAGGATTGGACATTAGCTTTTTAGTGGTTGAGACTGAACGTTACTGCAATTTGGAAGAATTCCCAGCACAAACAGAAAGAGATATGCCTCTAGCCCTTCAGTGGCTTAGGGAAACCAGAACCATCTTTGATATATTACATGTTTTCCCAGCTCTCAATATTTTGTACATTATAAGTCTTGGGGAAAAGATTTTGTTGACTCCAGTAGCTCTCAAGCAGCTGAAGCAGAATACGAGCTGATTTCAAGTGTATAGTTAGTTACAGCTACAAGATCCAGCAGAACAAGGTAAACCACAGCTTAAATGTTGTTTGGCTGGCATTCAGCTGTCTGAGCCTCTTTGAAGGAAAAGACAGGAGACATTATTAGCTGAGCATCTATACTTTCAAACTGTGGTGGTGGAGAAGACCCTTGAGAGTCCCTTGGACAATAGGATCAACCAGTCAATCCTAAAGGAGATCAACCCTGAATATTCATTGGAAGAACTGATGCTGAAGCTCCAATACTTTGGCCACCTGATACGAAGAGGCAACTCATTGGAAAAGATCCTGATGCTGGGAAAGATTAAAGGCATGAGGACAAGTGGGCGACAGAGGATAAGATGTTTGGTGACATCACTGACTCAATAGACATGAGTCTGCGCAAACTCCGGGAGGTGGTGAAGGACAGGGAATCCTACAGTTAATCGGGGTCACAAAGAGGCAAACACGACTTAGCAACTAAACAACAAATAAAAGTAGAGCAATTTTCTGGGCATTTTCCTATTTGACTTAACCTTCACAACCTCCTTGGGAAATATGATGCTTATTTAAAGATGTGGAAGTGAAGTTTATGAAAGTTAAATAAACTATACTTAGTCCTACAACTATAAGTTGGAAGACCTGTCCCTTGAGTTCTGGTCTGCCAACATTTTCCTTAGCTTTTCTGTACGTGCTTCCTTTCTGAATGACTTTTCCAGAAAATTCTATATATCCACTTCTTACCAATAGGTCTTGTCAGCATTGATCCAACTCACTCACTAACCTATTACATTGATTTGCTAGGGCTGCTATAACAAAGTACCACAGACTGGATGGCTTAAACAACTGAGGTTTATTTTCTCACAATTCTGGAGGCTAGAAGTCCAAAATCAAGGTGTTGGCAGGTTTGAGTCCTCCTGAGACCTCCTTCCTTGGCTTGCAGATAGGTTCTTCATTGCTGTGTTCTCCTGTGTTTTTTTCTCTGTGCATGCACACCCCTGCTGTGTCTTTCTGTGTTCAAATCTTCTCCTCTTCTAAGGACACCACTCAGATTGGATCAGGGCCCACTTTAATGCCTACTTTAATTTAATCACCTCTTCATAGGTCCTCTCTCTAAATATAGTCACATTCTGAGGTGCTAAGAGTTCGGGCTTCAGTATATGAATTAGGGAGAAGGGGATGCGATCAGCCCATAACAGCCACTTAGATAATAATCAAGGCATTAGACTATTTCTTCTTGGGCTCTGCTAGGTCTTCCCCAGAGACCCAGAAAAAAGACCCCAAATGCTGTCATGAAGGATAAAGGCAGTGCCTACAGTGTCAGTTCTTATTTTGGGTTGTACTTATATAGCTCAGAATTATGAATTGAGCAGTCCTTATCACTGTGGTGGGTTTTGTGCCTACTACATATAAGCTGAATTTATGCAAGTAGATTTAAATTTGTGAAGACAAAGTATTAAAATGAGGGCTTCTTATTGCTGAGTGAAGATGTACTGCCTACTTTTGTGTGGACACAAGCATAGACCATTCATGTGATGAGAAGAGATCCAGAGCTCTAGTGACAGCAGGACAAAGACGATTACAGAGAGCCTCACTGCATCCACGAAAGGAGATAAAATGGCAAGCACTTGGCTGGTTATTCTAGAAGCTTCAAGGAGTGAGTACCAGAAGTGTAGTGGACAAGGTAAAGACAGGGAGAGACAGCTGAGAGGCCTAGGGGCATGTAGCTGCAGTCTAGAATCACCTATGGAGGAGAATCTGGACTCCTGGTAGTAAAGGGACTGGTCATAACCACATAGAAAAATAATTTAAAGGACAGCAATTAGAGTAGCTAATGATTATTGCATTCCTACTATATGCCTTTCCTGCTATACACCAGGCATACAGGGCTCTATGTACATGTTGTTAAGAATTTTACACCGACTTACATATCCTCTATGATCTTTCTTCCATGCTACGAGGATCTGATGACCAAAGCTTTTCCTTCCTGCTCTCATTTCAAGGTCCTCTCTACCCTCTCTCATCTGAGTAGCCCTTGAATTTTCTCATTCTCTACCCCCCAAACTCAGATTATCTGGTTTCTTGGAGGAACATCTAAGAATCTTCATCTAGCTGGTAGGTCAGGGATTTCTTTCCGTCTTGTTTCTGCTTTGTCATGGCTGTGTGGAGGAATATCAGTATCTGTGGTACCAAAAGAGAACAGATGGGAGAGGAGGGTAAATGTATGGTATTTTAAAAAGATGGAAACTTTAACATATAACCCAACACTGTATCCTTGATTACTTCCTGTCTTTTCTAACTAGAATGGAAATTCTACCAGAAGATGTATCTCTCCCCGGCTCATAGCATCAGCATAGGCAACCAGTACATACTTATTGGATGAGTAAATGAGGTATATAAAAATTTGAGCAGATGAAGGAATGAAGAGGAGAATTCTCTCTGGTGCTCATTTCTGCAGCCTTGCTTAACTTCCTAGGCTACTTCAATGTATAATTTTTTGCTCAAAATCATGGGAACAGAATCCTATAACTACTCTTCGGTTTGTATAATATTATCCCACAACAGAGCCTCCTACACGTTTCCAAAGGTTTGAAATGATACAGGTAAGTCCTGTAAAATATCAGGCTTCCTATATTTAAAACTCTATTTCTTCAAGACATGTCTTCATGTGCAGAGATCAAATAATGTCCTTTGTGTTGAATTAAGGCAAGTTTTTGGAAAATGAATTCTATAAACTTTCTAGCTTTATTGTTCAAGAATGCATTAAGATCAGCAGCAGATGGTAAGCTCTTTGGACTAGGTCTTGTGCATTTTGCTTGTAAAATGAGAACACAGATTCTGAATCTAGGCAGTTGAGTTGGAATTCTAGCTCCCCATTCTTGCCACCTTACGGGGTCTTGGCAAGTTGTTTAACCTTTCTCGCTGGATTTCATCATCTATAAAACAGGGATCATAATAATGTCTGCCTCATAGTATGCTGTGAGAATTAAATGAACACTTAGAACAGGTTTTCACACACAGGAGAGCAGTACAAGTGTGAGTAACTGTTACTGTAACAGGATGTGGAGTCCTTAACACTGAATGATAATTTGCTTCTTAAAGGGCCCCATGAATTAAATAGCATCTCATGTGGGCAGCAAAGAACAAAGGATCATAATAAAGACACATCCTGTGCTAGGCCGGGCAGTTTATATACATTATCTCATTTAATCTTTACATCATTCCCATTTACAAAACAAGAGCAAAACCAAACCAACCAACTAAACAAAAATCTTAGGTTAAAAATGTGTAAGTTCTTATTCCTAATAAATGAACGTCAGATTTCAGTCTGGCTTTGTCAGATTCTGAAGTCTATTTTGTTTTAATGGTTTAAGTGCAGAACTACTTAGAGAATGTTGAAGTTTAGAAAATGTTCAGCTACAGGCCTCTGTGCTAAAAATATTAAAGTGGCTGTAGAATACCTAATTTGGTTTCCCCAAATAAGCAGATTAACTCTCTGGAGAGAAGAGTAATTTCCTTTGTAGGATATTGCAAAATCTTATCAATTTTTACTGAGGAGAAATAGGCCTAAAATATAGGTTTAGAAATACAATTTTAGATTTAAAGAATTTTTTTGTAAAGAATGAGTACTGGTTTGAGGATCTGGGGTCATAATCAATTGTGATTTAAATTCTTATAGCTATTGTTCTTATTTGTGCATATGATTTGCTTTTTTGTTTTGTTTTTGAAGGACCTCTAAGTCCTTAGAGGACACATACTAGGAGACAAGATCCCCATCATCCATGAGCTCCTATTTCTACTTCTTTATCTCAACGTGTCCTCCTTCCCATCTCCTTTTACAACTGTAGCAGTCTTGGTTATGTGACATGTTTTAATGTATAGGGTATGTGTGTGTGTGTATTCTCTCCCACCTTATGCTTTAATCTCTATTTAATAATATCACTACCTTTCGCTTTTTTCTTTCTCCTTACTTTCACTTTATTTCTCATTGATTTCTCTTCTCTTCTTCCCTCACAATATAGACCTGGAGTCTGTTTTATTTATATTTGATAAAGTTATGTGTTCTCCATTCCTACTTTAACCTATCAAAAGAATAGTTGATATTTCTTTGTATTTAAAAAGCTGACCCTAAACAACAAGGTCCTACCATATAGCACCAAGGTCTTGTATATTCAGTATCTTGTAATAAACTATAATGGAAAAGAATATAAAAAAAGAATATATATACACTATAACTGAATCACTTTGCTGTACACTTTGCTGGCACTCACACAACATTGTAAATTAACTATACTCCAATTTAAAAAAAAAGCTGACCCATGTGGCCTTAATTATTTTCTTGATAGCACAAAAGGATTTCCACCTCATTTGAAATAGTTATTGAATAAATTTTGCAAACATTTAAAGTAGCAGCATTGAAACAATGGCTGAAATGACCTATCTATCTAGTCAAGGCTATGTTTTTTCCTGTGGTCATGTATGGATGTGAGAGTTGGACTGTGAAGAAAGCCGAGCGCCAAAGAATTGATGCTTTTGAACTGTGGTGTTGGAGAAGACTCTTGAGAGTCCCTTGGACTGCAAGGAGATCCAATCAGTCCATTCTGAAGGAGATCAACCCTGGGATTTCTTTGGAAGGAATGATGCTGAAGCTGAAACTCCAGTACTTTGGCCACCTCATGCGAAGAGTTGACCCGTTGGAAAAGACTGATGCTGGGAGGCATTGGGGGCAGGAGGAGAAGGGGACGACAGAGGATGAGATGGCTGGATGGCATCACTGACTCGATGGACGTGAGTCTGAGTGAACTCTGGGAGTTGGTGATGGACAGGGAGGCCTGGCGTGCTGCGATTCATGGGGTCGCAAAGAGTCGGACACGACTGAGCGACTGAACTGAACTGAACCTAAATAAAAAGTGTATCTGAAGAGATTTGAAGATGGAAAGCTATTTAAGAGAATATAGATTATTTTAATATTCTGGAGTAGAGACTGGAATTCATTCCTGAGAGATCCTTCCTTCATTGGTAAGCCATTCTAGTTATGCAGACATGAAGTAGTACCTACTCAGTGTTTTTGGGAATTGACTTAAAAGGAGATACTGGCATTCAGAATTCTGTTTAGAAATGAAGTTAATAGTAAAAATGAGGCCTCTTAGAATCAGGACTTTCCCCGAGTCTGAAATGCATTATGTCATTGGAAGATGTAAATTATTTCTGTGCAAGTGTTTTCTCCCAGGAACTGAGACTCTAACAAAAGAGGTAGACAGTGCTCCTCTTTGCTTTATGTTGCAGAAAGCACTGGGAAAAGGAATGGGGCTGAGCTGATAAAGCACCACCAACCCTGGATTGTTGGTGTCCCTTCTAATTTAAGGTTGAATAAGTCACAACTAGGGAAATATGCTATGGGCCATGACACTTTGTTCCTTATCCATGGGTTTGGAACTTTTTTCTTTGAAGGTAATGGATAGTCCCAGTATCTATCACCCTATAACAGGAAGGAAGCTGAGCCTTAGGTACAAAAGACTGCCTGCTTTTCTCTGCATCAGAGGCCGTTGGGTCTACTCTGCCATTTGTAGCTATAGAAATGCCTGAAGCCTCCTGCTGATGAGAATGGAAATGACAGCCCTACCACAAAGAGATCTGCTAGGAAACCCAAAGGGAGGCTTATGGGCTCTTAGCATAAGACTTCTGGCAGCAGTCTAAACTGTGTTTCTCTGGTTCGTAAACTTTCAGTAAACTCTTAGTAACAGTACAGTTTAGTCTCAATGGGATGCAGGGGAATTGAAATTATCATTGGTGATCAGGAGTAGACAGATGGGCCTAGGAGTGAGTTCATAACATGGGGGTCATCTGCCCCAGAGGAGGTGGCTTGGCAGCAAGAGGACAAGCCAGAGAACAGGAAAAATGAAGGACTGTTAGGGCTCTGCTCTGGGAAACTTCTGGAAATTAGTGGTTGAGATGAACACTTAAAGAGACTAGTTTCTGCCAGGCAGACAATGAGGGTTCATACCAAAACACTTTGCATATAAAAAGGAAGTCTAAACCTCACTTGGTAGTCATAGGCTAGGAGGCCAGTAAAATATATGATTTATTTGGAAACATTTAAAAATGGAGATTTAAAATGCATGTTAAACTAGTCATCTTGTAGTCATAAGCTGAGATAAACATATTAACAGAAATAGAAAATTTCAGCCCATTCTTTAAATAAAATGAGTTGTGTTAATATGTAATTTAATAAGAAGCAAAATTAATACATATTATAATTTAATGAGAAGCAATTTATTTCTGTTTGAGAGCTGCCACTCTTTTTTGACAAATCATTATTTTAATCTTGTAATCATTTGATGTGATTAATCAGCCAATTAGCAAAGCAAATATTTTCCACATAAATTAAATGTGTTGGCAAAATGATTATTTCTTTTATACTTTCAATATGAGTCTGTTTTATATTTTTTATGATTAAATTGATGAGAATCATGTTATCATTCCTCAGTGCCAGCATTCTGTGCCTGAAAGTCTTATTTTGTGCTAAATGTTTAACAAGGTCTTTCTGAAGGTAGAGTAAGAAGAAAACCTAAACCTTAGGTGAAATCCATGTAATTCAGCAAAAATATAATAACAAAACACTGAAAGAGGACCTTCTTCCTAATTCCTGGCTCTGCCACGAGATGTGGACGTTAATCACTTAGTTGATTCCTCTGAGCCTCAACTTCCCCATCTGTGACCCTAGAGGATTGTTTAGAAAGTACAATAATAAAATATATATGGGAAATACTCTAAAGGATTAGAGTGTCTATTACTACTTAAGTATCTACTTAAGTATCTACTCAGGCCCATTGAGTCAGTGATGCTATCTAACCATCTGCTATC